>NC_142255.1:17226956-17537391 GCF_052056855.1 Sturnus vulgaris
TTGCAGATGTGAGGAGTCCGAAAAATTTCTTAATGGTTTAAAGAATCTCAAAAATTAAAAAAAAACTTCTTAAAAACTTCCCTTTTTTTCCTCCTGCTATCTGAGTACTGTCCTTACACAGTACTATCTGCCTTGGTTAGGATTATGATCATTGGGATTAAAGATCTTAGAGGTCTTTTCCAACCTAAACGAGGCCCTGATTAGATGATTCTTAGAATAATGTCTGGAAAACCCAGCTATGAAATGTGATGCCAGTGTCCTAGGACATGGAGAGATCCAGAGCCAAAAAGATAATCCTTGAATTCCCCAACCTGATTAAGTCACAGTGGTTTTCAGGAACTGTTTGCAGGATTGGTAAGATTTGCTTAAAGTATTATTTTGATTTTACATTCTTAATGGCAAAACTACTGGCTCAAATGAAAGGAAAACAAAACCATACTTTTCTTCTTTTCTGTAGATCAGGCAACATTTTCCCATTGCAGTTTTATTTTATGTATTTTATATATTGTCTGTATTCAAAGAGTCACAGAATATCCTGACTTGGGAAGGACCCACATTCAACCTCATACGGTATATTTCTTAATTATTTCATATATTCAGTATATAATATGATAAAGAAATATTTATATAATAATAAATATATGACTTAGGGTTGCATCAAAAAGGAAAATATGAATTCCACCGCACTGCATTACAAAAATTTTTAATAACCTGAAAAAAAAAGTGTAAACCTGATGTTTTTTAACTTCGGGTTGTTTTGGGTTTTTTTGCAAGCAAATTAGCAACTTTTCAACCTGTTGCATTTTTCCCATTGACTCTTGTGTTTCCTGATTGCAGCCATCACCAGGGTCAGAAACAATATAATTCAACGAGAAGGGACAATTCCCTGAGCTTTCTGAGCCAATATTCTCTGCCTCAGCGGTTGGGATCACTCAAATAAAGATCAGGACGATATCAGAACTTTCAGTACTTTATCCAAACTGCTTTTCCAGCTGCCCCATCGCAGCTCCGTAATCATATGGAGTTCCATCAGTGATGCTCATTCCTATTTCACAGGCTATAATAAACACAGCAAAAATTTGATGGGGTTCCATTTGAGGTTAAATGTTTCCATGAGAGAATAATTTCTGTTTATAACAAGACAGAGAAAAAAAAAAAAAAAGAAAAGAAAAAAAAGAGACCACTGCTCTATTTTTAAAACCTAATTTAGAGCTGGTATCCAAAATATCAGTCACAACAGAACATGAATGAGGCAGGATTATGCTCCCTTCTCCATGGTTTTTCATGGAAATGAGGGCACCGGGAGCCCCGCTGTGCAGAGGGAGCTGCCAGCCTTTGTCTTGCCCACATTGCAGGTGGCTCCTTTGTGTCATCCCCAACGACTCCCACAGCAACAGATTGCCCTGCCCTGCCCGGGGCAGAGCCTTCACAACCGCCCCGTTCTGGTTTGTCCCCAAAAACTGACGTTGTCCCACGGAAAAGGCAGAGCATCCCTTGCTGCTCCCTCACCAGGGGTTTGGGGTCCAGCCCTGGGAGCTCCTGGGAGCACCAGGGGAGGGTGGGATGTCACTGCAAGGGTGTCACTGCTGGGATATCACTGCTGGGGTGTCACGGTTGGGATGTCACTGCTGGGATGTCACTGCTGGGATGTGACTGTTGGGATGTCACTGCTGGGCTGTCCCTGCACACGAGGAGACGAAGGACAAGGGAGGGAAGTGATAACACAAACGTTGGGAGGAATGAGCCTGCACTGCCAGGGAGCTTCCCCAGCACGTGGGAATGAGCAACACCTGCCAAGGGGTGAAGGCTCCAACCCTAGGACTGCCTCATGCAGCAGCAAATTTGGCCATTAATTATCTCACAAAGTGCTTAGACACACATCCCAGTCATTGCTACAAAGCTTATGGCTGCTTGAGGCCAGCAGGGTCCTGCTGGGGGAAATGATTCTGCTGCACAGCCCAGGGAAAGCAGGACCCGGGAATTGTCATGAACTGTCCCTCATGGTGTGGCCAAGGCTTGGCTGGAGCCTGGGCTGGGTGATGAACAAAGGCACCAGCCCACAGAGCCCTGCTGCACTGACCCTCCCAGGGACCCCGAAGGGTGAGAGGGAAATGCGTTTCTCTTGTTCTGCAGCTTGGCAGCAGCAGCACATTGGCAGGTGATTTTCCCCAAGGTCCTACTAAAAGTCCAAGATAAAGGTTGAACAAACCTCTGGGGCTGTTCAGCACCGTGATCACCTGCTCTTCTCCCTGCCTTGAGCTGACGGCTGCATTTCCTGCCCTCTCCTTGACTTCAGTGGATTTTTAGGGCACTCAGGGAGGAAGACTTCCATAATTACAGGCACTGATGTGTTAAGAGCACTCCAAATGCTTTCCTCTGGTTTTGCATGGGAGCAAGCAGGCATGCATAGTTTCTTTTTTTCCTAAATCATGCGGTTATTTGGAATTTAAGTATTTCTGCCTACGGAGCTGCTCATCCTGTTTTTATGCTGTGTTGTTTTCCAGCCATAGGCTGCAGTAAGAAAACAGTGGAATGACTTGCTTTTGTTTCTTTGCAGACACAGAACACGATACCAGTGCACTACAAAGTGCCTTTTAGAAACATGGCTGTGCTTGAGGAAGAAGGTCATTAACATGCTTCAAGGCCAAGCTGGATGAGGCTTTAAACACCCTGGTCTAGGGGACAGTGTCCCTGCCTGTGACAGGGGATTAGAGATGAGCTTTGGGGTCCCTTCTAACACAAACTATTCCGGGATTCTCTGACTCTGTGGCTTAGAAGAAAATTCAAGCAACACAGCAAGGTCTGATTTTAACCTTCCTAGGATTTGCAGACAGGTGTCCTGGGCAACCCAGCAGGTCCCATCACAACGAGGGAGACCTGCTGCTGCCAGCACTTTTAGGACAGAGCCCAGCCCATGGCACAGACTCCCTTGCTGCTCTGCAGACATCTCAGACACGAGGCTTAAATTCATCCTCTGCAGGGAAAACCCACATTAGCGCAGCTGGAAACCACCTTTTCATTGAGGAACGAAGAAATCTCAGACAGCTCCAGCAACCTGACCCTGCAGAAAGCTGCAGTGAGGGCCCCCAGGGGGAGGTGGGGAGGGGTCCCACGGGGTTTTGCCGATGGTTTTTGGGGAAACCGCAGCGCTGGTTATCGAGCGCTCGCATTAAAGTCTCCAGCTCCGGAAGTTTTGCTGTCCTGGAGCCAGATAAGCTCAGAAATGTGAAGCCAAGGAGGCAGAATCACACAGCAGTAAGTGCCTTTGAGAGCTGGCAACCTGGAAACCCTGTCCCCAGGGACAAGTGGTGAAACTCCTTTCTGATGAGGAGGAGCAGGACAAGCGGATGAGGGCGAGCTCGGGATTTTTCAACCCAAAGGTAGCACCACCAAGAAAATGATTAAAATATCCCCTGCAGTGTGTTGCCATTCCTCCTTCCAGGGAGATGTAGCTAAAAGAGACCAACTTATGTCAAAGCCTGAAAAAAATCAGGAATTACAGGTGTTAAGGCTTCCTTCTAGGAAAATAAAGCCCATTAGGTACAGGAAAGGTTTCCAGACAGGATGGAGCTGCCAGTTCAAACAGGCAGCAGGCTGAGGAAGGCAGGGAGGGATTTGGGACTTTTGAGAAGTATTTAAACGTCATTAGTTGTGGCTTTGTTTTAAACAAGACGGGTAACTGGGAAAGTTAAACCCAACCCAGTCTGAGACTGGAGAGATCCCATCTGTTCTGCACAGCACCTCCACACTCCTCTGTGTTAGCTGAGGGCTCAGACCCCCAAATCCATTCCCCCCAAAAAACCCCATACACAAGCTCTTTGCCCTCTCCTCTCCCAGTGCCCACCAGTATGTGCTGGGGCCACATCCTGGGCTCCCACCAGGTCTGGCAGAATGGGAATCTTCTATGGACAGATTTTACACTTCCAGGTGAAAAGGCTTGAAGAGGTGGGAAACAGAAAAATCCTCAGCTATTTGCTCAGTTTAACAACTTTTTAATTGGATGGCATTGATTATTTCAGTGATGAAGTGTATTTGGAATATGGAGACAACACAAAGGCATGAATGAAGATTAAGTCTTGCTTCCAACCCCAGAAAATGTTAAAAAGAGTTACCAGAGTATTTGAAAATATTTTTAATAGTTTGGAACAACTAAATTTAGCTAAGCTGCAGATAGGCCTCTCTTTATTACAGCCAGAGTTACTATGGCAACATGCTACAATTATTTATCGCCATGACGATCCACTGGAGATTTTTTAAATGCATTATCTATTTTTGTTTGCATTGTCATTCCTGCCAGGGGAGGGAAGACACCAATTTGGTGCTCTGTGAAATGGTCAACATTTCACCCCAGCCATGGCGGGGTGGAGGCTGGGGGAGATTTTAAATTGAGCGGCAAGAAAAGCCAAGGAACAACCTCTCCCAGGATTATTTTTTTTCCCCTTTTTTAGTCTAAAATAGGTTACTGTTTCTAACTGACAAGTGAATAAGAGCTTGTTCTTTGCCAGTCTTCCTCCTGACTGCTCTTTGATAATCTGAGATACCAGAAACAAATGGGAATGAATGAGTTCTGCAACACCCAGGAACTGTTATTATCTCTGCCACGGAGAGAGGGAAATGCGGACGAGCTATATTAGGCAACTCCTCTAAGGTCACATCAGCAGGCAGTGATAAGGACGTGATTAGGACCTGCTTCCCTGGCCACATCCTCCAGTGTGGCAGCAGCATCACGATTCCAGTGCCGCTGTCACAAGTGCTCTGCATCTTTATTATATACACCAGGTCAGGGGAAATTGGAAAATCCTGTCAATCCCTATGTTGCAGGAACAAGGGAGGAATATCTGCAAAGTGCTGCCACTGCATTTGCTTGGTTGTGACAGCAGAGGAGCTCCACCAGCTCACCAATGCTCCGGGGGCACTTTTTTGGGTGCAGAGGGGGTTTCACTGCCCTCACTTAGCCCACATCAGTGTTCCAGGTGCTCCAAGCTGGAGACGTCCTGCCCTGGCAGAGGCACAGCAGGTCTCCCTCCATGCCAGGACACAGTGTGTGGGTAACCCGGTCTCAAAGCACACCACCACGTCCCTGTACCCTCTGTGGGATGATGGTTGAGTGGAGCGGACGTGCTTGAGGAAAGGTTGGTGGATATTGTTCTGACACATCCGAATAACGCTCTGCTGGTCTTGTCCAGAGTGATGGTTAAGTAATCCTAAGGAGGACATGGAAAGAGCTCCCTTTGTGACTCTCTGACTAATGAAAAGCCCTTTATATAATCCTGCAATCAACTGCATGGGGCTGCTGGGACGGGTAATTGGGCTACGAACGGGCTGCATTTATGGGACATTATGTAATTTACCGTTCTGTCATCATCCGCTCCCAAAACTGTGACTCTTTCTCCAAGGCTCACATTTCCAGGGATACAAGTAATCACCAAGACTTGGCCCTTCACATCTTATATCATGAGTAGGATCTTTACAGGTGCAGCTGGTTTGGATTAAACTTGACTCTCCTGTGCACTGAGGAGAGGAAGAGGCAGTTCCTGGTGGGACAATCCAGATTTTGGCTTGTGTACAGCACATGTTGATGCAAGATCCTTCTTCTTAGAGGGGGTTGTTGGTCTGAGCAACACATCCCATAAAAGCAGCCATGGGACTTGCTGTGCCAGAGGGGATCCAGTTGGACGTTCCTAGAGGGTACCACTCTATTTAGGAGATTATTTCCAGTAGTCTTCAAGGGCTCTTGCTGTAAGTCAGCACTGCAAGATCAAAACCAGGCTGAAGAACACAAAAAGAAAGGGAGGCTTCCTTGCCAAACCCGTTCCTGAGGTGACAGTGCCCACCCTTGGCACATGCTGTGGCACAAACACTCTGCTCTGTCAGAGCTGTGCCTGCAGATCCCCAAGACACATCCCATGGCAAATCAATGGAGCTGCACGACTGGAGCAAACCCCAGAGCACTTCTGCTGTCATGTCAATAGTCCCTGAGCAAAGTGAGTTTGGGAACTGCTGCTTTAGACCAGAGACATTGACAGTCATTGATTTAATGTTTTTCCTCCACCTTCCTGGTGGAGCCAGGCTGTGGAGATCCACTCTGCTTTTTCCCCTGACTAAATGAAGCACAGGTCCGAGTGCAAAATCCCTGGTGTCTGCTGACAAAAGCCTCAGAGGTGTTTGCACAAAACCTGAGCACAAGCAGCTCCATGGCAGGAGCTGGTGGGTAATGGCTGGGTTACACTGAAAACCAATCTGCTCTCCATCTGGCAGTAGGAATATCACTGGAAGGAAAAGGAGGCAGGACCAGAACTCCCAAGACCTCCAGAGTTCATTGCTGCTGCAAGAGTCCATGAACAGAGAGAATGGGGGGTGGTCTGTCAGTGTGGTTTGAGACCCCGAGGATATGGGAGGTCAGCTGGAGAGATTGGATTTGCCCTGATCCTGCAGGTTTGTAACCAGGTTGGGAACAGGGTGAGCACCAGCTCTCTGATGTTGATGCCCAGGGTGGCTTGAGGACCCTTTTGCAATGCACACCATGACCTGACAGCAGCAGCACAGCCCCATGGAAATGGGGGCTCAGCAAGTCCCTTTGCCCCACAAGTCCCTCTGCTCCACTATGGGAGCTGAAGACGTAGGTAAATTATATCTAATGTGTTTTTTAGGACAAGAGAAAAGTTTTGAGGAATTAGACCTTTGTACTAAGCACTGCAAATGTGCAAAGTAAAGGGCAATTTCTCTCCCCAGCTACAAAAATGGGTGGAATTGCAACAGGGAAGTGGAAACACACATATTCGGTGATTTTTCACAGGTCACACAGAGTGTTTTCATTGCTCAGGCTATTTACTGACATGAAAAACAAAATCCTGCTTGTAAGATCAGACACACAGTTTGGAAAGGTGTTTTCTGAGAATTAAATCTGGTTGACATCTTGAGTCAGTCCTTGCAGAGACTACTGTATGGAATGCAAGAGGACACATTTGGTTTTAGGCCAGGTCTGTGGGATTACAATGAGCTTCTGATGTTTCCCAAGTGATGAATTATTTCAAGGAACAACCTGGGTGATAGCAGCCCCTGTGTCATGGTGGCAGGGTGAGAGAGGAAGACTTTTAAATGTTAATTAGCAGGGAAGAGCTGTCTTGCAGACTGACCACAAAGATCTCCGGTGATGGCAGGAGGCAAAGGAGAGCAGCAGAGCATTTCATTTGTAATGCATGGTTTTATTTCACCTTGGAGATCCTCTCATTGATGGGTTTGGCAGGCAGATAATGAGACTGCATTGCTGTAGGGTCCCTGACTGCAAGGTGCTTTAGCACAAAAGGAAGCCCCTAGGAAACCTCCTGGCAGGGGGCAGGAAGCCTGGCACTGGGCAGGGATCATGAGAAAAGTTTTACCTGCAAGCAGGTGAGAAAGAGCAGAGGCTGAAGGTGCCCAGTCCCAGAAGTGGGGAAGGGCAGAAGTGGCAGAGGGAGGATGAGGTGATCCTACAAAAGTAAGAAAAAGGTTGAGCTGGGTGATGGGGCCAGTTTGAGCTCAAGTGCTCCTTTCCATTGCTTCCTTTTTTCACTTGGACGTCTCCTGAGCAAATCCCACTCCGGTGCCAATGCCATCAAGCTGGGAACACTTTCCAGTCCTCCCACCCTTCCCATCATCTTTTTTGTTAAGTGGACAGAGGTGCTGTGACTTTCCCATGTGGAAAAGAGATTTGGAAACGTGGCCAAACCAGGGGCATGGTTTCTCTCTGCCCAGCCCCAGTGTCACACTGTGCTCCGAGGAGAATGGAGAGGGGATTTAACTGGAATGGTGATGTGCCACTGGGAGCTGCTCGGGGCAGAGCTCCATCCCACTGCTCTGCTTTTGTGTCAAGGGGCCACCTCTGCCCGGGCTGCCCCATGAAGAACATCAGTGGGGTGTGGGCTAGAGCCATCCTCCCTCCTGAGCCAGAGGAAACATCTCTGCCTTTGCTCGGGTTGCAAAAAACACCCATCTCCAGGCCCTCCTAAACTGGAGGAGTGACTCCACGCCATCACAAATTACTTCATTGACATTGCAAGGGCAAAACACAGTGTCAGACAAGAATGAAGCCAAATGTTGAGGCCTGAATATTTCCCTCTAATTAACCTTAAATTAAAAAAAACAATAATAAAGTAAACCATGGGCAGAGGCACCGGCTGATAAAATGTGCTGCAGGGACAGGTGACTGCAGCAGCTGCATTTTGCTCATTTATACATTGTTTTAAAAGTGGTTTTGATCCCAGGATGAAAAGTGCTGTATAACAGTAAGATTTCTTTGTCCATCTGTCTGTCTGTCCATCTCCAGAGCAGGGTCTGAGTGTGCTTATTCCTGTAGTTAATGGGGAACTGCAGTTACAGCACTCCTGCACATTTAACACTGTTTCCAAATCCCTCTTGACTTCCTTTTTCGTCCTTCTTCAGGGCTATGTTTAGATTCCAATTTCCAATCTCCTGGACTGAGATTGTTATTAAAATGCAGCATTGGTAATGCTCCATGCATCCCAGCCACAACAAACCACTGCAGGCGGGCGCAGCACTGGGGAGAGGAGGCTTGGAGTGACCACAGAGTGTTTAGGCTTTAAAAAGCATCCAGTTTTGCTTTGTATAGATCTAAAGGCTGTTCCCATGTATTATAGACAAATATGGCAATGGGGAAGGGAGGGATAAGAGTGTGATCTGCAGAACCAAACAGAAGGGCTATAATTAATCAGGTAATTGCAGTATTTGCATGGAGTGTCTGTAAATATTACCTCTAGTTCTAAGTACGGTACTTTGGACCACGTATCTTATCATGGAACAACCCGTCAAATAGCAAACACATCCACTTGACTGGAATATAATGAATATTAGGTCAGCCAAATGCAAACTGACTAAATTAATTTGTAGTTGTGTACCAAGTGATGTTGTGCGATAATTTAATGAAACCCTTCAAATAAATATCCGCTGGGGAACAATGCCGAGGAGCGAGCGGAGTGTGCAGGGCAGGATTGCTGGGGGGGTGTGGGTACAGAACGAGGTCCTGGACAGCAAACAGGACCGAGGGGGATCTCACAGAGCCCGGGGGGGATGTGAGGGCTGAGCACGGACCATGGTGGTGAGTCTTGGACCTCGGAGCTGCTGCTGAAGGAGCTTAGATGGGACACGCAGGGCTGGGCTCAGCCGTCTGGAGCGAGGCTGACGCAGGCAGAGCTCCATGGGTGGCCCTTGGCCCCCGTGGGGTTGCCCCGGCGCTGCTCCCAGGGAGAGCTCCCGGCTGGCGGGAGGGCGATTTGGAGCAGTGTGACAAACGATGTCTCTGTCCTGTGAGAAACGCAGAGCCAAGCGAATGGGTTTTGAATCCTCCTGTAAATGTTTTGGTTCCTCAATCAGGTTCCTCAATCCGGGGACTCTGAAAAACAGAACCCTATTTCTGCCTTTTCCATATCCCTCTGCTTCCTTTATCGTTTGGGCAAGGGCAAAATAATCACTGCAATAACTCGTTTGAGGAGCCACAATACATTGATCCCAACGGGAATCTGGGGGCAGAATGAGCCCTTTTTGAAGAGGGCACATGTCTGATATCTGGCATGGGAGGGATGCTGCCCATTGCTCCAGCACACACGGGATTGGATGGTAATTCCACAGAAAAGCACAACTGAGGGATGGGGTGCTCAGAGCAGAGCCTGAGCAATGCCCTGGGGCTGGGGTCACCCTCTCGCAGCAGCAGAGCCCAGGCCATGCAGGAATCCTGCTGGAAAACCCCTGGAGCACTGAAGGTCACTGGGGGCTCAGCTACCTCGGTGGCAGCCCCAGAGCTCTGCAGGATGGATCCTCAGCAGTGGGGATGAGAAACCAGTGGGAAATGCTGGTGCCAAGGTGCCATTCCCCTGAACACCCCACTGGCAGGGGGGGACCCTGATGTCCCAAATGCTGCTGGGGTCTCAGCTGTAACCCTGCAGAAACCAGAAGCCTGGACTGGAACTGCTCTGTCCCTGAGCTGTCCAATCTCCCAGCACAAATCTGGCTCCCATAGCAGTCAGAGCTGCTGTTCTGTGGTCACAGCAGCAAGAGGGGGAATTCCTCTGACTCGAACAGACCCAGTGCTGCATTCCCAGGGGAGCAGAGTAGCTAACTTAGTGATGTTGACATAAGAGATGCCCTTGAACTGGGATTATAGGACATATGCTGAATTTATTGGGAAGGGGTTTATTAATTTGCCCACATGATGTGTCACAGGACTGTCTGCTAAGTTTACATCAGCTATTCACAGTGATATCAGGTGCCATTTATCAGATTCTGCATCAGTTGCCTCGGAGTGAGACCACAGAGGAGCAACTGCTGAGGGCTAATAAAGACAGAGCTCCAGTGATAATGGCTGCCAGTAAATGATAGTCATGTTTGGGGTGTTCATGTCAGCCCAAATGCAGGCAGACAGGAGTCAGAGACACAAGTGGTGGAAAGGTCAGGCAGGGTCATGCCAGCACAGACTGAGCAGGAGCTGCTCAGGGGCTGCAGCTGGCCACTCTGATGACACAGCACGGGTCCCACCAGGACAGGACAGGCACAGAGGGCTCTTGTCCCACTGCGGAGGCTCCATGTCCCCTCTGCTCCTCGGGGATGCAGTTTCTGCTCAGGGATGCCAGAGGGGCTGTGCAGATCCTTCCTGCAGCTCCAGGACTCGTTTCTAGAGCAGCCAGGGTGTGGGAGAGCAGATGGCTGTGGGCAGAGGTGGGCTGAAGGTTGAGGAGTAAGAGGCTCAGGTATGGGGGTCCTGGAAGGATGGGCTGCAGCAGGGGCCAAGGGGTGGAGGGGAAAGCAAACACAAATACAGGGACAGGCGTTGCTGCAAGGCTGCACTGAAAGCACCTTCTGCTACAAGGGAGGACCCAATATTAATTCTCAGACTCATTATGGAGAGAAATACCCTCCCGTATCACTATGGGATGAGATAAGCATCAGCATAGGATAAAAAAAAATTAAGCACATAAGGATAGAGAAGGAACTGAGGAGCTTTTTCAGCATTTACCCCACGCAATGGGGGTGTCCCTGTCCCCACACAACCCAAGGCTCCACCATCACCAGAGCTGCTGCATTTTGGCTGGTGGCTGTGGATATCCTTGGCAGCTCCAGCCTCTACATTTACCCACTTGGCAGGAGGATTTGTTGGGTAAGGCTGTAGCCACTTTCCTGAGGTGGCCCTGGGAAGTTCTCTTCCTCCTCTTCCTCCTCTTCCTCCTCTTCCTCCTCCTCCTCCTCCTTGCCTTGCTGCTCAGCTGCAGGGGCAGGGAGGGGAGGATGCTGTGGAAGGCTATCCAAAAAGTGCCCTGGAGGCAGAGAGAACCACCTCTATGCAAAGCCTGCCTGTGCCAGTCCGGGCAGAGCCCTCATGACATCAGCTCCCAACCAGCTCCACAACACTCAGGAGACCCTGCTGTGTGCCATGAAGGGAACCTGCTCCGGCTGTGGTGGATCCACACTGCAAAACAGACAGCCTGGAACCTCAGGGGGACTCTCTGCTCTGTCCCCAGAGCCCCTGGGACCCTGCCTGACAGCCAGATCCCTGCCAGGGCACAGGAGATGCTGCTCTATGCATGAAGGTGATCCTCACCTCAAGCAGTACTGGCCTAACAAAGGCTAAGATCGCCCCAGGATGGCATTTTTGGTAACTGGGGATTTTACACCAATTTAACCATTCCCTCATCCCTACTGAACCTGCCCTTTCTATGTGCACCTGATTTACACCACAGCATCCACGATCAGAACTGGTCCCCACCCTGGGAACCAGTTTAGTACCAGGTCTGCTGTGCTGATGCTGATCTGGGGGAGCCCCAAGAGTCTCCCGAGCACTGCTGGGGTTCACGCCTGTGATGTTCCCCAGGCTCACTCGGGAAGGAGCAATCCCAGGAAAGCTGTTTTCATTCCCTTGCTTCTCTAAATCCTCCAAAGCTTGTGTTTAAGCCTGTCATCAAGCTGACTATGAAATGGCATCGAATTAACCTGGCTGTGAGCACCTGTTTGCAAACGTGACCGTGCTGACTCTGCCTTGGGGTGTTTCCTAAACTCAGCCAGGAGAGTCCAGACTCCCAGCCCATCATCCCAGTGTGGCAGGAGGCTTTGCTGGGAGCCTCCTGCCAGGGAGCAAGCCCTGCCTGGCTGCGGGCAAGGACCTACAAGCCCACAGGAGCCCGGGACAGGTGTTCCTGCTGCTCCCACTTGTGAAGGCATTGCAAAGTGTGGGAGGGTGCCGGAGACTCTGTAATTATAGCCTGTGAATTTAAATCCCACAGTTTGCAGGAGTTCTGGGATATTTCATGCAGCGTAAGCTCAGCAACACCTTCGTGACAACATGAAGACTCATAAGTTTTTGCCTCGCTGTAGCAAGGTGTGAGCGTTCATTAACCCTCACACCACCGGTGATGCTTTTGTAAATGATGGAGAAAGAGCAGGAAAAAAAAAAGGAAAAGGTGAAATAAAACAGTCAGAGGTGCCTTTGGTAGCTGCAGAGCTCAAGGGAGGGCTTTGAATCATAGAATCATGGAATTCTAGACTTCCTTGTGATGGGGGGGAACATCAAAGATCATCTCGTTCCACACCCCTGCCACGGGCAGGATCACATTTCACTAGACCAGGATGCCCAAAGCCCCATCCAACCTGGCCTTGGCTTGGCTATTCCCGATTCCCTGCTTGGGTTTGTTTTTGCCTCTGAGCACGAAACACTAAATAAAGGGAGAAGTTCATGTTATCACTCTGAATTTTCTTCTCCCAAATTAATCCCTGCTGCAAATACAGAGACACTGCTCCTGTCATTCTGCATTAACCCCCTCGTTCTCATCTCCTTTTTTCAAAAAAATTTCCTTGAGTTCAGAGGGGCTCATATTGGGCTCCCAAACTAAGGGACATCATCAGGGATTGTAATCCTTCACCCTCTGGATCTCAGATTGCCTCCCACTGGGGAGAGCAGCCGTGCTCCATGGGTTGCTCACTAATATGTGCAAAGCACTCAAGGAGGTTGATGATTTTCAAGCCATGAATATTAGTTATGCACATTGTTTCAGCATTGCCTGTTATCTTGGCATATTTATTTAATAAATGCACCAGTCTGCACTGCTTCAGAGGCCACACTGTCCTGTTTGCCACCTGCAGCCTCAGCAGTGCCCTCCTTCCCCCTCCTGCCTGGGACACAGGCACAGCCTCCCCACCCAGCCCCTGGTGATGCTCATCACCAGCAGTGCTCCTGAGCTCTTTGGAATGCAATGGGAGCCTTGCTGCAGTTAATTCCCACTGATTTGAGACAAGCACCACTGAATTGTACCTTCAGCCACCTGAGATTTCCTTGCTGAACCTGAAACAGGCTGAGGCTCAGGCTGACCCAAGTTTGGAAGTCCTTCCTTCACTCTCTTATCATAACTCATAGAGCCAACAGGCTGTTTCCTCTGGAACAATAAATATGCCTTGAAACAGAGGTTAAAATAGGGCCAGAGAGTGCTGGGAGCACTGGGGCAGGCAGTGACACGTCCGTGTTGATCCCTCTCCACTCTGTATCAGAGGCAGCTCTTCCTGCTCCAGTGCTGCCCCAGGATGGGGATGTGGGGACTGACATTTTTGGCCCCTCCTGGGTGAGGGAAGCACGAGGTAGGGCACAAACACCCTGATGAGGTCTTTCCCAACCTCAGAAAGAAACAAAGAGTGTAAGTAAGTAACATAATTGCATAACACTTTGTCTTAAGCATTTTTCCCTCTCTGTCCCCTATGGATGGGGGTGACCAGCAGATGGAAAGTATCACTGTGGAAAGACCCTTCCCCATTCCCAAAACTGCCTGTAATTGGGTTTTAGATTCCCAAGTGACAGTGGAATATGCTTGTGAATAAGATACCCAAGTGAGAGCGATAATTTACATGTACCAAAGCACCAGTGTCTCACACAGTTGCAGGTTTTCTAAAAATTGGAAGAATTCAGTGTCCTCACATCTCTGCCCCTCTGTCAAAAATGACTGTGAAGTTCAAGAATGATTGTGTGATACAGGCAGACAAACTTTCCATCCATGACCACAGAAAGAAGCAACAGCCTGCAACAGGCAGGTGAAAATGCTGGGTGAGTGATGCCTTTGTGTGAGCACATCCTTCTGTGCAAATCGTTAATACACCCAGGAGATGCCAAAAAAATATATTTGAGCTTGAACTTTTCCTCAGCCCAGACACGAGCACTTCAGGCTGGTTAGTTTATAAAAATAGCAGGAAAGTTGGGAGCCATTGGGAGGTTTTCTAGTGTAGCTTGATTGTACTCAGCACTTCAGCACAGTCATGTCATAGATAAATAGATATTTTTCCCCATCATGGCTGGCCTTGCCTTTCACTGCATTCATGAGAGCAGAATAGCAGGTCTGAGCCTCCTGCCTGGGTGAAACTCCATTGACATAAGTTGTGAGACTTGCACAAATGAGAGCAGAGTTCGACCTCTGGCTTTGAAGTATCCTTGTCCCAACAGATTTATCACTGGGGCCACACGAAGGCCTTGAAAGAGAGGAAGCAGTTCTGTTTCACAGCCCTTTCTTCCCGAAAGTTTGTTTGCAGTTGTCCTTTTATTATTATCTTAGCTCCAGCGATTACACATGTGGGGCCCCTCAAGCTTTGAGGGCTTTTTGCACTAAAGGAATCCCAAGGCTGTTAATGAAAAGATTATTTTAAAATAAAAATCACTTGTTAAATGGGTTTAGCTGGTTGTGGCCTTGGTATCAGATTTTAGTTGACGACTCATAATTAGTCACTGCAGAAGGATGGGTGAGTGGGAGGCAAAGGGTTACGAGGGAAGGCTGGAGAAAGGAAAGATACGTATCATTAAATAAAAATGTGACCACCCATGATTACAAGTGTTGTAGTCCTCCTTTTAACAAGCACACACCGTACTTTCATTAACCCGGGCCTGCCTGAATAGCAGCCTGTCTGGCCGAGCGGGCAGTGATTTTGTAAAAGCTGGCCCTAATGACAAAGACAGGCCACCTACCCTGAACTTTTCTCTATGACTTTATTCTTCAGCAGTGCTCAAGTGTAAATAAACTTGTTTACTCCCATCAGGATGGTAATGAGAACGAAGCCTTATTTGTTTCGCCACAATGACAAAGTAATTTGTGTGGGGAAAGGGGGGTCTGGGGGGCAGCTCTGCTCTATGGTCCCTCCATAGGCAAAGTTGCTGCAGTCAGTGTTTTCCTTTGCTCTTCATTGTGTGCCACGGGTCAGCGAGGGAGAACTTCCCATCTTCAAGCTCACACGTAGAGCATGAGCTGGAGAGGGAAGAGCAAAGAAAACAGAGCAGAAAGTGAAGTGAGGAGTCAGACCAGCCTATCCGGGAGGGAGAGAGTGACTAAGTGAGAGGGAAGGGGAGTTACCTGGTCAGGCTTGTGAGTCACTATAGAAAATGTACAGAGCGGCACAACCTGATGCTTGGTTGGGTTTTTTCCACTCAGACTGGTGTCTCTGAAGCGTTAATGAATCACAGCAACAGCACAGAGGACATATGGAAGGGGGAAGGGGAACTGAGGCAGGTCAGGCAGAGGCTGGCACCACTGAGGGCCAGGAGCAAGGGGAGAGGCTGGAAGGGGACAGAGCCTTTCCAGGAAAGATGAGAATGAAGTGAGGGTGTACTCATGGGTGGCTCGGGCTGACTGAAGCTTGCTGTGACAGAAAGGGCCCCTTCAGGCTGCACTCACTCTCTGTGTGTCCATGGCCTCTCCCTTCCCAGGTTTGGGCAGCCTGGCAGGTGAGGATCTGACAGATGGAAATCAATCCCTTTATTTTTTGATACGGTTTGCTTTCAGCTGATCACACTGAACTGAGAGAACATGTATGGGAAAAGATTTGTTTTGAATGTTAAAACAAGCGGTTTATAACTGGACTTTTTAGTTGTTGCTGGAACTAGGAGCAGAGATGGGGTAGCGTGGTCCCAGCTCACTGTACCCTTAACAAGGCAGGCAGTGCAGATTCAGCTGTTGTTTGTTAATAATGTTGCTTTTCAGGAAGTTACAAATAATAGGTTAAGAAAAATAATTTAGAAAGATGCAAACAACCACCAATCCCCCCCCCCCCCAAATTAAAGAAAAAAAAATATTACAAAACTAAACCAAAACAGAATTGAAGGAGGGGAGGAAAGATGCAGCCCAGACAAAACACCCCTTGGCAGGATCCACAGGAACCCTTGTCATCAGCTCCAGGCTCCTCTTCCAGAGTTGGGAAGGCCAGTGTCCTAGAAACGGGAGAAGATTTTGTAGGGGACCCACCCTATGGGAAGAAGGTAGAGGAATGAGGGATGGGGAAACTGGAGCCCAATTCAGAGATGCAGAAGTGGCCAGAGCTGTGCAGTGATTCCCAGGTACAGATGGGTTTAGCAGAGTTTAGGCATGTCTGGAGCACAGCAGGTACTTGGAAGGTGCTGAGGCACTCGGTAGGGAATGGAAATGTAAAATCCCTTAGGCCCTAGCATGTTACATTCCTGAGTTCCAGACAAGTATGTGGTTTTACCCTGCCACGGCATCGGGGTGCAGCCTGCTCAGAGCGGTCTGGGAGTGCTCTGCACTCAGTCAGGAGCAGGAGCAGGAGCTGGCCTAACTGCAGCTGCCTGGAGTGGATAAATCCCCTGACATGGGTATTTTAGCAGCATAAATAGTATCTTCTAGCAGAGCTTTGGGGAGGAGGGGGCTAAATCTACATCCAAGGGCTACATCCAAGGCAGCACCAATTGGGATCCCAAATTCCCTCCACTGTGAGCTCTCGCCTGGCTTGCACTCCTGTTGTACCTGAAACGTGTGGTGAATTCCCTCTATTTTTCCAGTATAAATCAGGCCACTGAGCTTTCCCTGAGTATTCCCTGCCTGACAGCAGCTGTGGAAGTTCTGCTCAGCCTTCCATTGGTGTCGAGGTGACCCTGCAGAAGGGCTGTCCAGAAGGCCAGGGGCACACGGCGACCTCAGTGCCTTATCCTGCTCCCACCGGGCACAGCGACACTCACAGCCGTGACTCCAGGGCAAAACACAAACAGTTAATCTGGGTAATAACACTTCGCTCCTCTCTAGCACCTTCTTCAAGCACCTCAAAGTGCTTTTCAAACATGAATGCGTTAAAGCTCTGCCGCTCTCCTGATGGAAGTGAAAAGGAAGGCAAAACACAGCTCAGCGATGCTACACAAGCTGGAAAACTCTCCAAATTGTTTCCATGGGGACTGGAGCGCAGCCCTCTCCGCGAACAGCGGCGGGGATGAGCCCACCCCTCCGAAATGCCACGGGAGCAGGAGCTCCTTGACTGCTGGGAGATGGAAACCAGCAAGAGCCTGAGCAAGTCTGCCTGTGGGAAGACCTCCCTTTCAAAAACAAAAAAGAGATTTGTATAACTCTCTGGTGAAATATGTCTAAGAACCAAATCACTGAATCCTCCCGAGCAAGCACCTGATCTGACTCCTCTGGGAAATGAGGGTTTGCATGAAGCTCCTTAACCTGCAAGAACCAGAAAGCCCAGGCGAGGCTGAGGAGCTGCACACCCGGCTGAGCTGTAAAACCTCCCCTGTGCTGCACAACATCCCCAATGACCTCCTTTTCCCAATTCACCCCAGCCAGCACAGCACAGCACAACACAACACAACACAAAGCTCTTCCCAACACGCCTCTGCTCTCACTCAGAAATAGCAAGTGTCACCTGTGAAACCTCTGGCAGCACCTCACACGTTTGTCCCAGGGCTTTCACCCTACGCCTGTCTCGTTTTGATGCTGTCTAGCGAGGAAAACCTGACAGAACCCCAACACAGGGAAATACAGGAACCACATTCCTTGCACAAGCCACCCCTGCTGCATGACTAAGGATGCAGATGCCCTCAGGCTGTAAAGGAACTGCATCAATGCCCAAAAATCACAGTATCTTTGTGCCTCTTTCCTGTCTGCTTATCCTCACACCAGCTGTTCACAGGGCTGAATTTCTGGGTTTTCAGTTCTGCACCCTCTGACCACAGAGCTAGAGCTTTCAGCTGAGAGCTGAGCCTATGTCCAGAGCACAGGAATGTTGAGAGCTTAGGTGCTATGGAAGATCTCAGAGCAGGAACCATATCATTGTTTTGGTTCTGAATGTACCAAAAAAGTGCTGCTTCAGAGGTGAGGTAAGGACCAGGTGACTTTTCTCTCTGAGACAGACTTAATAAGGGGCAAAATGGGGGCAAAAATTAACATTTGGACTGGACCACTGAACCTTGAAAAGACAAAATAACTGCATGTATTTGTTCCTCTGAATGACAGGAATTCATCACTCTGACATGGCTAAATGTTACTTCCTAATTCAGATTTGTTTCATCCAGTGAATTGGAATAATTAAAATGGTAGTTCCAGCCTGGCTCACAGGCTCTCCAATACCAAACCAGAGCTAAATCTGACGAGCACCAGCAGGCAAATGAAAAGGCCAAAGAGATTATTAAAAATCAGTGTAACACCATAATAAGCACTGAGATAAATGAAAATAGCACAGTACAATTTAATGGTGGGGGTCTGTTATAAATTATTGAGTTATTTGTATTTTGGGATTGATTGCCACAATAACTGCCTCGCAGATGTTCCTGTTGTTAACCCTCAAGGCCTTCAGCAGGACAAATGGCTCAGACTATCATTTATAAAAATTACTCCTTTCAAGGCTTTTTGAGCTTGTGATTAAATATTGTCCTAAATGAGGATGGGTTAATGGTCAGTATGACTGGAATAACAAATTAAACTCATCCCCCTTAGCTGACCGTCAAAATGGGCAAGGGCATGAGAGGAGGAGCATCAAGATTTGTCCTGCCAATGCAATTGCTTGAAGTTTAGACAAGTCTGAGATAAAACTGGGATAAATTTGAAAAGATCTGTTCCACCACTGCTTTATAGAACACTCAAAATTGTTGCATGGCTCGAGAAATGCATTTGTTTGTGCATGAAGAGCCTTAGAATGTATCTCCTATGTGGAAAAAGCCAGTGTGCTCCCAACCAGAATGACACGGAGGGTGGAATGGGGTGTGGAAAATCTGAGAAGATGTATCAACACATGGGCTGGGAACTCCTATTTTGAAGGTTTAACCCAAGCTACCAAGGCTAAGAGGAGACCAGAGACCAGCCTGGCTCCTGTGACCTGCCCTTCCCAGGCCCTCCTGTCCCTGTGCCACAGCTCCAGCTGAGGCAGGACCACCACCCTCTCCCAAGAGTACAGGGGCTTTTAACCTTAAATAACAATTGCAGCTGATGCTCAGACATGGCCAAAAAATTGTGGGGACAGTGGAAAACGGGATGATACAGCTGAAGTCAGAGGTGGTACATCTGTGAGAGCAGATCTACCACTTCTCCCTGCACAGACGCCCGGCTGACAGACAGCAGAAGAGCAGCGCTGTTGCTGAGGCTCCTCTGAATATTTTGGGACTGATTAAATTCCGAGTGCAAATGCTCTCAGCAGTTTCCTTGCAAACAACCTGCTGTTAAAAAAATGTGATCAACAGCCTCTCAGGTGTGTTTTCCAGAACCTAAAATAGCCCAGATGCAGTGCTGCCCTTCACCAACCCCCAAACGGGAGCAGCCAAAACATGGATGGGAGGATAGGAGGAGGAGGCTGGAGGCCAAAACAATGTAGAAGGCTAAAACGGGGTGAGAGGATGAAAAACAGCTGAAATAGGGTGCCAGGCTAAAAACAGGGTTGCAGGCAAGAAAAAAAAAAAAAAAACCAAACAGCAAAAGGAGAAGAGGACTGCAGTCCCAGAAGGGAAGGGGAAGGAGGTTCAGAATGATGGGAGGTTCAAAAAGGGGTGTAAGAGGAGTGTCCAGCTGTAAAAGGGGGTGTCTGACCAAAAATGAGGGTGTCAGGCCTAAAAGAGGAGTGGGAGTTTAGGAAGGGTTGTGATGCAGTAAAGGGATTGGAGGCTGGAGGTGGGTGGGAGGCTGAATAGTGGGATGGGAGGCCAGAAAGGGAGGGTGGGACACCAGGGGGCCAAGGATGGGAGGGAGGCCAAAAAATAGTGGGAGGCCTGGAGGCAGGGGGAGCTTGCAAAGAATTGGACACCAGCAGGGGTTGGGGTTCCAAGAAGAATGAATGGGAGACCCAAAAGAGGGGGAGGCTGGGAGGAGTGAGACACTGGCAGAGGTCTTGAAGAAGACCAGAAGACCAAGAAGAAGTGAGAGGGGGCCAGAGGTGTCCTCCAAGAAGGCTCCAAGTGCCATCTTTTCACAATGGCTCCCTGTGTCACAGCAAGGAATAGCTGTCATCCACGCTAAAACTGAGGGATACAAATAAGAAAAAAAAAACAAAAACAAAACCCACAACAAAACAAAAAACAACAACAAAAACCAAAAACCAAACCAAACCAAACAAACAAAAAAAACCCCAACAAACACCAACCCCCCCCCCCAAAAAAAAAGGAAAAAAAAAGGAAAAAAAAAGGAAAAAACTCAAATGAGGTAAGAAGTAAGAATGAATCTCAACTCCCACCACCAGCACCCAAAACCAGTGAAGGAGAGCATCACATCAGATCAGGACCCAGCAATCAGCCCCGGTGACATCAAACAAACCCGGAGAGGGGCTGGCGGGAGAGGTGCTTCTGATGGCATTTATGGGCCTCTGGGCTATCGGGAGGAACAATCTCCTCGTAAAAGCGCCGTGAAACGCTGTAGCAACACCCTGCGATAACCACATGAAAGGCCGGGTGCTGCCCCGTGGCTTTTGCCGGAATGTCGCACGCAGCAGCCGAGCAGCCCAGGTTGTGTCCCCGCTCCTCCCGGGGCTGCTCCTGCAGAAAACAGGGTATTTGAGCAGGAGGAACAAAGCTATTTATATCCTAAAGTGTTCTTTGACGCTTGGGAGCTGAGACTGTAGCCTCGGCATCAAAGATAACTTCATAATAGCCTTTTAGTGGAAATAATCCTTATTTACAAGAAAGTTCTGTCGCTAGGCTGAGATGTAAAACAGGAGCAGTAGATATTACTCATAATGCACTGGAAGAGTATATTCCATACATGGCCTTTTAAAAAGCTTCTAAAAGCAGCAATTTCAGGTTAGAAATCATGGAGAAAATCTTGGACCCATTGAAGAAGCACAAGCAATTTCCTTACCTGTGTTATGAAGAACATCTTAGCTTATGAAAGCCCAGCAGATTTTTTGATCCAATTTATTTTTTATCATTTATTCCATTTTGATTACTATCTGTAGAGCTGGACAGTACAAGCAGGTTGGTGTCTTTTCTGCTCCTGGATAACATAACTGTACCATTCCTATGGCTAAGAACACTGAAGACAACTACATGTTCTTTCAATTTGTTAAAAATAAAGTAAAATAACTCACAACAAAAAGCAGCAAAACCAAACGGCCTTTATCCCCAGCCCCAAAATAGTGGTATTAATTCTCTATGGCCCCTTCATGGCTTTTCTAAAGTGACCAAAACTGAGGCAGTTAAATTATCTTGTGTTGATTCTTCAAGCAGGGAAATGCTGTCCAGAGACAAGAAGTATAAATACCATAGATGGAGTAAGTTATTGCAACATCACCATCTTTTTATCTCTGTGGTATTAGCCATCTTTGTTCCTTCCCTCTTTCCTTGCATTCAAGTACAATAGCAGTTTTGTATTAAAAAAAAAATTAGATTCTGTTTTTATTTAATTAGCACAGGAATGAACCCAGAACACAGGGAATGAAGAAGCCAACAGTTATGTAGCAGATATACCACACAGTAGATACCTCAGAGGTCCAACCAAATGTGCCACATAATACACCTTTTTTAAGTCTCTAAAGCATATATTTTTATTATTTTTGCACTACTGCAGCCAGGTTCTCAAGTTAAGAAAACAAGGAAATACTAAAATCTGTGTGGTTTGGTTGAGGAGTGTTTGCAACCTCAGACAAGGAGCAAAAGTTATGTAAAGGGCCGGGCTCAAAGCTCTCCTGAGTAAAACGCACCATCTAGAGGTGGCCAAGAGCACTTCTGCAAGCGCTCCTCAGCAAAATGCAGGCAGAGGTGATTAAACCGCTCACCGAGAAGGAAAATCACCTTGATAGAGGCAACAAAGTGCCTTAATCACAACCTCTGCATTCTTTGAAATTAATATTTCCGAGGGAGTTTCTAAAAAAAGCCCCTTCTGCACCAAGTCAAATAAGGTTTCTGTCTTCAAAAGCCTTTCAAAAACAGAACCAGGTCACTTCCTGTGCCTCGAACATCTGAAGGTCACAGGAGGATGTGCTTTGCTCTGGGAGCTGTGGCAGGTAGGGATGCACAAATGACTCTGCCGACACGATCCTGCTTTCAGGTTATAGCTCTGCAAAGATTTATCCAAAGAGGTGCAAATATGATAGGATGGCATATAGGCAACTGATCTTCCTAAAAGAAAGAATAAATCCATAAACTGTGAAACTCCCATTGAAGTCAGAAAGGACAGTGTAGGTAGTGCAGGGATTGTAGGAATGGCAAAGTATTCCCCTGGTCTGGAAGCAGAGAGGAGCCTGAGTTCCAGCCCATGGAGAATCATTCCTGCCCCAGCGACATTTTAGCCAGTTTTTGAGGGTCTCCAGGCTTTGTAGAGTCCCAGAAAGGGGATGCAGAGAACTGAAGTCCACTTTTTCCTGGTACTGGGGACATATCTGATATTTATTTAACAGGAAATGGCTGGTGTTTGCTTTATGTTCTCTGCTATAAAGCAGGGTGGCCATGAAAGCCAAAAGGTGAGGATGGGAAACACTGTGATTCACACTCCCACCCACCACAGGGGAATAGTCCTCCACTGATCTAATTGCAGGAACTGTCTGTAAACAAAAACCTGTTTTGAAACTCCCATATAAATAGCAATCACAACATCTCGCACCATTTTTAATGAACCCTGTTTTCTTCGCGTCAATCCATCTCAGGAACGTCGGAATCAGAACATTTCCCCAGTGACAGCTTCATCCTTTAAACTCTGCAGATGAGAGAGCACGCGGAACAAGCTGTGCTGAGGCAGGATTAAGAGTTACCAGGGTGACACTTTGTAGTTTGGAGGATGCTGACAAGGAGCCTCGCAAAAGCACAAGACCTTCGCTGGAGCTGAAACGACACAGAGACCCAATTTGGCTCAGCTGTCACCGAAGTGGCAAAAGAAAATTGTAATTCCTCCTCCCCAGTTCTTTGATTCTCTTACCTGTGCATTACAGTTGAATTCCTAGGGGCAGGGTGTGCAGCAGGATTTACCTGGGGAACAAGGATGCTCCACACCTCCACCTTGGAAGTGCTGAAGGTCTTCACTTTCCCTTCTATCAAGGTCTCCAACATGTTTCTTCCCACAGAGAAGGAGAAATAGCTGTGGCAGCAAAAGCCTTTAGCAGTTTTTATTTTGCCCACCATTGATTATGTCAGGTTTCTTCCACTTTTTCTGCAGGTGCAAATGAATTCATTAAAATTTTCAGGAAGGACTCCAGTGATTCACTGGGCATTCCAGGTGTCCACATATTTGTACCAATCAGGAGATTCTCAATAGTCCACTGAGTGCTGGAACCCAGTCACAAAACTTCAAGATCTGTCTTGGAAATTACTTGCCCAAACTTTGCCTCTTTAAGCATTCCCTGCCCTAGCTCACAAATTGCTTGCTCAATTGCAGATCCAGGCCCGGAATTAGCAGGTACCATATACAGCCAGTGGAGAAGTAGACCCCTCAGCCTGGAAAGCTGTCCCACATCTAGAGAGATTCACTTATGGCATTTTTTCAAGAAACCAGAGATTTTTCATTAAAGCAGTGATTCAGCATCTACTATTTTCAACGATGACATAATAAAAATGTATGAATACAGTTTCAGCAAGAAAGCAGTCAAATGGCCAGTAAGAGATGACAAGGTGCTGAGAGCTGGACATTTGGCTGGACACCCACAGAGGACCCCTGGGAGTTTGTTTAGTCGGGCTGCCCAGCTCTGTGTGTCACTCGGGGCTTTTAGGACAACAGTGACATCAGAGGGAGAAAAAGCCTCGTAAACCACAGGAAGGTACCTCTTCCCAGAAGCACGGTGGTTTCCCTCATAAAAGAACAGCAGGTGTTAGAGTGTCACCAAGGGACTTGCTTTGACCACAAAGCCAAGGAAACGCAAGTGCCTTTAGTAAATCTCAGCTTCTCAGTGACCTCTGAGGGAGCAAATCTGCCAAGGCTAAATTGGCTGACTTTTAGGCCAAAGCCAACGATTTATCTGTGTTGGTTAGGCTCAAATCCTGGAGGCTTTATTGAGATTAGAAGAAAACTTACTCAGCAGAGAGCAAAGCAGCAGCCAAAATTTGGTCTTTCTGAGGGCAGGGAGGTGTAGTGCTGTGGGAAGGCTTTGGGAAGGGTGAGACAGAGCAGCAAAGTGCCCAGAGCAGGTCAGTGTGGTACCTCTGCCCTGATCCCAGCTTTGTGGGGCTTGTGCCAAATTCCAGTCCTTTCCATGTGAGAGCTTTGGTTGGGAGCGGTCCTATGGGGCAAACACGGAGGTGGGAGCTGTGCTGCCTTATGTGAAGCAGCAAATCTCTGCAAAACTCCCAGCGCTGCAGCACTGGCTGAAATATAAATGTGTGTGTGTCAGGGAGGGAGAGAAGAATGCCTGGGGAGATGAAAAAGGCTGAAATGAGTCACTCCTTGTCTTTTTTGTCTAATTTGGTAGATAATGCAGGGTGTGATGCTTCACTGCCTCCTCGCCGAGTTCCAGGCAGTCAATGAAAGGATCCAGCTGGATCCAGCCCTTATATGGTGCAGAATGAGGCCGGGAGCAGCGGGCACGGGGACGAACAGGCTGCAGGCGCCTCGGCCCTGAGGTGAGATGTTCTTCTGCTGGGCAAAGGTTTACGGCTGTGACACAGGGTCAAAGGAAAGTATTTTATATAAACATAAGCCCAGCCGCAGTGCAGTAACAGCAGCAGGTGATGGCAAACAGGGTAAATCCAGAAATCCCTCGTGGGGAGTGAAGCACCCGGGGCTGTGCTGGGAGCACAGGATGAGCCCCAACAGGGCGATCCCAGCAGGGAGGAGCACAATTCCAAGAAAGGGGGATCAGGAGAGCAATGCTGAGAGCTCTCTAAGCAGGGCTGGGCCCCTGACTAAACAGGGCTTTCTTCTCCAAGCAGGATTTGGCTCCCTGAGCTTGACTTTACTTCCCAAGCATGGCCTTACACTCTGAACGGGACTCAGCTCCCTGAGCTCGACTTTGCTTTCCGAGTCCAGCTTTGCTCCCTTAGAAGGGCTTTGCTCTCTGAACGAGGCTTTGCTCCCCGAGTGGGATTCGGCTCCTTAAGCCGGGCTTTGCTCCCGGAAGCGGGCTCAGATTCCCGCGCAGGAATTTGGCGGGAGCCCCAGGAGCCCGGCAGGGGGCGCCGCGGCGCCGCGGGGCGGGGCAGGAGCTGAGGGGCGGGGCCAGAGCTTGAGGGGAGGGGTCGGGTTAAGGGGCGGGACCGGGGTTTGAGGGGCGGGGTGCACTGAGGGGCGGGGCCGGGTTGAGGGGCGGGGCCTGTCCCGGGGCCGCGCACACCCCGCAGCACCCGCGGCAGCCGCGCAGCTCCCGCAGCCCCGGGGCCACCGTGCCCCGACCCCGCGGCCCCGGCAAGATGTGGAGGCGCTGGGAAGCGGGATGGGACGAGAAGAGGGAGCTGCAGGAGCTCAACTCCCGCCTGCGGGTCTTCGTGACCCGCGTGCGGGAGCTGGAGGAGGAGAACCGCTTTCTGGCGCGGGAGCTGGCGGAGCTGCGGGAGCAGGAGCTGATCGGGCTCCAGGTGCCCGAGCAGGAGCTGGCCTGGCTGCGGATGCAGCTGGAGGAGCTGAGCCGGGCGAAGCTGGAAGCGGAGCTGGAGCGGGACGGGCTGCGGCGGGAGCTGGAGGAGCTGCGGGCGCTGGGCGCGGAGGTGCTGGGGATGCGGCGGCGCCTGGAGCCCGAGCTGGCCGGGCAGCGGGCGCTGCTGGAGCGGCTCCGGGGCGAGTGCGTGGCCCTGGAGGAGCTGCTGCTGGAGCTGCAGGCCGAGCACGGGCACATGGCGGAGCGGCAGCGGCGGGAGGCGGTGGAGATGCGGGAGCTGCGGCTGAACCTGGCCGCCTTGCCGCCTCCCTTGGCCGGGCTGAGCCTGGAGGAGCTGGAGGAGACCTACGAGATGCTGCTCAGCCAGAGCTGCCGGGAGACTCTGCTGCGCTACCAGGAGCAGATCCAGGTGCTGCAGGAGCAGGAGGCGCAGCGCAACCGGGAGAACCTGGAGCTGCTGCGGGAGGAGAGCCGGCAGTGCCGGCAGCACCTGGAGGATCTGCACCGCCAGGGCCAGGAGCTGTGCGCGCTGCGGGAGCGGCTGGAGCAGGAGATGCTGGCCCTGCAGGACCGCCACGGCGCCGAGCTGGAGGAGTACCAGGTGGGTGGCACATGGGACTCTCCCGCTTCCTTCCTGCCCCCCGGTGCCTGTTTTGGGGCTCCCCTGACAATCCTTCTGCCGCTCGCCTTTTCCCTTCAGCTCTGGTCCATCGCGCCATGTGAGCCCGAGTTTCCCATCCCTTCTCCTCGCTCTGCTGCGGGAGGTGCTAAAACCCCTCTGACTCTGTGGTCTAGGGCTTGCCCACCCCTCTTTGCCTCCTGGCCGTGGGTTTTCCCCAGGCTGGAAGAGGAGGTGGCCCAGCAGGAGCCTTTTGCTGCCGAGCCATTCTCTGCGTGGGGCGGGAAGTCCTTGGAGCCCGCGGGGGCACTGGGGAGAGCTGGGTGTGATCAGAAGGGAGACAGTGACCCTGAGGACATCATCCTGGTGACAGGTGCTCCCTTCCCAACCTGCCCTTGGCCAGTGCCCAAGAGCATGGAGCAGGCCCCGGGCTTGCCAGGGCTCCTGGCAGGGTTGGCAGGAGCGCTTGGGACACGGCCCTGAGGCCTGAGGGTGGCCTGTCCCAATCAGAGAAATAATCCGAAATTTCTTCCTGTTCTACACCCATTCCGGTGTGCCTCGGGAAAAGCCTGTGGTCCTCAGCGTAGCTAAGAAAACTTTTGAGTTGTGTAGAGGCAGGAAGATGTTGGAGGTGGGTGTTGGTGCTGTCCAGCGGGGGTTACAGCATCTGCAGCTGAGGGTTTGTTCGCTGTCACGATGATGTTTGGTGTGGTGTGCGATCCCCTGTGCGTGGGAAGGGATCAGCTCCTGCCGGAACAGCGGAGTATCCGCTCATCCAGCTCGCAGCGAACAGCACATATTAGATCATGCAGCCCATCGATCCCTTTCCTGAGGGCAACATTTCTTTTGTTCATTGTTAGACCCTTTATTAACACCCTGCTGGAGCTCGGTGTGTGCCTGAACCCCGTGTGCTTTGTCCAGCTTTCTGTCCTGGTAGATTAGGGAGATGTTGGCAGCTGGGAAGGGACTGGGACCTGTTGCTCTGTGTGTGTCTGGTTTTTGTACTCTGCTGGATTGTTTGGAAATTGCATAGTTTGCAGATGCTGTGAACTGAGACAGATTAGGTATGTAAGAAGTAATCTGAAAGGCTCTTAGCTTTTAAATATTTTTTTTCTGTTTTTGACAGGATAATTCATTCTCATAGTCACATATGTAAACATTCCCAAAGCTGTAGAAGATGACATATGTAAATCCCTCATTAATTAAATCTATCCAACAGTCAAAACCAAGTGAAAATGTAAAGAAGAAAGAAACCTCTTCATTTTTTCCATCTTATATTTAGAGTTTCTTAGATTTCCAAAACATGGCCTTCTTGCTGTCTGTATTTTTATTAGGGATTTGTAATGAAAGTTATCATTGCTCAAACTGAAAACCTCTAAATATGGAGTAAAGAAGCATTTTGTGTAGTTCGCTGTCCATGCCACAAGTTTTTCTTCTAAAGCCAGTGAGAATGTCTTTTATTTAACTTTTCCAACTCAGCAAGGTGTTTTAAAACCAGTTATCTCTGTATCTGGTTGTATTTTTAAAGAATTTTCTTCGAAAGAGCAACTAGAGAAACCTGTTGTAGATGACAACAATTTAATGCAGAAGTCAAATAATTAAAATCAATAGATGCCCTTGAATGGTTCTGATGCAATGCTCCAAAATGGATTTGTTATTTTGACACCAACATTGCAGACTTCTCTGCTGCCCTCATAAACATCTGGCATCTTTAGATTTTACAGGAAAAATTGTTTCAAATCTTAGTAATACAAAAAGAAGACAAAAGTATCTGGCCATTTTCATGAGAAATTAAATATTGTCTAGGTGTGTATTCAAATATGTTATAAGGTCTATTAATTCTGAATGGGCTTATGTTTGGGTTTTAATGAGAAAGGCCTTTTTGCAGTTGCCAGTCTCCTGTACGTGAGAAAAAAAATCTTTTTCTCACATCCAGGAAGAAAAAATATAGAATGCATAGGAGCAGCTGTTTCAGTTTCATTCTTGGGATCAAAGTTTTTTTTTCTCACTCATTTCTTTTACTGGTTGAAATATGTTCAGCATGGGTTTTAAACTACTCTTTAAAGAGCATCAATTCCATGCTTATTTATGGTAGAGTGTCATGTAGAAATGATATGTATGTACAGATTAAGGTCCAGTTATGATTGTTCATTGCAGCTGTGATGGCAATTAGATTTATTCATATTTTCCATATATCATTCAGTTGCCTTATATGTTCATCTTTGCCTCCTGAACTGCCCTTATCCTCACTGAAGCTTTCAGCAGTGTTAAATAGAAATAAGTATTTGGAGTTATAATGTAGCTGAACCAGTCAGGCAGTAAATCACACACTGGAAAATTTTCACTGGTCCCGAGTGCTGAAGGGATGAACTCAGTAGGTCTCTTACTTCCATAATTTTAGCTGTGTGCTCTGAGAATACTGATGCAAAAGCTCCTGGTGGTTTGAAAACCTAGAATTATTTGGATGCAAAACCCTCCATGGCCCATCCTGCTGCTCTGAAACGAGGCAGATATTTTTCACTGATAAGAGTGGGTTTAGGATCAGTCCTGTGTCAGTGTTGTGAGCTCGAGAGAAGGAGGAAACATCTTGTCAAATGCACATTTAATGTCGATATGCCATGTGCCTTTTTCTGTGTACCAGTTTCGAGCCAGCCAAGTGCAGTGTGAGTTCCTCCCCTGCTGAGCCACTGAATGAGCTCTGGGATCAGTAAATAGTACCAGATGGAAAGAGCTGGGGCCTGGAATCCTCTATTCCCTCAGTAGGTACAACTTCAACAATCCAAGGAAATTCTTTCCCCCCTACTGCCCTTCTAAAATTTCCCAGTGCTGCCTGGAAAGGAACATATGAAGGGTGAGAAAACAGTTTCTATTCCATTCCTTAGTCCTAGCAGGACATCACTGGGATTTGGGGGCTGTGATTGATGTGGCTGGGAAACAGATCTTTCCAAGAGAGTCCTGTGTGAAGAAAACACAAGATCTGCCAAGTAGAGGTTACCTTTTGCAAAATGGGTTTGTTGGCTCACAATCTCCTGAACTTTGATGGATGGGTTTCTGTGCTTTTTGGCATGCTTGGAGACAGGACTTGAGACCAGTTGTCTTCTGCTTTGTTTGAGCATCAGTGATGGAGGGCTGGCTGGCTGGCTGCCATCCTGTCTATAGAGTGTCTGCTCCCACTGGAATTAATTCCTTTGGAACTACTGCACAGCTGGCTGAGTTATGTGGCCCCTTATGGTAATCATTAACTCCAGCTCTTGGATCCCCAGTGCTCTCCAAACCCAGTGGGTAGAATCCAGGTGGCTTTTCAAACTCAGACTAGAGAGTTTGGGGTTGAGGGACTGAAGCTCCTGTGTTTTCAGATAGGTTTGAACAGCCTCTGTCTTTCAGAGCTCCCCACAGTCTGTAGTCCAGTGTAGAAATTTCTTGTATGGATTTTTCTGGGACTGCAGCATTTTAAAGCTCTTTTTAAGGAATACATGTGCATGTGTAGGTTATTTTGTGTTTAATTGTGGGGGCAAGGAATGTCTGAATAATTAAACTTTTGTACCAGAGCTCTTAGGGATTGGTTTTCTACTGCACGTTTTGCTGACTCCTGGTTCTGTTGCACCCTGGCCATTTCTTGCTGGGTACCCTTTTCCTTTTAGAAGCAGGGCCTTGTGCTTTTCTTCCCTTCTCACCTCGGAATTTTCCATTGTGTCTGTGCTGTTCTTGAACAGAATGGTTACCTTGGAGCTTCTAAAGGTCTGCACGGCCATGGGATGGTGCCTCCACTGGGGTCTGCAGGGGGATTTTAGGGAGTTCGTGGTGCTCTTTCAGATATGCAGATATGATTTGTCTATTGCCATAAAAAGAGAATTTTAAGTACACTAAAGACTGTAGGCAAGGATTGTCATGTCAAAGGAAACATCAGTGTAATTATTTAGCAAGAGCTGCAAAGACAAATGGAGAAAGAGATTAATGTGTTATGTAGAGAACTGTACCCACATGTATAGGCAAATATAGGCAGCTTCCTTCATAGAGCTTTCTTTTTAGTTTTACCCAGAAAACCCCAAAACTATTAATGTTTGACATGCCAGCACTTTATATTCTTAGTTCTTACTTCTGCCTAGCACAACATTCTGGCATTAACAGCAGAGTCCCCCTCTGTAACTTAATTTTTATGCTATTGTTCATACTGTGATACTGGAGCACTTGCTGCCTGTATGTGATATATTTTGAAATTTTTTAAAACTAAACCATCAGTGCCTTGATTTTCCAGTTTGATTGCAAAGCAGTTGTCAGGATGAAATCTAAAATATACTGTTGTGAATTCTTGTTCAGTGTTGTACATGTATATGAGGTTTTGCTCTGTAATTGACATTTCCGAGTTCTTGCATAATGCAGAGTGACATTAACAAAACAGAATTGGGCCTTTGTTGATATTTCATTTCTGTCTCCCCAGCTCCCAGAACAAAGTGCAATCTATAGCATATTAGTTAGCAAGGTTAGATTTGGTGCAAAAATATATATAAATGACAATTCACCTTTCATATGAGAGGTTACACCAGTGACTAAAGCACTTTCTACTATTTTCTTTTTTTTTTCTTGCTTCTGTCATTTAGTGTGAATATATATAACCCTAGATATTTAGTTGTGTTGTATAAGGCCATATATAGTTATTGAGATGAAAATGAGTGATCTTTTATCCATCTTCTGAGCAGCAGTTAGGACAGAGCTGGGTGGACCTCAAAGCAGGTATCCAAATACTGTAGAAAACTTGAAGGGACCACTGGAGGTTCATCTTTTACTTTGTGGGCAGTGTGAGTATCTTCAGATGCTCAAATTCCAAAACTGGTTTGAAACCACGTGTCTGTGGAACTGAAAATACTGAAAAGGTTCTCATGGCAAAGCAATTGCTGAAATTTCTGATCTCAAATGTGATTTGAGCATGTCTTAAAATGACCACATGAGTCACATATAAATCTTATAAAGAAGTTCGTTTTGCTTGCTATGTGTGCTTAATAACTTTTGTACAGGGCATCTGAATGAGTTTTACTGAAATATTTAACCAGCTTAGTAAGGCATCAAATGAACTTAGCATAAAACTTGCTTCAGGAAGAATGTATTTCATCTTGTATATGGGGAGGTCATAGAGCTGTTTTCTTCTGGCTTTTGAAACCATGGAACATTGATGTATTTTTGTATAATTTTTTAATTAAAATTTTTATATTTTAAGGCATTCAAGTGTACAGATTTTTATGTTCTTTCAAAACTAAAAGTAATTTGTTTCTCTTCAGAGAATAATTGATGCCCTGGAAGAGGAAAAGCAGTTCCTGACCATGTCAATCACAGATTACCTGAGGGACTACCAAGAACTCCTGCAGGTGAAAGCAGGCCTCATCCTTGAAATTGAAACCTACAGGTAAGATTTGTGGTCGCACTTCATTGTCTAGACAGAGGATAATTTAAATCCCTTTTTATTGATAGGAGAGCCCCATTCATCTTCTTTCCAGCATTTAAAATATAAACAGTGACTTTGGGAGTCTCAAGGCTCTGAAGCCAATATAATCCATAGGAATCCTATTAACTTGGTACAAATACAGTGATATGTAAGAAACCTTCTTAGTCCTGGTCAAGTGGATATCAGATTGATGGGAATTTTTGGGGCAATATTTGGTTAGAAGCTGAGGAGTCAATATCCTTAAATTGCAATCAATAAAACTTGAGGTTATGTAGTTGCCAACCACTTACATGGTACATTTCATTGTTTAAATGTGTTGACTAGTGCCCACCTCTGCAGCACTGATGTCAGCAGTGAGTTCCCCATCCTTGTTGCAGTTGTAGGATAGTGGGAAGATTGGTTGAGTCCTGGCTAACAGACTTTTCTGTTTTCTCCATCCTCGATTTGTTATGAAAACATGTTTAGATCAAGTGTGAGATAAGAGCAAATAACATCTCTGCTAATGAATCTTCAGGACTGTACCTCTCTCTAGCCACTAAGTTGTTGTGGGGTTGAAAAGACAGAATAATTCTCTTGTCTGGAGAATCATGATGTACATGGCAAAGAATTGATTTGGAATGAAAAAGTCCTAAATAACCCAAAACTAATGAACTGGAGGAAGGTCTCCCCTTCTTGTAAAGATGATGTGTTTTTTCTACAAATAGCACAATATTTTCAACAAATTTAATTGAGATACTGATCTTCAAATACAAAGCTGTGCAATTCTTTTTGAGCAAGGGGATAATTTGCAAAAATGCAATGTCTACTTCTGTATTATTTTAAGGAGACTGCCTCTGTCATTACCTTGTCTACATTGGGTGCATTATCAATATTCAACCTGTGTAAATAGACAGGGTATTTTCAGTTAAATGTAGTATATGCTTCTGTGTCCTAAAGCATTAATGCTGTGTCCTGAGTGTGAACCAGTAAGTCTGGATAAAGGTAACACCAGCTGAATTATGGGTGAGGTTGCACTTTATAGACTAAAGCGTGGGGACTATCAATCCACTGATGCATATGAAATTTAATTTCAGTTACAAAACTGAAAATATGAGAAAGTTGAAATAACTCCTGAGTAGCTTGATAAAGAGCAGTAAGCAGAGAATGTCTGTCTTCATGAAAGGGTACCAACAGTGTTCAAGATGCCTTGAGAATGTCTGCAAGGAGGCACAGAGCAAGGCTGGTTTCTGGATGAGATAAAATCACAGTGTGGGACAAGTCATCTGCAGTCACTTGATAAGTGACAGTGCCTTGATGTTTGTTGGTGGAGTGGGATCCCTGTGATCCTTGGAAAGCCAGTAGTGTCTGGAGCATTACTGTGAAAGTGGTAGCCAGCTGTGATCCTTATCTCTCTGTGTTAATTCTGTTAACTTTGCTAAAAGCCATGATTCTTCTGAATTTAGTCCCAGCTCTGTTGACTTTCACTGTTGTTGTTAAACTTTCTCCCTTGGTTTATTCATCTGCAAAACAGGATTAGCACTGTCACAATAACAGAATTATCAGAGTTGTTTTGATGGTTAGTATTCATCCAAAACTAGGAATGATAATGCCCAGATATTCAGTTGTTTGAAAACCTTGTGAGCCCATGAAATTCTGGAACTTCTCTAGAGTTTTGTCACTGATTATCCGAGCATTATTGGTTTGTCTAAGGATTCCCTGCCCTGGTTAATGAGAGGAGAACAATTCAGCATCACTGGCAGTGTGTTTGTTGTCCAGTTAAGAAGCTCCTTAATCTGTAGGGTTTCTTCATCTGATGGATGTGAATGCAACTTTTGTTGCATCACTGGTGGCCTTGGCAAGGCAGATGTCAGTGGAAAAATGAGCATCTGCCCACTGAAGATGGTCTATAGATGAAAGCAAGAGAATGGGCCTTGCTATGGATAAAAAAACCTGTGAATGCCAGCAAACAAAATTCTTTTAAGATATCAGAAGCTGAAAAGTGATGGTTTTGTGTTTTTACATTTATGCAGTTTTACCTATTCCTCTTTTCTTATTTTTCTCCCTTTTTCAAGAAAATAGTTCCTTCCTTCTTGTGTGTCTCTATTAACCCTGTTGTGGAAGGTGACCCAGTCAGTAAGGTTAAGTAGAATTCTGGACAGCTCACTCATGTACTTCTTCAAGTCCTGTTCCTCTCCCAGGTATTTTTACCTGCAAAAAAGAGCACATGAATGCAGCTTCAGTTGATTTTCACAGAGGGTGCTGGCATATACCCTTGCTTATGCATACTGGAAACAAAAGACACCTACTCACACTCAGTCCAACATCCTGAACTTTCCGTGGAGAGGTTCCCACGAAAGTCCTGGCATTTCCTTTCCTCCTGGCCTTATAGGCTCAGGGTGTGGTGGCTGGTCTTGGAGCCTTCTTTGTGCCTCCCACCCTGTGTTTTCTCTGTTTTACAACTCCTACAGTTCTGTTAGAAGGTCAGTTCTTTCCATTAGTCACCATTGCTCCTGGGCTGGGAGAGGGATCATTGTTGCAAGGAACACCCTTCCTAAAGGTCCAAGAGTGTTTCCTCTCTGACTCTGCTCACCCTTCCTGCTCTGGGAGCCGGGATTCACTCAGGAACTGGAATATATGTGTCTTATGTGGCTTTGTGAAGTTGCACCTCGTGGGAATATTCATTCCTACACCCTCTTCTCACTGTTGAAGTAAATATTTATCAAGTGTCTCACAGTCTTGTTCTGTGTCCTTAGAACCATTCAAAATTGCAGCTACTTAACTGTGCTTAGGTTTTATTTGCAGGAAGAAGTGGTGAATTAGTCACCCTGTAAAACTCTTGGTTTTAAAAGGAGATAGAAAGCCTGCCTAGAAGCAGAATTACTCTCAGGCCTTTCTCCTTAGCTAGCAGAAACTTCTCTTCACGTAGCAAAGGCTGCCCAGAGCCTGTACCAATAGGTTCAGGAGGTTTTCTGTCCTCTCTAAAATGTGTTGTTGAAGGGTAAAATATTTCACTTTGAAATTCCAGTGTCATGGAAGTGTTCTGTTCAGGTTATTCTGAAGCACCAAAGGCTGCACAACTTTTTTTACTTCCATGGTCATTGTTAGGATCTCTGAACACACTTGCCAGGTGGACTTTCCACTTGTGTTCCTCCATCAGCACTTCTGACCCTTCCCATGCCTTCCTCTCACAAAATCATCACCAGCATTAAGATCCTCTGAGCTACTCACCACAGCTTTTCCAGTCAGTCTCATTATTTCCCCTTCATAACTTGTACCATCCAATAGCTCCTAGTCCTGTATGGGTTTTGTTTTGAGAACACACTGAGTGTTTTTAACACCTGGGGAATTTAACATGCTGTTCTTCATACTCCTCATCCTCCATGTGGTGGAAAAAGAATGGCCTTGACACCTCTTCCTGCAGAGGTTGGGTTTTTTGTAACTCCTTAGCAAATACCCAGGTTATAAAGAGGATAAATTTTTATGTCCCGCTGGCCAACTGCCCCACCTGAGTTTTTGGTTTTCTGTAATTTAAATGAGTCTCATTACTGTCCTGAGTGACCATAATAAAATTTGCACTACATCCTTTTGTTCTTTCTCCCCACCCCAACCACTTTATCTCTTTCTCCTGCTTTCATGAGCTGGTTGTTCTTGTTGTCATCCAGCACAGGCTGATGAGCATGTCCCTGTTAACTTTAGATAAATGACATTAATAATGAGATGAGCTAATGGTACAGTTGGATTATTTTCTGGTAACACTTAAATTAAGTGTTAGCAAAATGGGAGTATATTTCATTTGGGACCTGATTTCCAAGCAGTAGGTGACATGGTTATTTTTTAAGATGAGTTCTGCTTGGGGCAATGTTTTTTTTTTATTATTACTATGACCACTTAAAATTGCTGCTTCATACAGTTGAAATGAATTCTTCAGGCAGTTTAAATTTAAAAGCAGACCTTACCACCAATTATTAGGGAAGGATGCAGAGGAATAGAGAAGCAAAATGACTTGCATAAGCTCAAGCTATGGTCAAACTGAGAAACACAACCTGAGTTTGCTGGCTCAGTACAGTACACTGCTCTTTCTCATGCCAGTTTAGTAAGCCAAGCTCAGTTTAACATTTTCTTGTTTTTTGATAAGCATGAGGTCATACATATTATGAAGTGTTGAGTAAAATACTGATTCTCTTTCCAGTTTTACGGAGGTTTCAGGAAGCTTTGCCTTTCACTTTCAGTAGTAATGCTTTGGATCCAGCTTTTCTGTGGGCTGCTGCCCTTTGCCATATACAGTTACCTCCTGGAACTTATTTTTAGTGACTTCATAGGTTGCTGCAGCAACTGAACAACTGTTGTTTTAACAGCAGCCAGAAATCCTTAGTCAAACTCCCCACATTCCTGCTTTCCTTCGTCATGGTTAACACTTTCACTGCCAGCTCCTGGATGTGTTTCTGCAGCGTCACCACCAGCTTCTCTGGCATGTCTGTCAGAGCAATTTGTTTGGCACTCACTGCCTTCATCAGATCAGATGTTTGGTCTTGGGAACATTATATGTGTTGAAGTGATCTAATTCCTATAAAGCTTCTCTCAACATGGAGAAAGATAAATTGCTTTTACTGTGGGTTTTGTCAACTCACAAAATAGAAGGAAAGATGCTCATTTGAGCCTGTTTTAGGTAGTTCTAACCTGGCTTTTCTTCTGAATCTAGACAAATCCATCAAGGCAAAGAAAACCTTGCTAATGTTATTTTGCTAATGCCAAAGTGATCAGTCAGGGGAAGTGTGAAATACACAGGTGATGCTTAAAACACCTGCTTTGTTAGTTTTGACATAAATGTCCAGCAGAGATGTTTGTATCCCAATCCTAAATGGCTTTCAGCTCCTGCCCCAGGGAGTCAGAAGTCTTGGCTATCAGAGTCCTCCAGCCTTATTCTTGCCAGCTTTGATGTTGCAGCTGTGTCTTATCAGTGCAGAACATCTGGCATTCCCAAACCCGGAAAGCAAGGCTGTAACTGCCTGGTAGAAGCAAGGTAAACCCACCCAAGTGACTGCCTGTGCTGACTGTGACATTCCCTTGCACAGGGAAAGAACCTGATGTGGCATTTCCAGGCTGCTGCACCAGCATTTCCTGGAAGTGTGGGAGCTGTTGGAGTGTCACTGCCAAAAAGGAGGAGGGCTGAGAAACAGGGGCAGACAGAGATGTCATTGAAGGAAACCAAACAGTTTTGTCACAGAGAATTTTCCTGCTCCTTTTTTGTGAAATGTGTTGAGCTGATTACCAAGGGAATAGGAACTAAGAATAGTTAATTTAACACTATAAATTGTTTCCTCTAGCACTGTGTTTGACAGTAGAAGTTGTACTTTCCTTCATTTTTCATTTGAAAAGGTTAGAACTTGCAAGTCCTGTTGTAACAGTTCCCTCATATCACACTGCAACACCACCATTACTACTCTTTTACAAACAGGAAGGCTGCTGCAAATATTTTTGTTTTCATTTTTGCCCTTTCTTTATAAAACATTTTGCCCAGAGGAGATGTGGCTGCTCCATCCCTGGAAACATTCCAGGCCAGGTTGGATGGGGCCTCCAGCAATCTGGTCTAGTGGCATGTGTCAACTGCAGGATAATTGTTTCAATTTCTAAGGCTTATAAATGTAAAATATTATGCTTATGATTTCCAGTATTTTAATGAAATGGCCTTTGTGTTTTGCAGAGCTTTGTTAGAAGGGGAGAGCAAGCAATGGATTATATGGAGAGAAGAGCATGCAGGGAAATTGCCTCAAGGTAAAATATGAATATTAAAAAATTAATTTTGAATGAAATTAAATATAACTGGAAGTTATTATGTTATAGTGGTCCTGAAGTATATTTTTAGGAGTGTATTGCAAAGTGAATATTGATTTAGTTTTGAGTGTTAATATTTCAAATCAACATATTGCTCTTCTATATGAGATACCTTATAAAATCATGGCTTGAGTGGAGAACGTAGGGAGTGATGTTCTGTAGCTCTGAGGAACTTTTGAATGCCCATGGATTTTTAAGAGAGTTTTGAAGTATAAAGCAAGAGGTGTTTAACAGAACATGTAGTTAAAACCATGGAGTTCATCATCCTGAGGCATTGTGAGTGTTAAAAAGTTCACATGGGTTTAAAGAGATATTTTAGCAGAGTAATGAAAGACAAATCAAAGACTTACTAAACATAAAGATACCATTTCTATCTTAGGAGCTGCAAATCTCTGGAGGCTGTGAGAGTATACGAGGGAAGTATCACTATTTACTTACCCTGTTCTTATACTCTTCCCTGTGTATCTACTCTTGGTCCCTACAAACAGGATTTTAGATAAGATGGACCTTCACTGTGACTGCTGTGGCCATTGTAATTAATAACAGAATTAATCTGGATAGTACTCATGAGTTTAACAATGTGGGGTCATTGCTGTAGTCCCAGAAGACATTTGAAGGCTGTGTGTGTAGCAGGAAATTCAATAGGCTCAGGCCCAGGCTGAAATGCCCACACAGATCTGCCTGTGCTGTTAAATTGTGAGCACTGTGCCTGGATCTGGACAGCACAGTTTGGAGCTGGACTAGCCAGTACTTCTGCAGGCAATGCTCAGGCATATTCACAGAATAGGGGAGGAATTACAGAAATAATACAGACTACCAAAAGTCAGAGGAGATGTGGCAGCTTTTCAGGAGTGAGAGATGTGAGTGGTGCAGTACTGTTTGCTCTTAACTGTCAGATATTCCTGGCACATTGTATTAATTTCTATAGATAGAGCCTAAAAGGTTCTTTATTTCTCTCCCTTGTTGTGCTTCATTGTGTAGCTATGAAGGGTTGTATTTGTGTTTGCAGTTTCTAGTATGTGGTGGCAGATGTGCCATTAAATGTCAATATGAGCTAAGAAACTTCAGGCCACTTAGGCTAATGAAGCAAGAAAAGCCAGCCTATGATATTAGCATACATTATTTAATGAGAAGTTGTAAATGAACATTGGTATAAATACGAAAAGTGTAATTCTTCAATAAATGCCACAATACCCAGTAGTGCACAACAAGTGAAATTAGCAAGGTCTTGCAACCTGAGAAAAAGCTTTGCTTTCAGTTTTAATGTAATTTATGCATAGACTTAATTAACAGGCAAAACCTACAGGAATGCCTTTACAAAGCTCCACTGAAAATTAAGACATTATTTCTTTCAAAAAACAATGCATGTTTTCTTAGTTCATGCCTTCTATTTGATAGTATTTTAGATACAAACCATTATTTTAATGCTTGGTCGCCTGTGCTCTCTTTGCAGATATTATAAACACTTCATATAACTACACTGATATTTACTCTACTTATCAAGAAAGAAATAGAAATAAAACTTCACCAGCTGCCAGGATCACTGACACAAGGCACAGAATGCCAGTGACAAATCTGAGCAGTTCTGCACATTACTCAGCTTACTCCACACAGGCTGGATCGCACACAACAGGGGGAAGAACTTTTGGAAGGGACCTACTTGGTTCAACATATCGCCCTTCAACGACTGTCACAAAGGATGAAAAGATTGTAACAGACCACAAAGAGCTAAGAACATATACTCCAGACTACAGTAGCTGGAGAAGCACTGAAATGCAGCAAAAGAGGATTCCAGAAAGAAAGAAAACAGAAGTTACAACTTCATCCACACTTTCTTTTTCGAAAGAATCAACACATGCTGAAAGATCAGATAAGGACCACAAGCCTGATGCTGAAAATACAAGAACTAAACCAGGCTTCACTAGATTTCCAGCTTATGAGCTGATTACCAATGCAAAACCGTCTAAATATGAAGAAACTATAATTGAAACTCGGACCACACTGAAAGACAAAAGAGGAGGCAGCAAACCAACTGATGAGAAGACATCTCTGCTGAAAGAAAAAGATAAGCTGGAGAAACAAACAAAGGATGAGAAAAAGAAAACAGATGAGAAATCTTTTATAGAAGAAAGTGTCGATTTTGGGAGCAAGACTGATCAGAAAAAATATATCCGTGAGAAAGTTAGCCAGAAGGTAACAGGGAGTGATATTTCTACTGCAAGAACTTTGATAAGTGAATCTACCAAAAAAGATGCAACTGTGACCTCAGAATCAAGAAGCAAAGATGTCATTGAGGTACCAATCAGTATTGAAAGGCCTGCTCCTGACAAAGCACCTCAGAGAAATAAAGAAATAAGGGTACATGGTATTAAAACTTCCATAGGAAGAGAAAGAGATGACCATGTAACTGAATCTGCTGAAATTCGCCAAGTGAGGATTTCAGAAGCAGAGTCTGGTCTGGAAGGTCAAGAGCAAATTAGGGATGGAAGCCATAAAATGGGAACTCTGCCAACTGAAAACATAGCAGAGAATATAGTTGCTGACATTCTTAAAAGTTTCACACAGTCTTCTAGTTCACAGATGTCAACAGACACCAAAGTGACGTATTTTGATAAGAAAGAACAAGAAGATGAAGGGAAAATAAAGACTGAGTTCACAGTGCAGTCTCAAGTTCAAGAAGACATAGCTATTTCTGATGAAGGTGACTTAGGGCATCTATCAAACCAGGATGTTAGAAAAGTGATTCGAGAGGGCGTTGAGGGAACTCCTTCCAAAGAGGAGATAGAAGATATTGTCCATCACGGCCTGAAAGCAAGCGAGAGCGGGAAGAACGTGTCTGTGAACGTGGAGATTGTAGAGGAGCCACTGGACTACACCACCGATGATTTTTCAACACCTTTCCAGGTAGAAGAAGTGGAGGATTCGTTCCCTGAGAGGGAGAGGCGTTATGGTGAAGAGGAACAAAGCGTCACCTTCACATATGAAGATGTCAAAAAGAAGAAACCGCGCCACGAGAGCTTCACTCGCGTGGAAGAAGTAACCGAGGAAGATGACTCACCTATTGAACAGAAATATTTTGTATCTGTTCCTGAGGATCATCCTGTTATTAATGAAAAAGATGATGACTCAGTATATGGGCAAATTCACATTGAAGAAGAATCGACTATTAAGTATTCTTGGCAAGATGAATTTTTGCAAGGCACACAAAGTAAGAGAGAGGAAGGTGTGAGTTCTCCAGAAGAAACCTATAAAGTGGTGGGGGAGGAAGCGAGTGCCCATATTTTAAAAGAGCATCCTGAAGGTGAAAGATCCCATGTTGAATCCATTGTTATTGAAAAAGAAATTAAAATTCCCCATGAATTCCAGACTTCGATAAAAGGGCTTTTATCCAAGGAAACAAAGGACCCCAAACATCAATTGAAGGAAGCTTTGGAGCAGTTGGAGGGCAGTCTCCCAGAAAGTGTGAAAGAGGAGCTCTCTGCATTAACCAAAGACAGCAAAGTGGACGCTAGTAACTTGGCATTTGATATCAAAAAAGTTGATCAGAAGGAGGAGGGGGGCTCAGTGACAATTGTTGCTGAAGTCAATCTGTCCCAGACCCTTAATACTGATGAATTTGATGTCAATCAGCTTGGTGAAGTAATCACAAACGAGAAGGAGAAGGCAACAATACACTCCCTGAAGAAAGAGAGCTCAGATAGGAGCAATATAGAAGTAGATGTTTCTTCCCACAGTGACAAATACTCTCCTTTTGCTGACCAAGAGATCTACAGCTCATCCACGACGAGGCGGAGTGGTGGCACTGGCTACCACACCACTGAAAGGGTTGTTTATGACGGTTCGGTTTTGGAAACTGCAGATTATGGAGAAGCCTCTCACTCATCACAATCAGCTGATGAGACCAAAACCCAGAGGCATGTCAGGGTTGGCCCAGCAGAAGTCCAGAGTTTCGAGCAGGTCCTGTATGAAGGGCCTGGTTCTGAAACGCTGGAGCTCAGTGCTTCAGAAGATCTCGTTCAGAGAGATGGACCGTCAGAATTCAGCCAATCTGTGAGGCACTTCAAACTGGGCCCCAAGGAAATCCAAACCACAGAACAAGTCATTTATACAGGCCCTATTACTACAATTGTAGAAGAGATGGATTCTGGAAATATTTCTCAGAAGGTTTCCACAGACTTCAGCAGGGCCACAAGACGTGTCACAGTGGGATCGAGGCAAGTGACTGAAGAAGTCTCTTTTGAGGGGTCAGGTTCAGAGTCCCTGGCACTCAATAGCTCAGATGGCTTTTCCCAGGCTGAAGGGGCTGTGGATGTCAGCAGATCCATGAGGCACTTCAGGCTGGGCCCAAAAGAGGTTCATACTGAGCACGTTGTCTTTGAAGGACCCATCTCTGGTAAAGTGGAGGTCAGCAGCACGAGGGACTTCTCCCAGGCAGAGAGTTCAGTCAGACAAGTCCAGCTGGGTCCCCAGGGCTTTATGACAGCTGAAGAGATTGTCTACCAGGGACCTGTCTCCCAGCGCACTGAAATCACTGAACTGGAAGACCAGACCCTTTCAGGAGGCTCAAGAGCTTTCAGGCACGTTAAAATAAGTCCTGCAGGAACTCATACTGAGGAAATAATCTTCTCAGGACCCATTGCTGGAGTGGTGGAAGATCTTTCACAAATCTCAGAGTCATCTGAGAGCAGCAGCTCTGTGAAGCATATTAAAGTAGGCTCCAGGGAAACAGCTTACACTTTCCAAATGGATGTTTCCAATCTGGGTGGAATATCTGCAGTGAAGAGTGGAGAGCAGCAAGTGTCAATGCTGGTGTCCAACAAGCAAGATCCTTCTGCTGGTCAGCCACAGGTCATCATTGAAAGCGACCAGCTTGCAGGAAATGAAGGTACAAGAAGTGGCCACATTGTCTCCAGTTTTTCCCAAGGTCAGGGTGAAAAGGTGGTGGAACAGTCGTTCTATGATCAAACTGTGCAGCTGCAAAGAACGGTCGACCAAAGGTCAGATGCTTCTGAAGAGAAGAAAGTCGCTTTTGTCTACCTGGACCATGAGGAGGAAGATGATGAGGATAATGAAAATGATGGACAGTGGTTCTGAAAGGACTCTGTGATGAAGCCTACGTAGCAATTTGTTTATACGTATTTTTTATTATCCTTTTTTTTTTAAAGAGAAAAAAAGGGATGGGGAAACACCCTAACTATTTAGATTATTAATGGTGGACTGAGAAGTATTGAATTTAAGCCTCTATTCAGCACATTTTATTTTCTTGGAAATTTTATTTTTGAGAGAGATCTTAATATTTTTTCCTCAGAGTTCTATGTCTAATATTTTCAGATTTTTCCACCCATAGAAACAGGAATTTGCTACTGGGGAATTTAAAGGATTCTATTTTTTTGTTTGTTTTATAGCACATCACTATTAAATGTGTGCTTGAATAGGACTTTTCAAATTATTTTTTTTCTTAATACTGTATTGTACTTGGTTACTACAATATTACTATGCAATTCTATTTAAATCTTAAGCTACTAACCACAAATTTAACAGAACATGAGAATGAGTGGTAGTAGCTGTTTTTCAGTTCCATTCTGTGTACTTATATGCAATACCTAATGAGTACATTATAAGAGACAGTTATTACGGCTATAAAATTAAATATGATCCTGTAGGATCAAACTAAGCATAGCAAGAATTGACAGAAGTGACATTATTTGTATAGCTTGAATGCAGTGCAAAAAAGAAAGAGGTAGCACTGAGGTAAGAATTTCTCCCAGTATTCCAGGTGAGAAATAGTGAATTTTATGGTTAGACAGTAGTATATTTAATATCTCCAAAAAGAAAACAAATTTAAAACTAGACTGGATAGTGTTCCCACTGAGGTAAGGAGAACTCCATACAGATTCAGTGGCTGTGTACATTAGTAACCTCAACTTATCTTGCAGTTTATGGGTTACCTGATACTAGGTATTGCTAAAGGTAAGTGTGAAGTGTCAAACATGATTACATAGTGCCTAATTTCCTAACACAGTGAAATTAGCTGATATGTGTCCTGTTAGAAGGAAACTTTTACAATGACATTGATGACACTTATGATCATTGTGTGTCAGCTCATTCCCAGATAATCCTTTGTTTACAAACAAGATGTCCTTTTCAATCACTCCCCTTGCAAACTCAATCTGAGATTTGAATTTATGTTTTTCTTCCTTTTTTTTTTCCTTTGAATGTAACACGTGCCTCAGGCCAAAGTTGCCTTCTACTTAAATCGTTTGCAAATAAGCTAATTTCACTTGGATTGCACATTGGTTGAATGAAGGACATATTTTCACTTTATAATTCAGTGACTTTATAAGTTCAGCTTGGAAGCCAGCACAGCACCACTGGCTGGCCTGAGCTGGGGCAGTGCTGGCAGGAGCACAAATAGCAGCCAAAATATTGTCACTGGGGTAAGAAATACCATACTGGGCACGTATGGAAGTAACAAACAGAGGTGAGAAGCTGCTGTTTTTGCACACACACACACACTCACAAACACAAGCACACCCTCACTCACTGTGTCCCACCTCTGCAGAGCAGACACACACCTGGCTCGGGGTGGCTGGGCAGCACCAGCCCAGCCACTGCTGACTCCCAGATTGTTTTCCTGTGGTTGTGTAAGCCTAGTTTTGTGTGTGCTCATCCATATTAGAATCCAGTTAGACTATCTTAGTCTGGCATGACTAGTCACTTTTCAGATTCCTTACTATTAACAGAAGTAGATTTCTCAAAGCTGACTGCTGCTTTATACTATGAAAGTAAATGCAAAGCTGAGAAGCTCCGTGCTGACTGACACATCCTGCTCTTTCACATGTAGGACACTCTAATCCATGTGTGCCTTAGTTACTAAGTTTGAAACTGTACGAAGCTATTAATGTTCCAAAGATTAACTCATGAGGTTTGTCTGCACTGCAAAATTTTCTGAATGTTTTCCTCATTTTGTCTGGAATCATTTGTTGAAATTGGAAGTTCCACCAACAGCTGGAAAATTAATAGGAAACTGAGTTGTGTAGAAGCACTTAAGGCATGTAATCTAAGCTTATACTGTTTACTGTGTAATAGATGTTTTTTTCAAAATTATTCCTATATGCTCAGAAAAGTTCTTGTGCTTCCATTTATAAATAGGATGTTAATTATTGTAATAATTCTAATCTCATCCTATACTTTTGTTTCCTTAATTGACAGTATGATTTTAAAGGTGGCAACGTATGTTTTTAATGATAATGTATAAACCAGAATTTTCCAGCTAGAGGCCATACTGCCAGTCATCAGTTTCTGTACTTCAAGTGTCAAATAACTGCATGAAGGAAGAAGTCAGGTGTATAGTAAGCAACAGAGGTAAAAATAATGAATGTAAGTTTTCTTGAAATTTTGTTCAAGACTTACCATTCACAGTAAAACAGATACAAGAATATCTGCAGAAAATATATTTAGCAACCAACAAAAAGCTACTTACAATGTCAAGCCCATTGATACATTGTGGAATCTTTGACAGAGGTGCTCCTTAGGAACAGTGATGCCAAAACTGTTCTGTTTATCTTCACCTGCTGAGAGGATTATAATGTCAGGTGAAGGAATAAACCAGTGAGGAGCAAGTGACTCATAAAATGTGGAAGGATTAAAAAAAAATTGAAAATCAGTATTGTTTCTTCTGAGGCAACAACAGCTCTTCAGAAATTCCTTTGCACATCACTGTCAGATGCAGTAGGTTATGCCAAGATACATTTCTGTTTTGATAGTCTGGAGGAAAAAAATCTGTTCAGTGTACTTTATTTCTATTTAAGAGCAGGATTTTAATCCATTATTGGGAATCTGGGTCATTGTAGAGAACTGGAAGTGTGCATTAGCATGATGTTAAAAAGATTTGAACATTTCAGGCACAGTTCCTTTGCATGAAGAAAGGCTGTGAAAACAAAGTTGCCTCACATATAAAGGTTTAAGTTTTAAAAAGGTTTTAATATAAGCAACCCATTTTCCACTTAGTTCTCATTAACCTGAGACATTTAGACACAATGATAACTTTTGGATAATTCTGCCTTCAGACAAAGTGTATTTAGGTGGACAGTCACATCCTGCAGGCCCCATGGCTGCATGTGCAGAATTGTGGCTGTAGGTACATTAACTGCTAATGAGAGCAAACATAACCTACTCCCTGGTGTACTAACTCACCCAAGGTGATCACTTTCTGCATAAGAATTATATCCTGTGGCTGAGCAGGTTGGTAACACACCCTCAGTCAGCATGCACTTCTGAAGCTTACTCATATTATGCTTTTCATTAAATAGAAATAAAAACTTTACCGCTGTGTTTGGATTAAACAAAACGCTTTTCAAATATAATTACTATTTTGGGGCGGGTAAAAACGATGTATTTCTATGCTGATATAGATCAGAAGTGGGGCACTGTTTTTTCAAATGTGTAAACCACTGGTCTAGGAAGCAAATAGAGCATAGAACATAAAGAAAGATGTGTGAGATAGCGAGAGCTCTGTGCTGGCTGATGTTTGTGAGCAGCAGGTGTTTCAAAAGACGGTAAGAATGTTGAACCTGGGGTTGTTGATGTCAGCTGTGTGAAACTTTGCAGGCAGCTTATGTTCTGGTCATTTGCAATGAAACTGCGTTTTTTTTTTGTGGTGGTATAAGCTTTGTGATTTTACACTTTTTCACTCTTGAGTATTAAACAATGAAAATCAATGCAGATGTTTCTCTTTATTCCTGTCTGTTGTTTTAAGGCTGCACTGTCCCAAGAAAAAAGATTTAATATCTGTAAATACCTTGCTCTCAGGCTGGATTAATTTTGGTTCAAAGAATGAACCTAATTTTTCATTCCACCAAAGATTCCCCTCTTTCAGGCTGATAATAGAAATGATGACAAACATGGCATATTCCATATTGCAACTGCACACAGCACATATGGACCAGCAGTGGTTGTGGAGTGCCACAGGTAGTGAGAGAGGCAGAGTATAAAGCAACACAGAAGGTGGAATTCCCTGAGTTGTCAGCATCATACTTGTACCTTGAATCCTGGCACTTGACCAAGGTATGTCTTAACTTTTACCCTTTTCTAGTAAACTGTTTTATACGCATTTAAACTTTTAATGGAAAAGAATGTATAAATATATACACATATACATATATTTAAATGGTACCTCCTCAATGTACTGTAAAGTTCATTTTTCTCTTTAACCACACACTTGATTTGTAATGAAAATACCATAACTTTAACCCAGTCTTCTCTTGATTAAGGAAATGGGTCAGAATGAGTTTTTATGAGAGTGAGACTTTCTGAAGAGATCCTCCATTTTTAATACACTGAGAAAAAAGCACACAGTTCTCCATATCTTGCAAAACAGGGAAGAAAGTATCTGAAACTACTGTCTAAAACACAGCATAATCTGAAGATGGTTTAGTGATCAGCAAAGTAATTTCCACTGAAAATGTCCTGTGTCAAAAAAAATGTTTTCAGGCTCTATTCAGTGAAGCAGTATTGCTGTTAAAACTCTCAGTGGTGAAGATCTGAATTCTCTGAAACTTCAAGCGTTTCTCTGAGCACTGAGGAATGGGACTCAAAATGGATTGGTTTTCAGTACATCAAAATTTCAGTTTCCTGGTTTTGACACACTTGTCAGTTGTCATAACTTTGTAAAGATGCACTGAAAATACTGAGGTGTCTCAATGTTTTAAAAAGGAGAGTTTAAAATTAAATAGAAATAAAAGGTGTTTGTTTGTCCTCCAAATTTAAATAGTTTCAAAGGTAAAACTCTTTTTCCTGATGGATGTCTGCAACCAAAAAAAAAATGCAACCCGCCTAATGAGCAAAGAAAAGTTTTTCTTCAGCTAAGAAAAAACTCTGGGTTTTGAAAGATGTTATCACAAACCACTGGTATCGGTTTTGATTTCCATTTCCAAATCACAATGTGGTGTGGCAGGATTTTACTGCTGGAATCACACCTGCTTGGTAAAGTACAGACTTTTTCCAGGTGAGAAAGTTAAGAGATGCTGAACCCTAATACCACGTAGAGTTTGCTCCACGTTTTATAATCCTGATAAAGGTAAAGCAATACACTGTAACCAAAAATGCTTCTGACGTGCTGAAATGTCCATTTTCCTTTTCCTTATATTTGTCGTGTGATTTGGGTCAGTAGTCAGAGGGAGACTCATGGTGGGTTGATGTATCAGTGTGTTGGTCTGTCTTATTTGACCTTTGCTTTGTCAGCCTTTTTTGTGGCCCTGCAAAGCAGGCAGGGAGGTACAGGCTGCTGATTATTATCAGCTCAAGGTTGTTTGCCACTTTAGTATAGTTTTGTAGAGTGTGCCTGTGAGAGACCCTGCTACTTAATACAAATTTTTAAAAAGACTTCTCTGCATAATTGGAAATTTCTGCTTTAGATTGGTTGAATTTCCTCTTAATTTTGGCTTTGCTTTCAGTTAATGCCATTGCTTCATCCTGTGGAAACACAGATGCTCTATGACCACCTCTGCCACTATTTGCTGTTATCACTTAAGAAAAAGAATTAACCAAGAAAATCAGTGATGGCAACGGTGGCACAAATCAAATCTCTTCAGGCAGTGGCTGCTAAATCAGTGACACATCTGACATTTAGTGGAGGAAAAGGCCTGAGGAGTGAGTGAGCAATCTGAGCTGCTGCCCGGGGAACTTTCCAACAGTTTGACTCATCTGTCTTTTCCGTCAGGCATTTGTGTGACTCCCTGTGCCTAAATATCTCTGAGAAGTGCAAAGGAATAGAGATTCTAACAGGATGCAAGAAGATGCTCAGCCAAGAAGGGATCTAATTAAAACCTCACTCTGAATATGTCAGCTGTTTCTTGAGTTGCTGTCAGTCCTTTTTTTGTTGTGGGTGCCAAATGAGATTTGGCAGTGAAGGTAACACAATGTACAATTCTATGATACAGATTTCTTAGACTCTCACTGGAGTCAACTGATAGAGAAAATTCAAATATATATATTTCCCACTAGTATGAAAAATTGTGTTACTCTAAGTAACACAGTCCTGTAATTGTACAGTAATGCCTTGACATCAGTCTTTGCTAAGCATCTGTTCCTTTGAAGAGGGGAAGGGTTAAAGTTTGGAATTCCTATTACCTAAGAGCTGCCAACAATATAAAGATGCTTTAATGCTAGGTAAGCTGCATCTTTGCATAATTTATTTATTCCATAAGATCCTGTCTCATTGCATGGTAAATAATTTGGTGGGTTGGATAGCTGGCAGTCTATTCTGTCCTTGTGTGAGAGAGTAATTACATATAATGTACAGTATTAGCAGGTACTTTTTCTGTATTATGGATATTAAATCATTTTCCTGAAGCCTTAATAAAATCACTTAATGCAGATTATTAGACAACTTGTGTACTGGGAGGGGGAAAAAGAAAACTTGAGAAAGAGTAGTAGGGAGACTTTGCCACATTTTTGTGCCACTCTCCACACTGATCTCTGGGCACCCAAGGCAGTTTGAGAGCAGGTTCCTGGAGCTGGTCACTGCCTGAAGCTGCTCTCTGCTCAAACCCCAGGGTGAGCTCCCAGTTTGCTTTGGACATTGAAGAGCCAGAGCGTTTGGCGTGCTCACACCTACATCTGGAAAAACTTCCATTCAAATGGTTTCCAAAGAGCTCTGCTGGAAACTACCCCAGCAGCTGCTGGTACAAAGCAGAATGGGCTGTTAGAGCAGCCACAAAAGCAGCCCATGCTGAGAGACCAGCCTTGCTTTTTGAGTCCTGAATTGGGCAACTTCTGGGGTGTGGACTTCGCTTTGCAAGTTCTGTCTCTTTGTTAGATGCTGCTGCTCAGCATCAGATGAATTGTTGCACAATTCTCATTGAAAATTTTCTCTAAGAATTGATCAGTTTAGACCAGTAACAGCACATTATTGTGTAGGATAGTAGAATGTTCCTGCAGAAGGAAAAGATCAGCTGCTGAGCAATGTAATGGGGGAAAAAATTATTACACTGTTTTGTATTTTAGAAAATTAAGTGACTTCTATACATGCTTCTATTTTGAAGATAAAGACTGCACTTCCATAAAATCCATCAAGCTACTTTAATATTTGTCACAAGTGATTACTACTTTGCATACTGAATTTACCAAAGAGGGGAGGACTAGCAGGATAATTGCTTTGTTTTAAAGAAAGAACATTACCAAAATATAAAACATTATGCTAATTCTTTAAAGGGAACTCTGACACCACCCAGTTTTTCTTTAAGAACTATCTGGCACTGTAGTTCAACTAAGATGATATAGCATGACAATAAGTTACTTGTGTTATAAAATCTGCATTGGAGATCTGCTGTTTATTCTTTGTGACCCCAAATATGGCTTTGCTTACTTGTAGCTGAAAATAGATTCACTTCATCTGAAGCATGGGAATTCACTTTAACTGTACATTAATGCAAGAGAGAAAATAAGGCATTGACCCTGTGCTAGCATTCCTGAGTGCATCTAGTTCTCTGTCAGAACAAAGCCATAAGGTTCTGTAGTGAATGTATTCATTTTCTCTCTTTCTGGAAATTTAAAAAGGATGTGCTTGTTACTACTATCCATCCCCTGAGTTGCTAAATTTAAGTACAATGTTAAATCTAAAGCAGTTGCTGGCAGTCCAATCAATGTATTGATGACTTACTGACACCAATACCATTCTGCTTGGGCGAAAAAGGCAAAGCATGTTCTGGGAAGTTTTTCTAGTAGGGTGTGACTAGTAAAGACTGGCTCATACTTGGGCCCTGCTCTCATGTCATTAAAATCAATAAGTGGGATGTTAACTTCATACAGGAGATGATCAAACACATCAGCAGGTCACCCAGCAATTCCCTTTTAGAACTTGAATAAGATTGCAAAGATTACATTTGTAAAGCAACCTTTCCTTTTGTCTTGAAACAGAGCAAATATTTAGTGATAGCACAAATAAAGCCCTTGCTGCTGGCAAGAGGGCAGGGGAGTGACTCTCATTATCAGTGCTGTGAGCCACCAGGCAAATTCATAGAACCACAGAGAAAGCTGAGTTGGAAGGGAAATTCCCAGGAGTGTAGGAGACTCTGGCAGATGGGCCCTGTCACCTCAGTGATGTGCCAACAGCCCTCCTGCATCAAGGACACCAGAAGGGGACAAACAGCTCCTTCAGCGTCTGCAGGTCAGTCACGAGGGTCAGTGTGAGCTCAGAGGGACACAGGGAATGGCCAAATTCCTGTTTGAGAGGAGCTGGCTGGGAGTCCTGGATCCCAGTGGATGGGCACTGAGACTCTGTGGCCACCGTGCCCTGACTCACAGCAGTGTCCCTCTGGGAGAGGAGCAGCTGCCTCCCGAGTGCTGGTGGAATAGGAAAGAAGCTGCACACAGGTTAATATCAGATGGCAGAGCTGTAAAGCATAACTTTTTCCATGAGTTACAGCCCGCAGATGCCAGCGTTGGATCCTCCAGCAGAGTCAGCAGCAGCTACAAATATGGGATTTATCCTCAGTGCCTGCTTTTGTACTTTCCTGGTTCTGTGGCTGACTGGGATGAGCCAAGTTCCTGTTACTGACACGAAGGACCCTGGCTCGTTAGAGGCAGCCAGAGTAAGATGTGCCAGGCTATAAAATGCCTATCTGAAAAGCATCTTTCGAGCAGTGCCAGCCCTGCAGCTGATGGCTGTACCTGCTTGGGTTTCATGTGTGCTCTATTTGTGTGCCCTTGCAGCCACTCCCTCCTGCCGGCGCCCCTCTGTCTTGGGCACTCCTGGGCTGAGATCCCTGCATGGAGCCGGCCTCATTCCCTTCTTTCAGCAGCACAGTTGCTTTCTGTGAGAGAAACAGTGACCAAAACACTTAAGTGGTGGTCAGAGAGGAGAGGGAAAAATGCCAATTCTTACTTCAGCTCTTTAGCTTCAATTTTTGTTGTGAAAGAAACTGAGAATAAATCCTACTTATTACAGAATCCAATTCTTCCCTGCATCTTAAATGATCTCAGTTGAGGCAGGACATGAGTACTCAAACGAGATGTGAAGGACAACATCAGGTGTTGGCATTTAATTTCTTCATTTTAACGCAGGAACCATTAAAAAAAACCCACAAAACCAACAAACAAACAAAAAAAACCCTAAAAGTTTACTTTCTGTGATTTAATTGAACAGGTAATAGTTTCCTGTGTTTCTGCCAACTTGCTTTTGAAAACTGCCTCATCCAAAACTGGCTGAATAGAGTGAAGAGCTTGCCATTGTCTTCTGAGTTCCATTATTATCCTTAAACATAATCCAAATGTATTTGTCAGAGTTTTTGTCTTTACATTTTCTGTGCTAATATTTGCAAAATACAGAATGTGGAAAAATGCAACTGAAGTATGTTAGGAACAAGAGAAGCAAACTGGGACTGACAAAGCAAATATCTAATTGTGACATTTGTGCCCCTAATTGTGCTCCTTCTGCTGTGAAGGGGCTCTCTCGAATTCAGTGTGAGGAAAAAGAACAAATTATTGCCGAAGTTTGTCCTTTTCTTTCTATTTTCTTTCTTGCTCTACATGGTAAGCTGAGTAGAAACATAGTGTTCTATGGAAAAACTGTAGCAAAAAAAAGGATAGAGATAGCCAGTTCAATTCTTGAATTATATAAAAAAGCACCCATCAGGAATTAACCAAATATCAGATAGTAATCTTTAATGCTAAAAGATGCTTTTTTTCCTCAGATAAATTTTTAAACAAATAGTAAAAAATCATCTAATTTCAATAATCTATTTTCTAATTTTAATTTGGATTGTTTTAATTTTATTTTAATTTAATTTAATTGTACATTTGTACCAGCATTATTAATTCAAATGTTGTTTACAAGCAGCTTTGCTAGGAATCTGAGTGAAACACAGTGTAGCTCCTCATAACAGTGAAAAATAAAGTAATTTGCTGTTCTTCAGTATAAATGGTATAAATTACCTATTGCAAAGGAAAAAATGAAAGTCCAGAGGCTTACCTTCTAATCATAAATCTATAAATAAACATGATAAGCACGTTAAAAATATTTAAGAACTTCTTATTATTTAATGATTTCATTAGATCAAGGTGATAATACTGAATTCTTCGTTCAAAAACTAGAACGTTTTTGTCATGCTGCTTTGAAATGACCTCAGGATGACAAAACACAGAGTAACTGATTTCATTCTGTTTAGTGAAAGAATCAAAGATATTTCCCATAAAAATTCTTTGGGATTTTGCTCAGCAATTGTCCATTAAAGAACATGTTTCAGGTTTTTTTTCTTTCTGCTGTGTGTTGGCCCTGTGCCCTCAAAACTGTGGCTATGTTATGTTTTCTCTGGAATACTTTATTTACCTTTTAGCACCTTTCAGATCAGCTTTTCCCTGCCTTCCAGGAGAGTTTAAGGGCAGCAGGTAATTAACAACTGATCTTTGGAAGAGGTATTTGTAAATTCTGTGCTTCATTTGCTGAAACACAAACAAAATCAAATTATTTGTGGATCTACCTCTGATATCTTATTCTTCTAACTGAAAATGAAGGTGAGAAACATTTAACTTTGTCCTGTTCAAAAGCAAATCATGGGATGGTTACTGCTTTCTGTGTTCATGTTACTGAGGAGCATTAAATTCTGTTCTTGACTCATAAGCTACCCAAGACCAGAGTCCTGTTTAGAGCATTAGCTCACCTTGCAAAGCCTTGGCATTTGGGCCAGCCTGTAACTGGTACCTCAGGGGCAGCTGCTTTAACCTCTCCTGTAATCACTGCTGGCCACCTGGGGAGGTCAAACAGCTCTGTCCCTCATTTTAGGGAGGTGCTGTGCAGGTGGAAGGAACTCCTGCAGCTCCTGAGAGCCCTCTGAGTGCTGTGCATGGCAGTTCAGATCTGCAGGAAGGAGTCACTCACTATTCCAGCAGCCTGTGACATTTGGACATATAAATACATACATCAGAAGTGCCTTTCTCGTTTGTTCTACTCAGGCACAAGCTATTTTAGGCTGACATTTTCCAACCAGGCCTGAGGGAGTTAGATGTCTGAATTAAATCCAGTTTGACTGATTTGGACGTTGAACATCTCTGAACTGAAATCCTGCTGATAGGCAGTGGAGATGTGCTAAAACAACATTATTAGCTCTTCAGTTATATAGAAATGTACATCTTTATTTCAATTTTTTTTTCAACAAAATGGCCAAATAATTGAATCATGAGTGCAAATACAGGAATCAAATCTTGGAATAATATATTTTTAAACATGTACATTCACTGAAAGTGAAGCTGCCATAAGTAAAAACTCCTCAGCTGTTTTAATGTGGAGATGACACAAGCACTTCCAATGAAAACACTATACTCTTGTTGATTTAAATGTGTATTTTATTGAGTGACAAGCAAGTAATTCGTTGCAGCTATTTCTCTCATGAAAAAGAATCTTTTTAGATCATTATATCAAAAACTGTAATACCCTAATTAATTCAACAGTTTTAAGGACAGTTCCAATGTGTTTAGCACAGCATAAGGGATGATATAAATTGGGAAAGTTTGCAGCAAGTGGAACTGAATCCAAAATGATTGTGCCCATGGGCCAAATCTCCTGTGGAAATTCAGCCTTGTGCTGACCTGGGACAATGATAACCTGGAGAAGAACAGCAGAGTTAAAGAACTCTCTCTGCCTTGTGCAGGCTCTGTGCAAATGCTCTTTAAACAGCACAGTCTGGAAGTGGCTCAAGCATTGAAAAGCAAAGAGGCAAACAATTCCTAACAAGGCTGCCTGTGTACAGCTCTGCTGCTGGTATCACTCTTGGAAGGTTTACACTGAAGTGCTCTTTGCCTCACAAGCTCTACTTCAGATTAATATCATTTATGGGAAGAGCTGTAAACAAAAGGGAAATGTCTTGAATGCTTTTCAGTGCTGGGGGGAAGTGTTATTATAGAACTCTGACACCAGCTGCCACCCTGGTAAGGCCAGTCTGCCTCACATTATCATTTTGCCACCCAGCACAGTAGAAAATAACAAGACTGTAATCTGTAGACTTCCCTTCTCCAGGCTGATTGTGCAAAGTTGAAATGAAAAAAAAGAAAACTAAACCAAAACTTGTCTGTCATAGCTGTTTCTGCAGTCATCTAAACCAGTACAAGCAGTTACCCAGTACAGCCTGTAAAACTTGGAACTGGGAGAAAATGTCCTTATTCTAAAGGCTTTGGGGAGATGATTGTTTGTGGTCTGGGGGTCTTTGGAGTGTTAGGAAGTCTAATAAAAAGAGTCATAACATGAGAACATAACATTGATGTGTGACCTCAGAATGGACATCAGTGCCCTTCTTTGAAATGAACTGAAATTGAGGATAGGTAAAGTTGCCAACATATTCTACCTTAACGTGCTCTATCCATTTGCCTTCAGTGCAATTCAATTTCAATTCCTAAAGCCCTGAATGCTGTGAGGGCTGGTTTACCTGTGTGATCCCTTCTCATCAGCAGTGTTACAAAAGTCAGGACATTTCTTTAATGGCATCTCCAACTGTCTGTCTTTGGAAGTGATGATAAAAATCTTTGCAAAAGTTCTCACCTCTAGGAACGATAGTCCAAAATATACTTATTTTATTCATACTCTTCCTTCAATCAGCCCAAGAACAGAAGGATGATCTGTTTGTTAAAAGCTCTTCTGGCTGCAGAAGAGCAGTGGCTTTTCTTACCCTTTTAAGGAAGTTCTCCCTGTGGTCTCCAAGATGTGTAAATAGCTGCAGGAAATTAAAGCTCTTGAGATTTTTAAGTGGACAATTTACATGTACAGTTGTAGTTTGCTAGGAAAAGAGCTGCTTAGTAATCTGTAGCTGGAATTTATATGGTATTGCAGTCATGAGTGTTGTTCACCTTATCAGCTGCACTGGTGACTTTGGCTTTGGATTGTTTGCCATTGTCCAGTGTTCATCACTGTCATCCCACTGGAGATTCAGTGCAGCTGTACAGACCCAGTTTGAATCCAGAGCTGCAAACTTGCTGAAATGCAGCAGAAGTTGAAGGATTATGGTGCTACCTAATGAAGGGACAGCCACGATTTAAAAAATTTAAAAAAACCTTGCAGGAAAGCTCTAGTCTGTGATGGAAGATTAGGTGTTAAAAAAGAGGACAAGTTCACCACGAGCTTGGGGCTGAATCAAGCCTGTAGTATCCTGGCAAAATCAAAACTCTTTTCCCTGGCACAATGCTCAGCAAAACCTGAGAATTTTTTTGTTTGGAAATTGTTGCTGTGTTTCTTCTGAATTTTTTGAAGCAAGAAAGCAAAGCTAATAATCTAACTACTAAGTCAAAATAAAGAGGCAAACACAGAGAAGCACAAGGGAAATCAAATGGTTTATTGGCTTAAATACTGATAGTATTCATGTAAACTTAGATATGAGAGTAGGTTTGCTTTTCTGATTAGTACATATTTCTATTTCTGTAATTTCACTAGACTTTATATCTAAGCCTTTTGAAGATAACTTATCTCTTCATTGAGTGATGGGAAAGAAGAAAAGTCCAAGGGATCTGAAAACAGTGGGGAACATTGCTCAGTGTCAGGAATGAAATGAGAAGTTTGCTTATGTCTATCACATGGGTTAGAAAAGTCAAATACTGTTGGAAAGGGATTTTATTTCCCTTCCATTTATTTTCCTTCTATAAACTTGCCATCCACGAGTCTTTCATGGCCTTCCTGTCTCTGGTCAATTGAAACAGCCTTTTAAAATATGCATGAAACTACTTTGCTACCAGTGCTTTTATACAGCAATGAAATATCGAGCATAAATCATTGAGTGGAAATGTTATTTTCTCCCCACACATTGCATTTAACTGATCTCCTTGCCTTGGCTACCTGGTGCAGGCAGGGAGGTTAAAGAATATAGACCTACCTTCATCTTTGAGTGACCCTCTGTCTGCAGTAAATATATTAGAAATATTTTTAAATAATTTACTCAGTTCTTCAAGAGCCCTGTTCTACCTTGGTTCTTCCTTGATACCCATTTCTAAAAACAAGCTTAGTTTCTTCCTTGCTCTGACATTCACTGGAGTTTGCTCTCATTCAACTTCCCAAGATGAGAATCTGTACAACCCCTTGGACATTTCATATTATTGCACTTAGAGCTATAATGTGGAATCCAATATTATGAATAAATTGCAGAGTTCACATTGAGCTGAGTTTCAGCTTTACTAAGTAATATCTGATTTGGCAAAAAAGATCCTATTCTAGCTTTATATAAATAAAAGCATTGAGAAGTACTATGAGCTTTTGAGATGTGTTGCAATGTTCTTGCAATATTTGCATATTGCTGAGTTCTGTGCCACAGGTAGTATTTGAAGAGGAAAGACAAAATTGAAAAATTCGAATAAATCAAATAGGACAACATTTAGCTGTAGCTAAATTAACAGAACACCCTACAACAAATATTCACTGTCTGAATATCAAGGCATAAAGTCTGTCCCTATTGAATAAGGAAAGTTTTCTTGGTTCATCTTCTGTGGGTTTTGGACTCTTTTCCTGTCAGGTATTGAACAAACTCAAAGACTTTGTGACAGCAGAGGTCAGAACACTGGAGTCTTCTAAGCCCTTATGTCGTGATGCTTTTATCTACTTAACTTTGCTGTTATCTTTCCATGCTGTTGTTGTGCATTGGTCCTTGACTTTGTCTTTCAGCCAGGAAAAGTATCTTTAGTAGTTGTTTCATGTGGTTTCAGTACAGTCCTTCCCCTAAGAAACCAAAAGAAAAGGACAGTGCTTCAAACACAAAGGATGTGCCGTTCACCCTGAATTGCCCTGCAAGTCAGGCATGCCTGGTGAAGAGGTCAGGGAGGAAACTGCAAATGGAAGCAGGAAAAAGTTTTTTGCTTCACTGCCATGGTTTTCTGTGCATCAGGGATGCCCAAAGTCACTGAGAGCTGAGTCCTCTCATCAGCAGAATAGAATATACCCTGTCATCAACCTCTACAAACTTGACATATGCTGTTAAAGGCTGGCATACTGTACCACATAAATCTTCCAGGGAAGTGGGCTTCTCCATTTCCTAATATCAGTTTTCTCTCTTTCTCCACTTATTTAGGGGTATATTAAGACTATTTAGGCTGATTTTTTAAAGCATCGAGGCCAAATCATGGTGCACTTATCCACGTGGTTTTCCAAATCCAGACTGATCCATTTGTCAGGAGTCACATTATAGATTAGCCACCTCTATGGACTGGATATACACACAGAGAATGCCCATTTTTCAAAAATATAAACCACACAAAAGAGCTCTGGTATAAATTTCTCCTTTGGTTTTAGAATTTTTTCAAACATTTAAATAAAATTAAATTATTTCCTGATAGCACTGTGTCTATCCATAGTCCTACCCAACACCAGAGTGCAGCAGTGGAATGCTGACAGGGATTTATTCCTCTGCAGGAAAATGTTGTGGCTTGTATGTGGCTGGTTGGCTGGTTTCTATTTTATGAAACATTAATTTAGGGATTGTAATGAAGTTGTAGCTGTATTGGTGGGGCTATCTCTAATTTGTAGCAATGTGTATCTCTGGCTCAGTGCTAAGAAGGTGCCATCACTCATGGAGGAGTGCCTAAGTATTTAATGTGTATTTGAGAAGCTTGAACTCATTGACCATGACTTCAGTGCTAAAAGCACCAAAAAAGTTTAACAGACCTAATTATTTCACTGGCCCAGAATTATGGGGCATTAATCTCTGAAAGAATCTACAAGGCACACGGCTCTTTTTCCTATGCCTTTGGTGAAAAATGAAAAATAGTTTCAGTGAAATAGTTTCAGTAGAAATGACTCTGAGTCTTCATTTTTGCTTTTGAACGAAGGCTGAATTATCTCCTTTGGTCAGACAGAAGATGTTCCCCTGCTACAGACCTATGGCCTGCAACACTGGGAGCAGAGCTGCTGCCAGACACAAAGGCATTTTGTCCCAAACCCTCCTTACACAAAGGAAAGGGAGAGCTGGAAATAAATATTGTACCGTGACTTTTATAATGTGGAAAGATCTTTATCAGCGTTGTGGTGCAAATGTGACAAAGGCAGGAAGGAGCTGTGGACTTGGAAAAAAAGTACCCAGAGTCAGCAGTTGCTGCTGCAAGACCTTGACCACTACCTAAGGGCTCCCCAGCCAGGTGTACCTGGGCTGTGCTTACCTGACTCAGAGCTCTCAGTACAAAGTGCTCAAGAATTCCCATGAAAGATTTCTGAGAGGAAACACAGAGTGAAAAATTCTGTGTCTGACAGGAAACAGCCTATTGAGTGTCTCCCCAACACGTGGAACATCTTGGTGTATATTTAAGCTATTCCTAGAGTGTTCAACAAAAAGAAAGGTCAAATCCCAGCTGTAACCAGATGGATGGTTGACATGAAAAGGAGAACCCTGCAAGGTCTCTAAAAGCAAATCTCCCACCGGTCTCAGGAACAGAAGATTTCTATATCTGACTTCCCTCAAACAAGTTCAACAATATGCTTGCATAAATCAAAGAGCTGTGTATACACCATGCTGCCCCCCTTCACTATTTATATTCCCTTGGAATGAAAAATAGCTCACCACCTGCCTCATTTCTATCATAATGTAACAGGTCACAGAGTTAACACCCTTCTGAAATGAATGGTGGCATAAAATTACAAAACCGGTCACCTTACACAACCAAGACATTTGAAACTTTTCTGTAAGAAATACAAACATAAATAGATAAAAATGGTATTTCAAGTGTGTGTATTGTCACTAAAATACTTTCATTTCCAACCTATATGAGCTAAAATTATGAAACTGTGGGTGGGAGTATAGGGATTTAATATTTTATCAAAGTTTTAAAGTAAATTTATGGGAACAATGAAGTTTTGCTGATGATATGAAGTCTCTCTACAAGATAGGAATTTGTTTCAATACCAGATCATGGGACTTCTCAGAAAAATAAATGGCTAAGAGAAAAAAAAATAACATTAGGCAATAGATAAAATAATGGAATAGGTTTTGTATCTGGAAGGAACAACTTCGGAATAATTAATACTTAATGTTAAAACTACTGATTTTAGTTGAATTAATAACAACTTTTGGTCAAATTAGATCCAACAAATCATTAGAGATAGTAAGGAATCTTTTGACAATCATTGTGAACTTAGCAGATCTGTCAGCTGGACTGAAGTGAAATGCAGTGAAGATGAAAAGAAAGGAAACCTGGGGCAGGAAGAAGGATGGAGAGAAATCACCACCACAGAGCTTCGATGGCAGCCGAGGGCGGTAGTAAAAAATAATACTATTGAGGACACATAAAAATAGACCAAAGAACATTTTGTGCTATTTGTTGCCTGAAATTAATAAGTATCTGTGTGCTGTCTAAATTTGCTATTCAGGTTTTGCTACTTTATTGATTTGAACGAAGCAAAACTAGAGATAATATTTTAAGAGACTGTAACCAAATCAGAAAAGTTTAAAGAGTTTCATAAAGTGAATTCCAAACAATAAACAAAATTTTATTCATTAATGCATTTGTGACATACAGCAATGTTGGCAAGTTGAAAAATAATATTTGGTTTATTTTGAAAAGCCATGATTATCTTGTCACAACAAGATATCAACAGAGGTAACACAAAATACCTCCACATCAGCCTCATGCTGCCTTCACAGTCTTTAAAGGACTAACAACTGAAAAGCCATGGAGAGCTGGCTGGTTTGGTACCTTTGCAGTGATCCCATATTGAGATTCCCCAATGGAGCAGAGGCAGAAATGTTGATTCTGCCATTGTTATATTTGTTTAACACATTAACAGAGGAATTTGGTTTCTGGGACAGTCAGTGAGGCATTGTTCTTTTTCCAATTGAGATTAATTGGATCAGTGGGAATTTAGAATGAGCAGAAACTGCATGATCAGGGACAAAATCCACTGCTTGCTTATTCTGTATTAGGGTTGTTCCATTCAAAATGAAGCCTGTCCAAATGACCAGTGCTTTCCATTACTTCTTAGGGAGTCTATTACACAACATAATCAATGTGATTACCAGGAAATTTCCCTCAAAAATTAGTTCAGCCCCAATTAGCAAGAAGCTGTTTTAAAAGCTTCCATTTAGAGCGATGCTGATTTGAACCATACCAGGCAGTGCAAATAACTTCCTTTGAAATTAGGTTTTCCATTAGCATTACTGTGCCATTGAAAAAGGAGTCAGTTCGAGTTTAACAAATACAATAATGAATAAACTGAAAACAAAAAGACTTGAGCCGAAGGTGGATGATGTCTAAATGTTAAATACTGGCATGCTGGCACTTGGTGTGCAGGAGCTCCATCTGCCTTCCTGCTTTAGTACTGCTGCAGAAGACAGAGTTAAAACATTTTTGGAATCAAAGTCGGCAGTACTGTGATGAGTCACTGTAACTTTATTCCACTCCAATAAGAGAGCTTTGTCCCTAAACCAGAATTACTAATTGGAAGTTAAAAAAGACTTCCTAAAGAGAACAAGGACTTTCTGGAGAATGGATTCTTTCTCCATTAGTAAAGACCCAACATTTTACAGAGTCTATTTCTTTCTTGTACAAATCAACAAATGATGCATGATGCAAAATAAACCTCCTGTGGAAAGAATAGATCCAAAATTCTTGTCATTTATACCAACTGACTCTTGTATCATGTATATAAAATCTGGATTGACTGAAAACATCTTAATGTAAGGCAGTGTAAAGTGTAAGGGTAAGAAGAATTAATATTTCAAATTCTACAAGAAAGGATGCAAACTGGAAATGTTCTGTTTGCTTCTTCAAGTCTTTGCAGAGCCTGATGATGACACGAGGCCCTTGGATCTTGTTTAAAGAGAAAATTAAATTCTTAGTCCTCAGATGAGGGAGAAAACCACCCCTCAGTGTCTGTAAGAGCAGAAAAATGAAATTGCATAATCAACTGCATAAGAGCTTTCAAAATTCTAGGCAATGTTGATTTTCTAGGGATAAGCAGAAGACATTGGGACAGCACAAACCATTCAGCCCCTGTGCTGGAACCCTGCCATGTAAATGAGAGCTCTGCCATTTTCCCAGACCACTCCAAATGTCCCAAGCATGTATTAAGGAGATTCTTCTCCAGTCTGAGCATGGAAGAGATGTTCACTGGCTGTGAGACCTGGCAGATGCACCAGGCAGTCCACTGGGTCACTACTGCTTCACATACTTGTGCTAACACTTGCACACACCAGAACCTAAAGCTGAAACTCCATCTGTTGATCACTGGGTTGATCTGTGCCTAGAAGATTCCTCCAGCCCACAGGACCTCTCTGCATGAAGCACAGCTGCATGAGCTCAGTGTTTACTGATGGATTTTTGCCTCACCATAAGAGAACACGGTGATGTCCAAGAAAGCCTATTTTGTACTGGTACTTGACACACTGAAGAGCAGAGAATAAAAATACTTGGTAATTATCTGACCTTAAAGGAGAAACATTCTCTTGCTGTCATGCATCAATCACACTGCATTTCCCTGCTGCTAAAAACTGACCTTTAATTGCAAAGTGGATATTTTTATCATATTCCAAACTTACAAAGTCTAATTTAATGCACATGATTCAATGTAAGTGGTATCCACAGCACTGGGTGGAAGAAACTCATGAAGGATTATTAGGGAGGCAGAACCTCACAGTGTTCAGGACTCAAATTCAGAAGTTCACTGACATACTTTAGATCTTGTAGGTTTGTGACATTGATAGCTAGGAAACTTGTCATAAAAACCTGAATAAAAACAATTTCTTCATGTTTCACTTGGCAAAAAAAGGAAAATGTTTGCATGAAGTTTTACTACACAAAGGTATTTCCAATTGCATCTCTCCAGAGTTGTCAGTCTCAATTAGTTACCTTGTGTAATAAATCTGGTACAGCATCATCTCTTTTTATTCACACTATATTCATCTGATTTGTGTGATTTCAGCACGCACAAGGGATCACCAGTGAAGCTATGCCCATTTGCTCCAGCTACTGGATTTATTCCAGTAAACCACTGGATAATGGTGGATCTTCAAGTCACCTACAACTGCAAACAACTTGAATGGATCTACTTTAAACTGGCATTTCAAAGCAAGTTTTATTAGGTTCTTCATGTAGGCACAGATAAGATCAGCCATCCTTCTTAGCAAGATGGAAAAGTCAAGCCCCCTGTGCTCTCAAAAGCACAAAAATAAGAATTAAATTGGGGTAAAAAATGAGTAAAATTTACTCAGCAGAGAGATTGCACTAGTCTGACGTTAGATGAGGATGACTTGGCAACCATGAGGCAAATGCTCTCCTCATCAGAAGATCGGATTCCAATATCCCTGCTCTGCTCATCATTTTTAGCCTTGTGACTACACGGGCAAGACTGGACACCTGTGCTGTGCAGGATCAGAGCTTCAGGGATCAGCTTTCAGGTCTGAGAGCAGCACTTTTCAGAGATCACCATGGCATTGGTTGAGGGGGGGAAACAGAGAATGAATGCGTGTGATGATTCAGGCTACACAAAACAACAGAGAGAATCCTGAGTGACCTTTCAAGGGGAAAGACTCAAAAAAAAGTGATGTGTGTTGGTGTGAGCAGATAAGAACAGGCAAAATTTGCTCTCAACAATATCAGAGTTCAGTAATCTTATCTCCTACCTGTTACACTCTCAAAAAATCTCCAAACAAAAAACCCCAAACCATTACAACATATGTGTAAATAAACACATCTTTCCTTTTCTATTTCAATAGAAAAAGACAGAAACACAGTTTCTGTCCTGATCAATGACTCAATAACCTGAATAAGTACATTTGGTTTGACACATTGAATTCTCTCTGAGGAACGTGTTGCTAAAAGTCTTCATATTCAGCTTGTACTTCGATCTGAAATAAGCTTAACTTTTAATTTCTCTGATATTTATAGTGCGAGACCAAAGTGACATTAAAAAGTGTGATGTATTTGCTGTTTTTAAAACTATGGTGGTCTACAGGCAGGCCACTTTGTAACATCAGCTGAAAAAACCAGGCAAGTGCTATCAACCACAGTAAGAAATCATGTGTACAGAATGATATGATAAATATGGAGGATGGTGGATTTTGAAGGGTAAATTATTTCAACAAAACCCATTCTATTTTTTTCTGAAAAAAAACCTCCAAAAATACTGTGATTGCAAAGTAAGATGGAGCAAGTGTAGTTGTCACAATCAATTATTGCCTTTCAAGTGCAGGGAAATGACAAATGAGCCATTAAGCACTGCTATTCTTTATTTAGAACTGAAAAAGATAGTAATGAGTCTGCAAAGAAAAAGATCTTAAGCTTTTCTGCATGTTGATTTATTTCAAGTGAAAGTTATGTGAATATATGGAAGAAATGTCTTCTGCAAGGTGTTCATCTTGGTAACCCTGCTGCGTGAATCTTGTTAGGACCAGTTTATGTTAATTAGTCTGTGGAAACTAGAAAGAGGATTTCTGCAGCTGAGATTCTTTTTTTAGCCAGGTGTATAGGTGATCTTCAGCAAAAAGCAACTTTTTAATACTCGGTGATGTTAAATACCCTGAGGATGAGGGAATTTGCTGTCAGCAGAAAATGGACAAGACACAAACAAGCCTTTATGTGTCATCCTAGTGTGTGTGAATACAAACAAAATCAAAACATTTCCACACGGCAACTGTCATGAGTAAAAATGGTCGTGATGGGCAGGTTGTAGGTGCAGGCAGGACTCCGGAGCGCCTCCATTCTGCTTTTAACACAGAAATAAAAGGTAGCGGCAGCTACACCAAAGGTAGAGGGTGGTCCCTGACCACAACTTCTATCAGCAAATGATGTTCTCCTTTGCCAGTGATCAAGCAGGAATGACTTGTTAACACTGGGGGCTGTGTGAGCACATATATTCGCTCATGAAGCAGCACCGGGAGGGACCGGGAACACCGGGAACACCGGGAACACCTGAACACCGGCAGAGACAGAGACACCGGGACATCAGCGAACACCTGAACACCGGCAGGAACCGGGACACCAGGAACACCCGAACACCGGGAACGCCCGCAGCCCCTCAGCCCACAGCTAGGGGCGGGCGTGGCGCTGAGGGGCGGCGCGATCCCATTGGCTGGCGGAGGGAGGCGGGAGAGAAGGAGCCTTGTGATTGGCTGCTGCCTGCGGCGGGGCGGGGCGATGTCTCGCGAGAGCCGCGCGGCGGTCGCGGTCTCGCGCGGCCCGGCCCGTCCCGCCCCCGGGTCCCTGGGCCGGCGGCGGCGCCGCTCCCGCTGCGGCGGCCCCGGTGAGTGGCAATGACCCGGCCGGGCCGAGGAGGGGACGGGGCCAGGGTCAGGGCGATCGGATCCTGACGGTGGGAGGTTGTCTTCGGTGCTCTGCCCCTGCTGTCTGCTTGCCTCTCCGTGAGGGGGTGCGCGCTGTGGCCGGGCCCGATCCCCTTTGTCTCCCCGTTTCTCCATCTCTTCCCCGTGCCCCCCTTTCCCGGTGCCACTCTGTCCCCCTTCCTTCCCCCTTTCCCATCTTTCTTTCCCCCCATTCACCCCCTTTCCCCCATGCCCCCTTCCCTTTCCTCCTCGCCTTTCCCTGAAGGACCCGGCCCCTCACAGGGCTATGATCACTGAGTGCTATCAGCCCTCATCCTTCTTTTTTACTCTCCTTAAAGACCATGGTTGTAGCTGTTCCTCTTTCGTAAGGCTGCTCCTCATCCTTGGAAAAAAGATAATTGAGAGTGGAAAAGTTTGGCTGGTGGTGGAAGGGAGTAGGAGGAGATTCCTTTGAAGAGCCAGAGTAGATTGTGACTGGACTTTGCATCTGTGGCATTGCATGTCTGTGTATCCGTGTGTGCCATGGCTAAATGTGCAGGTGTTATATGGAGTCACAACTCTGAAGAGAAGCCCACGAGTGCGGGACATCTGAAAACCATCTCTGGATAAATTGGAAAGCTGTTGGATATTTATGCATATGGTTCATAATTTCTCAGCTTCTGATTAAAAAAAAATCAGAGAAAATTGAGCTTTCCTTTACCTTGTCTTATGTTGTAGAGGTTAATAATAAATACTCATATTATGCTCATTAAATATTCAATGCTTTTCCAGGAATTATTTTAATGCTGATCACAGAACAAGAGTTGAGAATTGTAATGGCTTCATTTCCTCGATCCTCTGGATGAAGAGAGCTTTAATGTTAGGAGTGCCAAGGGCCAGTGTGTGTGCCCAGTTCCCTAAAGCAGCTAATGAAGGCAAAGGTTAAAAACCTCTTAAAAACCCCACAAACGTGTATTGCTGCAGAAGGACACAGATCACTGTTAAGAGCTGTTACCTGCAAATCAGGGGAACTACTCAAATTAATGAAGTAGTTTGATTTACATGTATGGTTGGGTTGTCACTCTTCAGCTGGAGTTTTGTGTACCGTGCCCATCATCAGATGGGATTTATGATTCAGGACCTTCACTTCCATTATCTGTTATGATTAGAAACCTCTCCTTCAGTGAAGGATTGAACTAAAATGGAAAATGTTATTGGTAGAAAGCAGCTCTGAGTCCTTGCCTTTCATTAATGGGAGTTAATTTATATACACAAGTCCGTAGCAAAATGGTAACTTGAAATTAATGAGTAGTCTTGGTTAATAGACCAATTAAATAACTTTTTTTATTATATAGTTGAAACAATGCAGCATTGCTGTTGTTGTCTAAATCTAGACAGCATAATAACAACTTGAATTTTGGTTGTATGTGAAAAACAGGTTGAATAAAGTCAGGTTTCAGATACGAGTTAATTTTTAATTTGTCTTCCTGCTTTTGTTTTCTTGTTTTGCAATTGTCAGTTAAAGCTTGACACTGTGTTCTTTCTGGTTTTATTTTTAGTAGAGCAGGCTGAAAATCTGCTGTCTTATCTAACCCTTTATAAATTTTCTCACTGCCAGTTTCAGACTTCTCATATATTGGTGTATTATTTTTAAAAAGCTTTACTGGCTATCTCTCCCAGTTATCTCTTCCAACTGGTAAATTATTCCACTAGTTTTATATGGGAAAGCACTTCAAACTTTCATTGCCTTTTGTCCTACTGCCTTAAAAGATAATGGTGTTTTTTAGTCATCTGAGACTAACACCTTCTATTAATTGTGTATTTTTCTTATCTGTGTGGTTTGTTTTTTAGCACATGTGACAGGATGGATGTGGGACATCAGTAACGGTTAATATAAGTTGCTTTTTTTCTTCTTCTACTTGTGGTGGCAACTTTGACAAAATAATATGAAAGGTCCATCAAATATGGATGAAACTAAAAGCATTAAATAGACCCAAAGACTTTGTTATTTCAGGTCCTGTAATGCACTAAGGCTTAATCCAGAAAACAGTCAGACTTGTTTCTAACATAGCTTATGGTGTGGATGTTCTGGGGACTTTGTATATTAACTGGAACAAGTGTGTTTAGATAAATTATCCGATCATCTGTAATCAGGAGCTCTTCCTGCAAAAGAAGACATGGCTACACCTTGGTAATATTGGGTTTTTTTCCTCTTTTTGTCTCCTAGAAATGGGTCTGCTCTCAGAAGATGCGATGCAGTAGATGTGGTGCTTAGTCATGGCATCAGAGCTGTGCAAAACAATCTCTGAGGCAAAGCTGGAGAGGCACAAGAACTTGTTCTTAAATTACCGAAATCTCCATCACTTCCCTCTGGAGTTACTGAAAGATGAGGGGCTGCAGTACTTGGAGAGACTTTACATGAAAAGAAATTCCCTGACCACATTGGTACGGCAGTCTCTTTATTGCAATGTTTACTGTCTGTGTGTTTAGGAATTCTGATTTTTGAAACAGAAAAAAAAAAAAAAGTTGATATTCTAGATGATCTGACCCTGAATGATGTCATCAGCTGTAAGATAAGAGTATTTGAACTTGCATAGCTAATGTAGAGAATAATAAATGGAAGTTCATGACATTTTATGGTTGGCCTTTTCAAGCTCTCAAGACCTTCTGGGGTTTTTCTTGTCAGACTTGTTGCTCTGTTGGGTTTTTTTTTAACCTATACATTTTACTCTCAGAAGTGGTCAATTTCTCCTGTTAGGTGATGCTATGCAGTCTGTTCTGCATTTCTTCATTAGGCTGAATGACTTTTCCTTTGGTGTGTGCCTAATTTCAAAGACAATATCAATCCCAGGGTCTAATTCCAAACCTGAGGTTAAGTTGTCTGTAAAAACTTAAATCTGTGGGCTGCTGTTGGTAGTTGAACACATTTATATGTCAGCTAATGTCACACTTAATGTGGGATTTTCTTCTGGGATTTCTTCTTGTTTTGTTTTTCCCTGAACTGAAGAAATTCTAGCCCGGAGTGGATGCTGTGACCTCAAAATTCAGTGTAGGACAGTTAAATAATTGTGAGAGATGTTCAGATCTGGTAAGACTCTACAGGATAGAGTCAGAACTTGCCATTGTCAACAGGCTTATGTCTCCAAATTTTCATTTTTGGTTGCTTGATTGGTTTGGATTTGGTGGTTGGTTTTCATGGTACGAGAGGTACAATAGTAGCAACAGTAGAGGAGCTGTAGAGCACGACTTCTTAAAATTCACCAAAATTGTACAGTTTTCAGGGTTTCCTAGAACAAGTCCAGTACTCTACTTTAAGGGCCAAAAGCTGAAAGGATTCTGAAGATTTTATGCCTTTTCTTCATCTTGAATTAGTCACTTCAGTTGATATGTACTGTAGAGATTTTTTTTAGCGCTCTGGTTTTGGGCAGTAATTTAAATAATGTGTAATAATGTAACAGGAGGATAGGATTCATGGTTACAAATCAAAACTGCTGTAAAATTAGCCAAAGACTGTAAACAGCTCTGCCTTGACACATTGTGAAATTCAGTGATGATTTAGTGCAGTAAGGTTCACATGAAACAGTCGGGAGGGTTTTGTATGTAAGTGATAAGACCTGGATAAAGAAACTGAAACAAAAGTTAAAATGTAGGTCATACTTAGGCAAAATTGCTTTCAAACAGCGTGAAGCAGAGCATGATTAGATTCACAGCAATCAGGATAACTTGCTCATAATGTGCCTTGTTGGGATCTCATTCAAGTGCTCAGCACTATTGTTGGAACAAGGCAAACAAATTTGGGTGTCATTCACTGAGCATCTGTTCCACAGAAGAGATGTTGGAAGTTGTAGTGGACCAAAATAGATCAAGTCAGCAGCATGTTACAAAAAAAGGCAGATGTCTTTTTGGAACGTGGAAAGTTTCACAATCTCCATTAAAAGCAGAAGGAAGTAATTATTGGATACAGTTAAAGCACAAGCTGGAGCAGAGAATTTCATACTCATGAACGGCCTGGGTGAATTGGAGAGAACCTAGAGAGCAGCAGCAAGGGACCTTTAGAGAGAAAAAAGGTTGAAAGGTTGATGGAGAGGAAAAAAAAAGGAGGAACTGGGAGAAATAAATCATAGGTATTTTTACAAAGCAGAATTTCATGAGGTTTTTCGATGTCCACTACTGGTAGGACAAGTAGTGCTCTCAAATTTAGCTAAAGTCATGGTAAGTCAGGTACACTGGGGCAGTGGAGGGAGTGGAAATCTCATCTGAGAATAGTTAAAAACAAATTATTGAAGGAAGATTTGTCGTTCTTATATTTTATCTAATGCAAGGTGATGAGCAATAGCTCATCAATGAGCACTTTAAATTGCATCAACAGTATTGAAAACCATCAAAATGGAACCTGCACCATATTTCTCTAAAATTGAGTGGTACTTTTGTCCCACTGGTTCATTCCTTCAGAATTCTGAAAAAAAAATTACTAAATCAGCTTTTGTTCTTTACTCTTCTCAAATGACTCCTGTCCTTGACAGATGACTCCTATGAAATGTCTGGGATAGTTATGATGACAGAATTTACCTTGGCTAAGATTAATTTCCTTTTTGTCTTCATTGCCAAGATGGAAGTGATGGAGTGCTGTGACATAATGAATGGATCAAGGAGCCATACAGCACACCTGTATCCCAGCATCAAATCTTCCCACTTCTCAGTTAATCTTTGATAATGTGAGCCTTCCAGTACCCAATTTCCGCATTTATTAAAAGGAAATAGGTGTTTGCCTTGTTAGCTCTGTCGGAAGCAAGATCAAGAATAATTGTTCTTAATTTACTCGCTCAGAGTACGTGATGACAGAGCAGCAGGTGAAACAGTGACAACAATTTGTGGTAAAGGTTAACATCATTATCGTAATAACAGCTGAAGGATGGCAGTGAAATTGCTTTTCCCCACACTTTTTTGGGTGAAGGCTGGGATTTTTTTTGTGCTTGAGCAGATTTTCCCGGTTGGAGCTGGGCTGTTCGGGAATTGTGAGCGGTGACTGCGCCGTGGCGGAGCGGCCGCCAGGGGGCAGCCCCGGATCAGCGACAGCGCGTGCCGCGTGTGACGTCACCGCAGCGGGGTCCTCACCCCCCCCCGCCACCCCCCCCCCCCCCGCAGTTCTTGACCTGACCCATCCATTGCTCCATCCATTGCTGCTCCCGAGCTGAGCAACCTGGGCTTTGGACTCGGGTCTAGCGTGGGGCGTGTGTGCTGCATGAGAATAGTTCCTTTGTCAGGTCAGCATATTCCTCCATCGCCGAGTTATGGACACCAAGTTATATATTTTAGATAATATAGCTATTTAAGATGTCACACATCATGTTTATTCACATGAAAATTTCCAGTTTTAACAGGAATTTAATTATGTGATCAAGCTGATTTTAAAATGCAGTCATTTCTGCATATATCAGTATTGTAACCCTTTTTTCAGTAAAATCTATGTTAAAGCAGGTTTCTTAAGCAATAACTGTCTTAACTTTGAATAATTTTGAGTACAGTTTCCAACACGCCATCTGAAACTTGTGAAGCCAATTTTGTGATATGTGTTCATGGTTATAAATGCCACCAAGGAAGAGAATTACAGCTAGGGATCAGTTGGCAGTTAGGAAATGATATGCATGTTAATATGTAAATATGAAAATCTAGTTTGATGGATTCAGCAGTTCTGGCTTGGTGGTAATTGATTAAGCTACACTAAGATTGTAGGTCATTTCCCAGTTTAGCAGCATTATAAAATACATTCTGGTTAGACATCTTGTGTAGTTCTTTAAGTTTTGTTCTGCTTAAAGTCTGTAAAGAAAGGCTGCAACTTCTTAGCAATCTCTTCCCTTCAACTATCTCATTTATTTGAATATATTTTCAAAAGGAGATGAGGTAATCCATCTTTTCAGTCTCAGAACTCTGACTCCCATTTTGCTGAGGACATGATAATGTCACTTCTAGGCTGTAGTTCTGTTCAGTAGTGAATTGCTCACCCAGGACACATCTGAGATTGCCCTAATGGATACTTGGGGGTATGGAACCAGGGTATTCTACAGACATTCCTTGTTGCCATTTTTCCTGCTGACATGTTGTAGTATGGTGATTAAAATGATTTGGGTACACAGTGTTTGTGTGTCTGGTTTTTGTTTCGAAACCTAAAAAAAAATCTCTAATTCTCTTTCAGCCAGAAAACCTTGCACAGAAGCTTCCAAACCTCGTGGAATTGTGAGTTTGTGTAGGAGTTCTAATATATTTTTATTATGCTTATCTGTCTCATCTTAAAATAATCTAGAATGTATTACTTGCACATAATTTATTTCTTAAGTGTGGAGGGCTTTCTTGGAGGGTAAGAAAGGATAATTTTTTTTGTTGTTGTGTTTTCTTAATTTGTTTGTTGTTGGGCTTTATTTCTGAAGGAAGAATATTCAGTCTGATTTAAATTTTTTAAAAATTTCTTGTTTATTGTATGAGAAGAACCTTTATATCAGTCTCTGTACTGCTAAGGGAGAAAAACTTACTCCATAAATTCTGTGTAGACTTGTCACACACGTCTGGAACCTCCCAGTGCAGTGGTCAGAGGGTTGTGACAGAGGCAGAGTAACAGGTTACAGCCTCCAGCCCATCCCTAGTGCTCATTCCCATCCCAGCTCCCAGGGGTTTTATGATCTCAGTCTTGCTGATTGCAGTAATCAGTTTTTGGAACCAAGTCACAAATTGTCAAATAGGAGCAGGGATGAGCATGTAGGGATAGAAACTATGGAATGATGATTGCTGTAGGCAGAGCAGTTTATCCAGTCTTGTCCAAAAAACAGACGTCCCATGAACTGGATTATTTTGACAATTAATTTAATTAAGCCCCTGAGACGATGTTTTCTTCCTTCCCATTTTCTTACAGAGTTGTGCTTCCCTTCTGTGGGAGGATTGGCAGTGGGAGTTGAAAGGGATATCCTCTTCTCCCCTTTTAAGCCCTTTGTCTCAGTTTCAGACGAGTAACTGATGGAGCTTTGATTGTGTTTATTTAATGGCCAGCCCCACACGGGAGGTGTTTATCTGAGGAGTCAGTGCCCTCAGCTGTCTGATCTTGTCACCCTCCTGTGGCCCTTGAACCCCACCTGGTGCCTGTGCCCACAGTGTAACTGAGCTGGTTTGTAGGTCACTGCAGTTTCTGACTCACTGCAGAGCAGCTCCTCTCTCATCGTGCCTCTGTCCTGAGAGTGTTTGTGCTCTGAAGCAGTAAAATAAATATTTTTATATTTGATATCATGCTTTGCCACTGGGCATCAGGAAACCTCTGTGTTATTTGATACTGCTTTTAGGAAAACCTGTTTAAAATAATTTCTTGCAAACACTGATTTATAGGAGTCAAGCCTAATTATTTGGAGTTCAGCAAGCTCAGTTGTCCCACCATTATCCCACACATTCTGGTGGTCTGGAGAGAGCTGCAATGGGCCTGTGGTTTGTGTAGCTTTAATAGGGCAAGTCAGGTTTTGATGAGACAATAAGAGGTGTTTTGTTGTTGGGCACAAGACCACAAAATAAGGATTTACTTAAAGAATTATTTGTTACGGTAGCTTTCAATTTTGAGAGACAAACTTAAATTATTTTTATTTCCTAAAAGTTACATCCTTAATTACTTCACTTGTGTGTTTTTCTTTGTATATCATGCCCCTGATGCTGGGCTACGAGGTGTAGCTCCTCATAATACAGGGGGTTTTTAGCTTACATGAAGTAGTTCACACATATTTGCAGGAACTGCAGCTGAAATGGGTAGGAGAATTCTCATTCTGTGTTTCTACAAACATGTATTCTATTCTTACGTTTGTAAAGTTTTTAGCAAACTACAATTTTTTAAGAGAAAGAGAAGGTTCAGGTTCCCCATGCAGTTGAAATGTTCCTATGTCTTTTCCCTTGTTCTCTCTCCCTGAAAAGAGAGGCTCCTACTTTAGGAAGTGGTCTTGGAATAAAGCAGGAAAAAACATGCCATGAAAATAATTCCATGTGTGCCTCAGCTATTGAACATTGAGTACTCAGTATTCCTTTACAGTTGGATATCAGTATTGGAAAATTTTGTTGTTGTTATTTTCTACAAGATCCAATTGTTCTTTTGCAGCAATAATGATTGAAATCTGAAATGTGTAAAATCTAAGATCAGTGTTTATGTTACCAGAAGTACTGGAAGTGCTCCATCAGAGGGTGCTGAATATTCTTAGTGAGAGATCTGGCTACCCTCTGTAGCTGCATAAATAACCATGTGTAAGATTGGGTTTTTCTTCTGAAAAATGTACTTTTAAGTTTGAAAAGCCCACTTTCATTGAATAGGTCATGTGCTTATTTCTTCACTGAAGGTGAGAGTTTATGTACAGGGGAAAATATTTGTAATTGTACAACTTGTGTGGGTGTGGGCTTTTTTTTCTTTCCTTGGCCAGCATTTAGTGTCAAACCTGGTGATCAAATATGATTTATTCTGGTTATTCTCTCTGCTTAGTCTTCTTCCTTTTTGTTTTCCTCCATATGACTTGAAAAACTAAAGCCCATTATTATTGTAACTGTGAATGATTTGTTTTACATAATTGTATGTAATTTTCTTTTACTTTTATGCTAATCATTTAATAATCCAAGTGAAACTTAAGTACCTGTCCATTGCCAGTTTATACAGTTTCCACAGCTTTTGTGGTCATAGGGAGGAATGGCTTTGAGGGTGCTCTTTCAGTCTGAAACTGGATATTTTGCAAACTGATTATGTAGCAGAAGTCCTTGAGGGTAACAGGTGGTGTCCTCTGCTTTTTCTCCTCCCCCCAGGTACCTTCATTCAAATAACATAGTTGTTGTACCTGAAGGTAAGTAATTTACCAGCTCACGATAAGTGGCAGGAATCATAAAATATTCATTTTTCTTCTTTGAAGAGGCCTATTTTTCCTTTATTTTCCCATAAAACATTAAAGATTTTCATACGAAATATACCAGTGTAGCTTTTAGTTGATAATGTCCTTATTTATGCTATGTTAAATTCTTTTAATGAATTCTCAAATGCACCTAAATGCTGTTTGCTCTAGTTCTAATTGCAGAAAGTGAAAAGGCTAAATGACACTCATCTGCAGAAACTAAAAATCCAGAGTGTCTGCTGCTTTCAGGCATTTACCACACTAAATACTCTGCTAGTTTAGATCATGACAGATTTGAAACCCAAAGGAGCAGGAACTTGTACTAGTTTCTTTTCCTTAATTTCAGTTTTGCTCCCAACTTGAGGAATTCGTGTTCAATTTATGCTCTTTCTGAATATAAATTGGATAGAGTCAAAGGAAGAGAAGGGAGAAAGTGGTTTCAGAGCACAATTGTCTGAGGAGAATGTGGAGATGGGAGTATTCTGTACATCACTGTATTTGCTACCCTGTCTCACTACCAGCAGAGCTATTTGTTAGCTAGAGCAGCATTTCCACAGTTGATGTCACTGACTTGTGAGACTGGCTTTAACACCTCGAGATGTGCTCAGACACAGCTGTTGGGTACTGTGCCTTGTCCTCTCACAGTCCTGTGAAGCTTTTAATGTTCCTCTTGGGTCACATCCGTGTTTTAATGTGTTCTCTCACAAGCCATTGGCTCCCTGGTTAAGCTGCAGTCTCTGGACCTGAGTGACAATGCCCTGGAGATTGTGTGTCCCGAGATCGGCCGCCTGAGGTCCTTGCGGCACCTCCGCCTGGCAAACAACCAGCTGAAATATTTACCTGCAGGTGAGTGCAGCGGCTGGGGGGACAGCACTGACACAGCCGTGCCAGCCTCACTTGCCAGGTGATCTGCTCTTGGTTTCCTGAGTGCTACGCCCTGCACTTGCAGGGATTGCTGTTTGTATTGCTCCCAGCGTGCTCTGTAGTTAGAGAAAAGCTGTGCTCTGTGTGCTTGCACAGTCCTGAAAAATGCTGCTGAAGTGGGAAAAATCTATTTATTTAACAGTCTTTGCCATCGTATCAAGAAAATATTGAACTTCTTTGAGAAGACACAAAATGCCAATGACAACTGTCATTATGATAAAATGATGTTTCTTCCAATTTTCCACAATAGAAGGGATTCCAGTCCTTCCTTCCTTTCTTTTCACCCAATAGCCCCAGTCTCGTATTTTCTAAAAAGACACATGTCTAGTAGCTTTGCCTATGGCAGTTCTAGCTCATTGTGACAGTAGATAACAAATGTTTGCTTTGCTAGTTTATAATAAAAAAGCAAAATTTATTCAAAGTAAATGTGACACAAAGTCAGAAAAAGTTGGCCATAGGCAGATTTGAATGGTTTTTTTTCTTCTAAATACTTTGATAAGCAGATATAACATTATTATTCTTCTATCACCCTTATATTTCTTCAGATAAGATGATGGTGATTTTCAAATAGTCTTTTAATTTTAGTTTTTAATTTTTCTCTGGTGTATTTGCATTTTCTGATCTGCAGAGATGATAAAAATTTAAGGCTATGATTTGAAAAAACTGGTCTAACTTAATCTAACAGGATTAGCTCTTGGCTCTATTTTAACTAATTTTTCAATATGACCTTCATATGTTTTAAGTTCCCATTGTTTATTCTCAAGAAATGTAGTGCAAATGCTCCTTGAAGTTTTGGGTGCAGAAAACTCACTGTCCTTTCCCTGCACTTTTCTAGACTGCTTAAAAAAAGTCAAAGGGTGGTTATGATTAGAAAGAAAAAAAAAATGTATATGACTATGTAAATGCTCTGGAATGAAATTAGATAAACCTGTTAAACATTATGACCCAGGGCCAATAAAATTTCCATCAATTTTCAGATGTCCTACATTCAAAAGAAAGGAGTGACTTGAGTGTGCTTTATGTTCCTCAAAGATAATTTACCTTATGGTGCTGTACCATGAAAGAAAGACTTGTTCAAAGAGAAAGTGACACATTTTCTGCAAAACTTCACACATTAACTTAAAAAGGTTCCAAAAAAGACTTTCAAAAGGATAATTTACATTACTGAAGAGTTGATTTGGAGTCTACCACATTTGATTAGGAACTGGTATCAGCTGAGACTTGCTGCATTAAATTTCTCCTGAAGTTTATAGAAAATTTGGTCCTGAGCATTGTCCCTGAATGCGTTTGTGTGCATGGAAAGTTTGCATGCTTAGGAATGCTGCTGGTGTTGGCTGCTTGTACATTGGAGAATGCAGTGATGTGTGGTCTTTGTGTTTGTGGTGGTGTCCCTTGTGCCATTGCTGCTGCTGGTACTAATCCTGTCACTGGGACTGGATGTCACACAAGTGTTACCAGCCCAAGCAGGATTAGCCTTTCACTCACACTGCATTTGCCCACTGGACAGTTAATCTATTGCACTGACTGTTTCCTAAACAGAACAATTCCCAAAGAGGGTTTCCAAGCATGTTTTCTTCGATGTTCTCTGTAGAATTGTGAAAACTTCAAAGACTTCATTAAAAAAAAAAATCTTAAGAGTTTCAAAATAACACTGATGTTCAACAATTGAAAAAGGAGAGCAAAATAATAAATTTTGATGAATTGTTTCATCCTTAATTATGCTGGTAGTATGAATCTTCATTATAGTGTCAGCTAGCATTCTGTTGGGAACACTGGCAAAGTTCAGCTGAACTAGGATGAGATGAGATTTTACTGCACTGCATCATTTTGCTGTGTGTTCACTGCTCTCTGCACTGCTAGGGAAAGACAGCTCTAAATGGCTCTTAATTTATAATAAGGAACCATTTAAGATATAACTTAGCTTCTCCCCATGCAGCTTGTGCAGAATTTAAGGATCTGAATTTAAAAAGAGCTTTTGGGTTTAAATGACAGTCATTTATGGAAATGACTTCAGAGTGGTTGCTCTGCCATTCCTCTTGGGTTTCCATTCCCAATGTCTGGTATTAAAAGTACCCTCATTTTTTTCAAAATTCCATGGATATCTAGAGAGATACTCTGGGTAATATCCTAAATCAATTGCTAAAAAATATCTTCCTTGCAGCTGCAGAACAGTTGGATGGTAAATGTTTGCTATTATGTGTCTGAACACCCCCACTGTTCTATTGCATTTTAATTCTTAAGAATGATTCTTTGTTGTGTCTTCCTTAATTGTGATTAAGAGCTGGAAGAAACAATGCAATTAATAGCATATGTTGATTCATTATGCATTTTTAATGGTTTTGTTCCACAATTGTGCTCTTAATGTTCCTTTTTAGTATTTAAGATTTGCCTTATAGAAATCAAATTTTAAACTAATTGAAGTAGTGTGCATTTAAGATTTAGATTTAAGCCTCTAGTCTGATTGTAGACATTCTTCAGGCTCTGCTAGAGGTTGAGCCTGTGCTGTGGTTTATCTTCACTGGGACGGGCCAGGTTTTAATCTCCTAAGTACTTATTTTAATAAAACATGGGAAAATTTAACGACAGCCACTCTGCTTTTCTCAGGTTTCGTCGTGATTGTTCAGTAAGTTTTAAAAAAAATTTTTAAGGGAGGAGATGGGGGAGAATGATAAAAATACATGCAGCCAGTGTGGAGACATAAGCTTTAGCTTCCTGAAGAAATCAGGCAGTACAGGACTAATGAGGAGGCAAATGGGCATTAGGTGAAGAGTGGAAATAGTGTCCCTTGGAGATGGGGAAGCACTTTCTGTGCTGTGGCACCCTGGGAGTGTGAGTGACAGTCCTTCCTTTTTGCTGAGCAAACACTCCCACATCGGTGCCACCCTTGGATCAGATCCTGAGCTTCGGCCTCAAGGCTCTGTGTTTGATTTGCCCCTGCTGAGGGGGCTTCCATCAGCATCTTCAGCTGTTGGGAGAACTGCTCAGAGGTGACTCAGCTGAGCTTGATGAGAAGTAAAAGAAAAAATTTGTCCAGAACAAGCATGTTGAAATTGAAATATAATAGCAAATGGCTGGAAGAAAAAGCTTTGTGAAATTCTCTTAATATCATATTTTGGATATACTTTAGATAAGATTAATAAGCAGACCAGCTTCTGCCTAATGCAGAGTCATCAGTATCTACATTCTGGGGTAATCAGAATCCCTGAGAGGTTCTGCCTTTCAGAGACGAGTTGATTAAAGAGTTGCAGATAAGTAAAAAACGAGATGTAATGTTCTAAAGTTCTCTTGAGGACTTGTTTTCATTTAAATGCACAACATTTTTTTGTTCTTCAAATTGTAAATCTTGTAGCTGCTGTCTTTAACAGTTTCTTGGTTCATTTATTTGGCTCTGGTAAATGCAGTTCTTGAACATGAAGTAACTTTTGTGAAGTTTTCTACTATTTAAATGTGACACTTAAATAATCTAAGTTCTTGAGGGCCATTTGGAAATGTGTGACACCAAAGATGTTACTGGAAAAAGTCGGCATAAACAAAAGATGGTTATTTCACATTATTACATTAGTTCATATATGAGCTTGACTTAGACGTGACATTGTGTTTTCACAGTAGCTGAACTTTATTTTTACAGAGATTTCTCCTTTTATTCAGTGAATTGATATTTCATTTTAATTTAGAATTGTAGAGTTAGTTCTATATGCATGTACTATCAGAAGGGAATTTTCTGAATCTTCTCACTCACAAATGTCTACCTAGAAAAGTTCCCCTTTGTTTCTGATGATTATAATGCATATGATAGCTCCTTTCATTCTTGAGAAATACTATTTCTCTTTGTGTAAGAGTTACTATGTCATTTGAAAAAAAAATAAATCAAATGAGATGTATTATAAAATCATTCTTGAGGCGTCTCAAAGTCAAGGTTCTCTGTTTTGCTGTTACCATTTAGATTTGGTTTGACTTGAGCCTTGGAATCTTTTGATGTGCAGTGGTGGTTCTTCAGGTTTACATTTTGGTCTTATAGCTGGAATGCATGTTTGGGGAACAGATGACTTAAAAGAAGGTGGGCTGTACTCAAATTTGGATTTAAGTTCCTTATTTGACAAGGATTAGATTTTTTTTTTTTGCCCATTACTTGAGAGGTACTTCTCTTTAGAAACAGCAAGTTTTGTAGCATCTTGTTCTAAGATTTAATTAAAAGTGAGGTTATGTTTACTCAGCACATGCTGGAGTTAATTATAGATTTACTGAAATGAAAAGCTTAATGTTTTGCCAAGTCAAGAGCAAAAGCTAAGTAATTAAAGAAGAGGGTATGGTTTATGATCCCAGCCCATCTTTTGGCAAAATTCCCTTTAAGAAGAGGGGAAAAAAAATCAGCAGTTGTCTTTACATGGGCTAGACCATGGTTCCCTTTGTGTTTGTTGTTCAGGAACTTTTGAAACCAAGAGCTGAGTGCATTGACCAAGCAAAAAGATAAAGTGTGGCCAAATAATGGCAAATGTGTTGTCAAAAGTGGGATTGCTGTTTGTTTGAATGTTAAAGGGAAGTGCAGGTGATGGAGCAGCCGTTGCTGGAGGGGTGCAGATTTGTGCCAGAGTCCAGGGCAGGTTCCTGCCCCAGCACAGGGAAAATGTGACTTCCATTGCAAATCCACACTTCTGCCTTGTCTGTGGAAGCTCCTGCAGCTTGCATCCACTTGTTGCCATTTTGCTTCCTTTAGGCAGACTGAAGGGAAATGAATTCGTGTGCCTTTGGTGTATTTAAAGTGCAAACTGCAGCAATGTTAAGGGAGGTTAACAGCACAGAGACCCTTCCTTTCAGTTCTGTTCAAATCCTTTTCCTTTTTAAGGCAAATTGTTTTAGAAATATAATCAGTTTAAGACTCATTAAAATACATTTGTAGGCTTATAAAACTTTATCTTCAAAGCATTTGAGAAAGATCCTGTGAAACTGATAAGGGAGTGTTATCCTCATTTTACAGAGTGGAAAAAAAGTGTTTTTAACAGAAGTGATTTGCTCCAGGCCACAGCAGGAGTCAGTGTTAGCCAGAAATAGAGCTTGGGTGTTCCCATTCCATTTGTTAAGACCACACCTTTTTAAGGGTGATCATATTTAATGTTAGGGAGGATTGAGTCTTCACACCCATTATTAGGAAATTAATAATTATCTCTCCATAATGAATAACCCTCTAAGTTAATAGGAAATTAATAGCGGTAAGATCAGTGAGTTTTTGTAACTGAACCAACTTGTGCTTCCAGAAGGCTGGAAGAATTCAGGAAGATGAATTTTGAAATACACAGCTTTTATAGATAAATATTAGACAATTTTCTCTTGCATAGGTAACTTCGGTGTAATGACAAGGAGGGTTCAATTGTTACTAAAATTATAAATCAAACTATAATTGTTGATTGCTGCTTTGTCTGTTTATACAGGAACCCTTGGAATGTCGAGTGATTATTGCAAAGTCTGCTTTGCTTTGGAATTGGCTTTACTAATTGGGGGCAGGAGAAACTTCCAGATATGAAAACTGCATATTCATTTCTCTCACTATTTTAATGTTGCTGTAAAATACAATATCTGTATTTACTATTCATGCCAATATTTAACTGGTAAAGACTTCTTGAATACCCAGCTTAGAATTCTGAATAGAGCTCAATATAAGGGATTTCAGTAAATCTTAATTAAAGGCACATAAACACGACTTCTTCCCTCCCTACTTTTCACAGTAGATTTCCACTGATGGGTACAGCGTGCCAGTAATTCTATTCTTACTCTAGACCCTGGCATGAAAATATGTGGTCCTAACTCATTTTTTTAAACTTGTGTTCCACATTTTGATTTAGAGGCTTCAAAATCAAGGGAATAAATTTGGCTTCTTACCTGCTTTCCCCAGATTTCCCTTCTGATTTATTACTGTTTCTGGTTAGGGCAGATTGCTTTGATATTTAATAAAGTTCAAATTTTTTTAATAATGGTTGTGAATTTAAAAGCAAAGGCACAAACTGATGCAGACCCTGTTCTTTTTTCCAAGTTGGCATAACCTTAGTCCACTCTGCTTTCCTAATTTAGTAACATGGATAAAAATATGCACGACGGGACAGGTTTGGTACGCCAGGCACCCATCCAGGAGCGTGGTGTTTTTAAGTAAATGGACTTGTGGGGATTTGAGGAAAACACAGATTAGGTTACATGAGCTTTGCACTCTGGAAGTATGTGACTATTTAAAGGAGCATGGCCTCCTAAATAAAAATACGGTAATTATTATAATAATATGTTGTTTTCTGTGAAGGAGTTGATGCCTAATTATTAAAAACAAGGTTTTCTTTGCACAGATCTGTAAAATATATGCTCTGTTTAATAATTCAATTCTAGCTTCAGTTTGCTGTATAAAACCAAGGGTCAGCATACTAAGCTTTACATTACCTTTTAGGTTCAACAACAGCTAATTATTACTTTTTTTCCTAAATCAATGCAAAACTTACCCACACTTGCCTGTTACTGTGTTGTGTTTTTCACATCAGGATTAGTAAGGCTTTGGTAATTGTGCTGTATTAATCCAGAACCACAATAAAAATAACTGATAGTATCTCTTAAGTAATTCCTTAGATTTCTAGGAGGAAGATATTTTAAATGTCTTGGTTTTGTATCAACTCCAGTACAGCCCTATCCAGGCAGCCTGTAAGGGCTGAATTTTTTTAAAGAAAACTTTCCCTTATGAAATTACAGCAGGGAGGAGTCAGCATCAAAATGGCAACGTGGATGGGAAATGATTGGGGTTGGACTTAGAGACTGCCTGGAGGTGACCAAAGCACAGGGCAGTGTACTGTACAGCTGGTATTCCTTATGGATTAACTTGCATGTGTGTCCAAACACAGTGGTACCTATTTAATTAAAGGATGTTGGTTGCTTGAGATTTTCTAACAGTCTGCCTTGCTCAAACATTTGGTTTGGGTTAAAATCTCAGGAGGACTACTAGTACTTCTGAGTGCTTGAAATTTATGGGGAGGGAAGTGAAGACAGAGAATAAAAGAATTCCACTAAATTCCTGGAAAATTTCGTTAACTGAAGTTTTTCCTGTATACCCTCACCTGTATAGAATGTCAGAATGAGTCATCTGTGCATAGAGCTGCTCACTGTTCTCTCTTTGTCTACTTGCCCCTTCTTAGTGTTATTTTCTTTTCCACTTCCCCCCTGTTGAGGGGCTTTTAAAAGCCTCTTTGTTACTATCATACAGCATTTTTCAGTGTACCACGGAAGGTTCATAATGTCACTGGATGCTGGTAACAAAAATAGTATAAACATAGTCAGAAAAATTCCAGACCTATATTTTATGGTTAAAAATGTTGTTCCAATATAGGCTTTTTGTTCCAACACTTCTTCCAGATGGGCTTCTATTGGGTGCACTGGAACTGAAATATTTCCCGTAACTGTAGCAGAAATGACGTTAAGAAGCAAAAAATCCAACAAAAGTATCTCTTTCAACAATGGCCTGCGGTATTCCTGGTATTCCTCATTCTGGTGATGCACAGCAGGTCCTCAGAAATGCATGTGCTGAGTATGTATGTGTTGTAATTCAGTAATCTGAAAACTAATGGGAACCAGTTGGAGGAAGCCATCAGTGTCTCTCATTGTAACATTTAAATTACGGATTCAAATATTGCTTTGTGTACCAGGCTTATTGGGCTAGAAAATTCCATCGTAAAATTTGCTATTCTAATTTAGTGCAATCACTGGAAAAGTATTTAGAAATTAGGCTCGTTTAGTGAGCATGGGCTTAGTTTAAAAAAATTAAATTATGATACGGTTCAGTACATTATATTTTCAAGTACCTGCAATTTTATAAAACAGATTTTAACTTCTGTGGTCATTCAATATGAGGAAAAAAGATCAGGCACAAACTGGACCTGGCATTGAGGCTTCATGTCAAGAACTGGAAGCCAAAAATCCTATTGTAGCACAAGGTAATGACCAAGTGTTTTGAGTTTTCTAATACTAGTTTATAGTACTTAAAGGTCACTCATAATTGTAACATAACTTCATTGACTTTGATTTTTTTCTTCTTTCTTGCACATATTAGCAAGATTATGATTTGGGCTCAATCACACTTTTTTTTGGCCTTTAGCTTTGGTGATGCTTTAACTTGAAAAAAAATCTGTGCCTGATTGAATTTTGACTGTATTTAAACATGAGCAGTATGCTGATGTAATTACTGAGTTCATTAATAGATCCAGGAGTGTCTGGGAGCCGAGTGCTGTACATCAGCGTCTCAGACATCCTTGTTTTGTTGCAATTCCTTTGTATGATCTGGACAGAGACTGACCTGTAAATGTTCCCTTTTTATGTGGCAATTCTTCCTGGCTGCCAGATTATAGTGACAGTTATGGTGGCATCACGTGTCTGGACAGAGACATCTTGGAATGGCGCCACCTGAGTGCTGATCACTAATGACTTTATTAATAGATTGTTGAACAAACCTGATTGTAGAGGGTAACACTGTGTCTGTGTGAGGCTGTCTGTGACTTGTTGTTGCCTGATTTTTTTTATTTTCAATTCTGATTTTATTCTCAATTCCAAATCCCAGATCCCCATATTTTTCATTTTGAAACGATTCTGAGAATGGGCCAATGCTGCCATTTGTTCCCTTCTGTTCCATGTGAGATCCTAGTGAGAGGTTTCTGTGCACCAAACTCACAGAATTATCCCCTCCAGCCCCTCCCCGTTTCTTTCTTCCTTTGAAGAGGAGCTTCTAAGAAACCTGCTGAGGTGTAGGTGAAACCAGGATGGAGCAGGAAGAGCCAAACTAATTATTGCCGGTGGTGCTCCCGAGCCTGTCGAGCTCCTGGCTTAGCGGTGCTCCTGAAAATCGGAATCCTTGCAGGGACATGTCTGTTGCTGAGCTCTGGGCCATGGGCTTTCCCCGTAGCTGTTCCCCTCGAGGGCTCTCAGATACGAGATAAAGGAGTTGGAGCTGCTTCTAATGGGGGTACTTGGATGATTCTCACATTCCTGAGAGAATGGGAGCAGATTTAACTGGATTCTCTATTGTTCAGAGATTTGGTGCTGCCTCTCAAATCCTGGCTCCTTCTGCGCAGCAGTCCTTGATTTCTCAAGTGACTCTAAGCCTCGTTCCTCCAGGGGTTTTCCTCTTGTTTGTGGGGGTAGGCAGGAATTCTGAAGATGTTGAGAGTGCTTTGAGTAATCCTGACAACCATTCATCTGAAGCATAAAGCTCTGTGAAGATGTTGGAGGTCTTAATATGACTGTAGAAACATGGTAGTTATGTTGCATGTTCTTATGCCTCTTTATTAAATAAGGAGTCTTAAGCACAACTCGTTTCAACACTGTTCATTAAACATAAAATTGCATAACATTTTTTTCTGGTAAACTCAATTTGAGATTTCTCAGTGAATTGTTAAAATACAGATTTTTGTTTTTTTTAAAGGGAAAGACTTGCATAGCCAAGTAACTTCCAGACTTCACTTTTAAAAGCTAGTTATGTGGTATATGCAAAGCAATAAACTGAGAGGAATTTAAGATTAAATATTGATTTTAATACTAGAGTGAGCAACGGTCTTTAGACGACAATAAAGTGAGTAATAGGGTGATGTGCTGCTAGACAAACAGATAATTGATACAGTAATATACCAACTTGTCATTCAAAGATCTGACAGAAGAAATGACAACCTGAAGTTTTTACGGTGTATGGGAACAGAACCCTGATGGAATTCCTGTCCCCACACCTGCCATGGATAGAGCTGCCACTTTGGAACCGAGGGCTTTGGAAAGAAAGTCTCTTGACCTTTGAATGTCCCCCCAATGTCATGCTGAGCCAGGGGCCACGAGACAAAAGTGGGAAGTTTATACAGCAATATATAACTTTAGAGAACATTAAGTTGTCATTGCTGCTTTGATCAGTGATAGAATATACTTTGATAAAACTCAGATAAAGGGCTTCAGGCTGTAGCATCAAAACAATGCGTTGTGTTCCTTTCGGTTTGAAAAATATATTTCTACAGTCTGTTTTTAAGAAGTGGAATGTGCTCGTGAGAACTGATTAGACCTGGCACACAGACCCAAATAATGAAGGTCAAATAGAATTATTTGTTTTTTACATTTTGATTGTTTGAAAACTTGGGTTTGAAATTTATGGGGAGGACTCTTTGTGACACAGTTATACACCACAGAATGAGTATGGAAGTGGCTACAGTCATGTTTGAATTCAGTCATTATTCCATTTGTGGTGTTTGTTTTATGTGAGTTTACTGTCTGCATAGCAAATGAGAGGAAGAAGTAGAGGGTCTTTCATTGCTTTTGGTCAATCTTATTCCACTGGAGTTGAATCTAAGATGTAGAAAAACAGACTACCAGGAATTTCATTTTACAGGGATGTAATTCTGTGTATTCTTGCTTGGAGTATTTGAAGGTGTTAGTTACATAAATGTATCTAGAAATCCGTAAAGACTATAAAACCTAACATTTCTAGTTGTTTTAATTTTATGGGTTATCAGACTAGGCTGTGAAGTTTAATAGATCATTACTCTGTTCATAGCTCTGGCAAATCCCCTCCCACCCCCTAAATTCTTGGTGGCATCTCTGATAATCTTGGTAAATGAGAAAGTGTGATGGCTCGTTGCTTGTCTGGCTGCTTTGCTGTGCGACTGTCATCAGGACTGGTGAAAATTCACATAATCACTGCTGTGTTTATTATGATAAAGTGTGTTAAAGATATTGTGGGGGGTTTCGTTTGCTTTTGTGCTTTAGAAAAAGCCCAGCCTAACCCAAAAAGGAATCTTTAGGATCTTTTACCTTTATTCTAACATAAGAAAAAAAATCTACATCAAAAGAAAATTCCCGTAAGTTACTGTAACTTTTTTTAAGGTGTCATTCCCGTCCTTTTGAAAGTTCTTCCCTCAACATGCTGAATCCTCTACTGAAAGCCCGGCAAAGCCTCCTCTTTGGAATCTGATCCCAGGGTTTTTCCGTGTTAGGGCTGGCAGCAGTCGGGTTCTGAGCAGCCCTCCCGGGGCTGTCCCGGGCGGCTTCTCCGCGTTGCGCAATGCGTGTATCAGCCTGTCTCCAGCACGAGAGCAGCACCATGGCACTTCTGGTTAAGTCTGTTCCCTCTGACTCTTCTTACACAAACCACTTGTTACTGAGGACATACTCTGAGAAATTAACCTCGACTGAAGTAATAGTATAGTGCCTAATCTCAGACCTGCTTCCTAAGTAAAGGAATTGCAGAAAAAGTTGGTTTGTAACTCGTCTGTCATCACTGAATTCTTCTGCTGATGATCTGATTGTAAAGATAAGTCCTTACTGCTTGCCTGGCTCAAACACATGTGAGATATATGAACCTCTTGCTTCTGCAACTTCAAAACAGATGCTCTTTAAAATACTTATAAAAGTCTTTGGGTTAAAGCTGTTACCCAAAAGTAAAACTGAACTTCAAGGGAGTTTGAAGAGCGTTTCTCATAAACGTTTGCCAATAGCTGTTCACACGGGTTAAGACAGATGTGTATTGATAAGGCTGAGACCAAACCTCAGAGGTGGAGATGTATTTTGAGAAAGATGTTTCTCATACAGATGCTGTTGAGCTTTCTGTAGTATGAGAACTTCTTTGATATCAACAATCTGTTCAAGGGTGTTTAGTTAGGCTTTCAGAGAACTCAGCTTTGAACAGATACTAAACTGCAGGTGTTTTTTCTCTGAAATTTTCATCAGTTTGTAAATGTGTGAAAAAAGAAATGGTGGTAACTGGTTTGCAGTTTCCAGGTTTACCTCAGAAACACGTCAGTGATTTCAGTGTGCTGGATTGCCAAGGAGCTCTTAACTTTGTTTTGCAGTTACTTATTTTGGGAGGGTCCTAAGACAAGTTCAAGTAATGCATACAAGCAAAACCAGCTTTTCAGGGGGATTATGTCCATGCTTCCTGCTTTTACTGACATTGTTTTAAAATAAATTTATCTGTTTATTCTAACTAAACTAATTTGCTAGCAGTTTTAAATGCAAAACCCCTTACTAATTTTAAATTTTGAAATTTGTGAGGTTTTGGGGGTTTTGGTGTGGTTTTTTTTTGGGGGGTGTGGGGTTTTTTTTGTTTTTTTTTTGTTTTGTTTTGGTTTTTTGGGGTTTTTTGTTTTTTGTTTTTTTGTTGTTGCACTAAACATTTGTGACAGGAAAAAATAGCTCTTGAAGCTTATTTTTAATACTTTCTAGGGTTGGGTGTTAAAAGTTAACTTGTTTCCCCTTAAATGCTAAAGTCTTTATAAATAAAATTATCTAAGAATGTACTTTGTCTCTTTGGTTTCCTTTGTTTTTTTCCTCTTTCCCTAAGCTCTCCCTAACCTATGTACAGTGATTAGCAGTATTAACAGGTAGTTGATTTTACTTGGCATTAAGCAAATGCAATTTACTAGTAGGGATTGAATGCTCAAGGAAGCTTGGAGAACAAAGTCGTTCAGTCTTTGAAAGGGAACAAACACAAACTGTTAATGCTGTGCAATAGAAGAATTTTATAATATATCGATTTCCATTTTGACCTTATTGACTGAGTATAATTTAGTTTTCTGCATACCACTGTGAGAGAGTTAAATTACTACTTGTTATTGACATCCTTGTTTTTACTCAGCTGCTCTATTAAACGAATTGAGGCAAAATAAAACGCATCATTTACTGACACTAAATCTAAATGGAAAAAGCCTGTAAAGAGAATGTGTAGAACTCGAGGTATGATGTGAGATTAACCTTCCTGTGGTTCATGTCACACACACAGAGTTTGGTACCTGCATTTCAGTTAACTTAATGTTATTGCAGTGGTATTTAAAATAAAGACCTATGTTTACCTTAGCATTGTCCAAATCTGCATTAAATTGTCATTCTAGATGGAAGGCTTTGATGCCAAACAAGTGCAAGTGTACTCTAGTTGGCAATTATTTAAGATTTGAGAGCTATATGAACTAAGACCATTTATTTGTGTAGGTAAAGAAATGCAATTCAGAATTACTTCAGTGGGGGGATTAGAGTGTAATTGCAAGCCTTACTTGTCTGCTTTGTGCTGATTTGAAACACTGAACAGCAGAAACTGTCACTGATTAAGACAGGGCTTGCAGTTGCTCTCAGCATTTATAAAATCAGAACAATGCTAGCATTGCTTGAAGTCAAATGTCTTCTTTTTTTACTGATAATCTTAGTTTAAAACTGTTAGTAGTTGGTCCATACCATTTTTCAAGAAGTAAGCATGTCTTTGCAGCAGCTCCTGCCTCCCCTTCTCCACTGGTTAATTCTCCAGGCTGCTGAGTTCAGCAGAGACAATTCAGACAGTGAGGAGGAGCAAAGAAAAGGACATCTGGATCTATAGTTTTCATGTCTATTATAGTGGGACTATTTCCTGTAACATTTAGCCAGTCCCTCCCCAGTAATTACTGTTGCAATTTGGAGGAACTGCCAGTGGCCTGGAAGAACTCCTATTTTCATAGGACTTGAGTTAAGACAGTCCCATCCAGTAGCATTCACTTAAAAAACAAATATGGTGACTCCACCACTGTAAACGTGGCTCCAAGCTAAAGATCTCCCTTTGATTCTTTTCTTTATCCCACACAAATTTATAATTTAATCTTTTTGTTATGAAGGCCAAATTTGACCCTCGGGGAAGGGTGTTCTTCGGTGTCTCCCAGCAATACAATGAGTGAGCCATAACTTGCCTTAATACAACAGTACTTTCCACTGAAAGATGAAAATTGAGTCTGGACCTCTTGCTTTTGTTATGCATTTAGTGGAGAGGAAGAAAAAAACCGTAACTAACCTCAAGGAGAAGAAAGATGTGTCTGTTGTGAGTTGGTTGGAAACAGTTGATAGCAACAGTCACAACAGATTGGTCTTTGTGTGGATTATTTAGACACCAGTGCTGTAATGGGTTAGAAGCCACTAATCTGTGTTTGTCAGAGACCACTCTGTTGTGTTGATCTCAAGTTGTTCCTTGGAAGAAAGGAAAAAGCTGTCCTAGAATTTACAGCCAAGACTAGCCCTGTCTCCGTGGCTTCCTGAGCTGTTATCTTAATCTCTCCTTAGGATTCTCCTTTTGTTTGCCTTGGTTTCAGTACTGGTTTGTTGTATTTAAGGAGCCGTTTTCAGCTGTCCAGCATTGTGAGTTCAAATCATCAGCTCTGTATTTTATGCACAAAGTTTTTCTGGAAGGCTTTCCCCCCCCTTTCCATGTATTGATATTAGTGCACAGTGAATGGTGGATGATGATGAGCAGCAGTAAAGATAGTTAGACATAAACAAAACAAGGGAAACATAACAGGTCTCATGCTTTATTCATGTCACTTTTGTTTATGTTCATACCACCCAGAAAAAGGAAAACAGCTGCTCCTTAACAGAAAGACGGCATCAGAAAAACTCCTTAAATAAGAGATTTTGCCTGTAGAGTTCATGCAATATATTTGATAAAGTACCATTCTGACTCTTTGTACTTCATTTTGGCAGCTCTATTCAAAATTTGAGATATCATTTAATAAAGCCATAGAATAATATTAATACATTAATTTCTCTAACTTGTTTGTGTAGCAACAGTACCTTGCTGTGCAGCAGTGAAATAGGCAGAGCACACTAGAGCAAAATGAAAGGATAGGTTGTCTTCTGAAAAAACAAACCAACCAACCAAACAAACAAAAAACCCCAAACCAAGAAAACAGCAAACCTGATAATTTCATGGCCTTGAGTTACCTTTGTGCATAAACAATTTTTTCCTCTCCTTGTTCCTCTTGCCCTTCCTCCCACCTTTTCCACTTTTCTCGTGTATGATAATTTCTGGTATTTTTATCATCTGGTTTATTCTAACTGTTCTCATTGAAACCATCAAATTGTGGACAAAAATGTAATTCCAGACCTGCACTGAGAGGAAATACAAGCTAATAACCACTGTGGGTCTGTGCTCTGTGTGTGTGCTGAGGAAAGCACAGAGTGCTGGGCCCATGGCATTCAGACAGCTGCCAGTTGTGTTAACTGAAGTTTAATTGTGGTAAAAGATGGGGAACCACTGACCTTTAGAAGAATTTGACTTAATGAGACCCTCATACCTGATGTCTATTTTCAGCCATTTTTAGCTGACCTAAAATTACTGTTTAGCAAGGTTGGACTTTATGGAGCCACTTTTCTCACCTTTGCTTGTGAATGATGGCACAAAATAAATAAGAATTGGTACTAAGTTTGCATGTGACATTTAGCAAGTTTGAGGAAAAAAGATTCTATTTTGGTATGTTAAGTAGAACTATGTATTTTTCATTTGGTTTTGGGCTTTGTCTGCTACTTAAGTGTTTTGAAGAAGAGTCAATGTAGTTTATGGTTGAAGTAGGTGAAACCAAGAATTGGGAACAGCTTTGAGGGGTGTTACATGACTATGTTCATTCACAAAGACTGTCCTGCCCCAGAAAAATCTTCTCCCCTGTTCTTTGCATTCAGAATATTAGTGTGAAATGCAGCCAGAAGTATTGCTTTGAAATTAATAGATTGACGTTTGATCAGCTAGGATACAGGCTTTCTTCTTCCATAGAATTTTTATGGGTTTGAACTCATTGAGAACCTTATTTAAAAGTGAGTAATTCATAAAATAGTTGCTGCAGTATCACAAGATCTCTTCCTGTACCTCTTTCTTTTTTTTTTCTTCCTCTAAAAAACGAAGCAAATATTGGTCTGTATGGGGAAAATAGGGAAAGTCATCTTCAGGTCTGTTAGACTTGAGAAACAGAACACATTTCAAGCTCTCTCACCAATAATACAGAAAAAGAGCTGCATGCAGCAGTGTCAAAATGTAAATGGGATTCAATTTGCCTGCCCCTTTCATTGTCCTTAAATCTAATGATACCAATTTTAGTTATGGTTAAACTTCCTTGTTTGAAGATGGCACAGGTCTACCTTAAGTGTCAATTTGTGCTAGAAAATTTAATTTTTATAGGCTATGAAATGTGAACTGCGTGGTAGGACAGTAAATGTAATGTAATATATAATAGGCTATTTAATTTGTTTTAACCATCTTAAAGTCTATTTAAGTCCTCCTGAGACATCCTGGAGCAGATCTAAAGGAGATCTTCTCCATCAAGCTCTCAGCAATTTAAACTTACACTTCCTGTCTGTTAACAGTTTTCAGTTGATAATAGTATCCACTTCAAATTCATGGCATGTATAGACTTGGATTTTTTTTTTTTTTAGTGGGACTTTAGTAAGTCCTGTTAAGTGTGGAAGATGTCAAACACTTTTCCTCACTGGTGCATGGTTTTACAGGTCTAATAAGGAAATGCATCTTGTGCTTAGGTTCATGGAAGCTGATTAAAACACTGTTTCAAGGGTGAAGAAGGGTGGCCCCTTTCAGCACCTTCTGTTCCTTTTCTGAAGGATCCACCATTCATTTTAGAGCCTGGGATAGGGAGGGAAGGCTGAGCTCACAGTCCTGGGCTGTAGGGGCTCACAGTCACAGCCAGACTCAGTGCTCCGTTTTGTAACTGGTCATGAGGAGTTGTCCCTCTGGTACCACAGGCTGGAAAACATCCCTGCATGGAGAGCAGCAGCAATTTGTTAGTGCTGGGCTGCAGCCTTGGAACAGAGAGGATCCATCACCTCCTGTTAGAGCTCTTGGGTAGCAGAATGTTAAAAGCTTGTATGAAAATAGCAAGACCTGCAATACAAAGGAATATTAACAAACTTCCCTTCTAAAAAAAAAATGCTGGCTGTACATAGAAATTGCCCTTCAGGAAGGAGCAAGTATAGCCAGTCCCTCTCCTCCTTCACAGTTTCAAGCAGAGCCCTAGCTTGCAGCACCTCTTACCATGATTTTCTGTTCCTTTTTATTATGATTTTTTTGTTATTTTTCTTTCCACTTCTATCCCTTAAATCTAGAAGTTCTTGCTTTTCCTCCTGTATGATAATTTGGTTTTCTACCACACTACTACTACTTTAAATACTTGGGCTGACAGCAACCTGAAACCTAATTATTATTTTTTACCCAGGTGCAAAATGGGAAGGCTAAACAAAGTGTAGACCCTTGAGGAACACCACCACTAATAATATTTTCTCCATCCCAGTAATTTACCATGAGGTGTGAAACTCCTGTGTTACCATTAACCAAGAAATTTCATCAAAGATAAACCAGTATGATATGATTTACATTTGAGAAGATCTGGGCTGCATTTCCATTCTGCTTTCTGTTTATGTTCCAGTCACTGGTTACTCTTGGGTGCTCTTTCCCCTTGTTGTTCTGAGATGCTGAGGAGCACTGAGCTCACATTAGCAGGGCTTTTTTGAACACAGGTTCCACATTTCTTCTCCAACCCTAGGCTGCTATCCCAGAAAATGTCCTATTCATTGAGAATCCTCGTGGCTGAATCTGCAATTTTGATATATAACCCTTTTTTTTTTCTTCAGTATTCTGGGATGGAAATTTTTTTAAGCAGCCTCATTTCATTTTAGTAATGGATGTGGTAATTTGCAGTGCTTTGTCCTTGTTCCCATGAGGTATTCTGTCTCTGTCCCCATACACAGCATTATTCTTACAGGAAAAAATTGTGCAAAAAAGCTAATTTATTATTTGGTTTGTCCTCCTAATTTCTACTCCTTGTTGACATCAGTTCTTCATTTCTTGCTCTTAATTTCTTGTTGAGAAACCATTTGTTTGTCTGTGAGTTCCCATTTTCCTGGCCTCCTGGCAGTTTGCATTTAACCTCTGCAGCCTGACCTCTAAGTGCCAGCTCTCTTTGCTGATCAGTCCCTTTTTCCATTCCTTGTAGGTTCTGTACTTCCCCTTAATATCCTGCTTTGAGGTGCATTCTCATGCAGGTAGGTCTGTAGCCCTTTCCTGTCCCTCTTTTAACTTTACTGGGATATAAGGACTCAGGTTTAAAGTAAACCCTTCCCTCCCATACACTCAAATCCAACTGTGTATGTGTTTCATATATCTTTGGATGAAATTTTGGTTTATGGCCCATCAGGGAAAGGTGGGATTACTCTTGAAATGTAAAGAAAAACTGTTGGTTATTTTTGGGTCATGCAGCTGGTGAGGCCTGTACCCTCAGAAAGATTAAGGAAGTTTGAATTGCCTTTGGCAATTACTCTATGTTGTATAGGCTGCTTATTTCCAGATGGTTTTTTTTTTCTTCTTCTTCACGTAAAACCATGGGAATTAATTTTAAAAACTGGCATTTAAACCATCTGAATCAGAAATAGATTTTTTTTTTCTTGATTCTAGTTATGTTTATAGAAACACAGTCCATTTTGTTAGGTCAATGATTTTGGACATTTCCTAAAATCCTTTCCAGGTTTCACTTTTTAAAAGAAAAATATTAAAGTTATGTTGATGTTTCTTTTTTCATTGTCTTGGGGGACAGATCTATTTGGCAACTTTTTGTTGAAAATCCCAACACACAGAGGACAATTCACTTTTCCATTTTTCCAAGTAGTTGAGAGAGCTCTTAAAACAGATTGAAAGGCTTTTTGGAGCTGAGTGATCCTTTCTGAATCTGCATATTATTGAGGAGAAAAGGATAAAATTAATTCCCCAAGGCTGGCAGCTTTGGGGACACAGCCTGTGTGGGTCTGTGTGGGTCTGCTGCACTGCAGGGCCCCGCAGAGGCTGGAGGAGGGGTCAGGGAGTGTTGGATTGCCGGTCTGTCAGCCCCTCGTGTGTGCACTGCGAGCACATTGGGACCATCTGGGATTGCCCAGCTCCATGTGCCAGCAGCAGTCCCTGCAGATGGACACAAACCAGCACGGGAACGTCACGTTTGGGCTCTGTCTGTCTCCACAAATCTGTGTCCTTCTGAGCTGGGGGGGCAGCAGAGCTACCGAGGAGTTCGGGGATTTTTTTGGTTTCTGATATCAGAATGGGGCTCAGTGCTCTGCCGCATTGATTTTGATTTCAGTGTTAATCCTAGAGCTAATATAAATTCTAAATTACACTTTTATGAATTTTATTTAAATGTAATTGGAACTCCTCAATGTGGTCTAATGGTGATGTATAATGCTTGTCTCTTTCTTACCCTTGGGGGTGCTGGGGGAATCTCTGAAAATCCCTTTGTCAGCTTCTTTTGTTTGGGAATAGCCATTTTGTTTTCTGGATCTGCTGAAAATTTCTAAAGTTCACCTCTGGTATATCCTAGTGCTTGATGAGCTGACAGCAAGAGAGATTTGCAAGTCTTCCACTGTGTTTGTTAGCCAAGGCTTCCTGCAGTATTTATGCTGCAAGACTTGAAAAACAAGGATCATAGCATTTAGTACCTAAAAGCTTGAAAAACTTATTAATGGACTGTTTATATTTGTGTTATTCCTCTTAACTGTTTCCCTTTGCTTTAATGAGATGAAAACCAATTTAGTGTCATTAGTAAGTGTCTGAGCATGTTCTTCAAACTGAGCTTTGAGCACTATGGTGGGGAATCTGAGGGTTATATCTTTAATATGAGGGTTATATCCTTAATATGATGGCACTTTGTTGTTTGCCTTGGTCTTAAACTTCATTGTGGGTCGGTGGGTGTTTGTGCAACATGTGGCACTAGATGTTGAAAGTGGATGTTTACATCTGGTATGCATTGGGAGATTAAGGTAGAGAGGATGAATTTTGGGTATGTGTTTTTTGGATGAAGGATAAAGTGAGAATACTTTTATTTCCTCTTAGATTTGAAACATATCATTCTAGCAATGCCTTTGAAACTCTGCCAGCTTTGCCAACCGTAACATTTATGGGATTTTGGACCTAAACTGAACTAGAGAACTGTTTTTAGTGGCAGAGAAAAAGGTTAGTGCATGAAAATAGCTGGGCCTATTATTGACTGCATGTGGTCAGTGGTTTGGCTGAATGTAGGTGGCTCTTTTCCTGTCACTGTTTTCAAGCATATGGCTTTGCAATGAATATAAAACTCTTTTGAAATGAGATCTGCTGCAGTTCTTTTTGCACAGTAGTCTTGTGCTATTTAGTAGCGATTATTTTGCTTTTGTCATTTTGATGCCTGGAAAGGCATTTTCAATCCTGTAGTAAAAAAAAAAAAAACAACCTTTTCAAGTAAAGCTTATTCCTGTTGACATCAAAGCTAAGAGGTTTGAAGAATGTGATCATCTGTGTACAGTAGCTGCTTCTGTCAGTAATATTTCTAAAAGGATGCATAAACTGTGTTCGTGAGTCTTTATTGTAGTTGATGCTGGGATTGTTTGCAGTGGGCAGAAACTCCCTCTAAACGTGCACATGCATTTTGTTTAATGATTACTTGTGTGAAAATCTCTAATATTGAATTACAACTTCCCTTTCTTTGCTTTTCATGTTTCCAGTCTTGAAAGTAACATTTATAGCAGTTTCTCCCAAGGTGAACTTCTTTTTCCCATTGTGTGGAAGACAGCTTGGGTTAACCCAGTGTTTTGTTTCCTTCTTTGTGTGTAGTATACAAGGTGCAAGCTCAGAGCTCAGGGAACAGTGAATTTTCTAGCTCTTGCTGCAGAGAGCTTAAGGGCACAACAGGTTCTGTTTAACTTTAACTTAAACAGTGTTACCCTATTTATATCTTTGTAAAAAATCTGGGTGATAGAGCTGTAAATTGTACAGATTGTGGATTGTGTAGATTGTCTGGTGTTTTCAGTGTAGAAAATTCTAGTGATCTTGTTTTAGCAGCTCTCAGATGCAAAAGCTGGTTTCATTCAGCTGAGAGCAAAGTACATTTGGGTTTGCAAGATGCTGAGAACTGTAGCAAGTTTTAGGGGCACTGAACACTTAATGAGTTGGGTCCATTGCTGTGAAGTATTTAAAAACAAAGCAAAATTATTCCCTATGTTTGGGGGGAAATGTTATGGTTTCTTCCTGTTTGAGGGAAATAATAGATAGAATTATCCAGTTTTTAGAGTAACTGTAAAAGAATAACTAAATAAACAATGAGGTACCCTGCAGAGCTGCTTAACATATTTTGAATCTATTTGTCAGTCAGTCCTGCATCCTGTTTCACAGACACAAGGAAAAACACTGTTGCACAAGTGAGGCTGCTTGTGTGATCATGTCTTACACACTTTTAAGAATTTAGTTTGTTACCTACCTAAAGAAATTATTCAATACTCTTTGAAACATGAAATCTACTTTTAAATTATTGAAATGATAAAAACCCCAACTTCTAGAAGCTGTAATTATTTCAGCTGTAGATTAGAACTTAGTGAAATATCTTCCTACAATATAACATATCACTGATTAATCAAGAAATTTATTTTCTAATTTAAACTAGCCCTTCTGAACTGTATCATGAAGACAGAGCTGTTTTTCCCAAGTATGCTGGGTGAAAGACTGTCACTAAGCAAGAAGTGCTATGCATGTGTTTGTAACTCTTGTTGCAAGAGAATATTAAGTAATCACTCATTGCATCCTCAATATTTTTATAAAAAAAAAAAACTTCATTTGAATTTTCCTGAGTTTAGGGCTGTGCAAAACACCCTCAATATCAGCAAGCTTTTTTGTTTGCATTTTGGTTTGGAGTTTTTTTCCCCCCTCATTCTGATGTAGGTCTAGGAAAATGCTTGCTATTTTGACAGCAGTAATTGTCACAATTCAGGAATGCTCTATGAAAGATCTCATACTTGAGAGGTTCCTGGCTGATACTGATAATCTCCATCATCTTCATATTCCAAACCTTTTTGATACATCAAGATGATGTTAATTATGAGTATCAGTTTTCAGCGTGTATTGCTAGAACAGTATCTTACAGAAAAGCAGCACCGCTGATGAACTTTGATTTTTAATTTATGTGAGGGGATATTTTGGTGGTGATTTTTGTGCAAGCAGTTGTAATTCTCCGTGCCTGTTGTGCAGAGGTTGGAGACCTGCGGGAGCTGCAGACTCTGGACATCTCCACGAACCGCCTGATGACGTTACCCGAGAGGCTGCACATGTGCCTTTCTCTGCAGTACCTGACTGCAGACAGGAACCACCTGTGGTCTGTGCCCCGCCACCTGTGCCAGCTGCCCAGCCTCAACGAGCTCTCCATGGCTGGCAACCGCCTGGCATTCCTGCCCCTGGGTGAGTCCCCACCTGGGGGGGTCACACACAGCAAAGCAAACTGCCTGCCCCCAGACGTGAAAAACAAAGCAACAAGCGAGTTTCTTTGGTGGTCCCTGCAGACTCTGTTTATGGAGCTGTCACAGGGATCATATTGTTGGAAAATATGTTAATTTAAAAAATGCAGGTTAAGGTTTCATGGTTTTTTTTAAAGCAATAAGGCAGCTATCAAATTTGCTTTATTTTTAGCTAACCGAGGGGAAAAAGTTTAAATGATGTGCTTAAATATAGTACTGTGTAATCTGAGTTCCACCACTTTGGGTAATGATCTGTTTCTGTTTGCTGGATCTGATGATTTAACTAAGATTCTTCAACTAGGGTTTAAAACTTGTTGTGGAGTCCCAGTAACTCCATATAAATTACTTTTCAGCATTAGGAGTGTAAGAACCACATAATCCAGTGCAGGTTTAGTTTGTGCTGTGTACAGGCATCCATCAAAATTTCCACAGTAGTAGCCCAGGGAGGAATTGATGTGCCTTTTGCTCAACCCTTTGAAAGTTTGGAAGAGTAGAAGCAGGTCAGGAGTAGGAGGTGCAGGCAGTGTGTGGGGGTTTGTTAGGGGCAGTCACTGTGTGTTCCCTTTGGGAAAAGCAAATCCTCTTCTCTGAACTTGTCACTTTTCAGCCCTGCCACCGGGTAATCTCAGCTAGATACAGACACACATGCAGAGCTGTCCTGCTATCTGAAAAACCATTAATAGTTTTTCTAGAATACAGAGTTTGGTGTTAATTAGGTGCAGATTAAGTTATGATAATCACATTGGAAAGAAGCTGGAAATTGAGATGGCTAAAAATGAGATCATAATTTCTAAATTAATTACATTGTATAGGTTTAACTTAATCTTTTCAGTACTAGCAGTTCAGTTTTTAAAGAGCTTACTGATCTTCCTGAATTTTTTATCACCTTAGTTTATATTACTGGAAAGTAAGTGCAAGTAATGTCTCCAGACAAAGTGTTGCAGTTATGTCCTAGCATATGTCATTATATAAATGAGAAAACGAGTTCCAGGATGCATCATCCAGATTCCACAGTACTAAACCAAGCAAATTGCCTTCCCTTATTTTGGCAAATATTTTTAACTCCCATGAGAGAGGAAGTTAAGCAGTTTTAATTTTGCAAAAATTCAGTAAGATGAGATGTGAAATTTTAAAGGATAAAAGTTTTTGCTACTTTTGCACTTGTAGCTTATCTGTGAGCGAGCCATGACCTGGATGAGCCATAGATCTGCCAAAGTGTTTTAAGTTCAAAAGGAGGAAATAAATCTCTAATATAATGACACACCTTCTTTTTTCTTTATTTTTAGACTCAAATTCAAAACATTCAAAAGGAACTTTTAAAATAACGGGAAACATCAAAGACTGTCAATTGACCTTGTTCAGTAGTTCTTAATAGTGACTCACTGGTGAACATTTGGAGATAATTTGCTATCTGTGGATATGAAACTGAATCATAAATCCTAGAGTTCAGAGGAAAAGCAGCACAGTATAAATGTAAATGTTTAATCCTTCCTCTGAAGAATCAGAAGGCTTCAGAGTGGTCAAGATGTGATGAAATAAAGTAGAAGAGAGAGTGCATTGAAAAGCAAAAAGATTAAATCTATCTTCTGTTGCTTGGGAAAATATTTTTCTTGGAATATTGCTGAAGTTAAGGCATAATTGTAGCATTACTTCTGCTTGCTGCACATGTTGGCTGGTGGGGCTTTTGTGTGTATTCTTACATCCAACTTCACTTTACCAGTTAATGACTGAGTAAGGATGCTAAGTAATGGTGAAAAATACTACAGAAATACTTCCAAGTGATAGTCAAGCAAATATTGTGAAAACAATTTTTGGCAATTAGGGAGCTGTGTTGAAAAGCAGAGAATTTATTCATCTCCTGACAGAATGGTTGAGGTTTTTTCTTTTTTTATTAGACATGTCCATGTTAAAAGAAATACTTTTAAAACAAATGGCTTAATGCTTTTTAAAGCATTATTTACTTAATTTATTTCACACGGTAGGTGACATCTACTATGTCAACCAGAAATCCATTCTGCTTTGTCCAAGTTTGTCCCTTGTAGCTGCCAGCAGAGCCTCTTGTTAAGTGTAGTGGAAATCTGCATTTTCCTGTTCCTGGATTGATGAGTGCAAGGTTTATTCCAGCAGCAGCACAGCCCTGCTGGACAGGGATCAGGAGTTTCTTTGCCCTGCACATTCTTTAAGTTTGCAGGCACATGTGCCTCAGGAAAAACAGTGTGACACTGTTTTAATCAGTTCTAAAATAAAGTAAAAATACCTGATCCCACTCCCTGACTTTCAGAACTGGTTCATAAACAAGCAGATGGGTAAACAATAGTGAATATTAGTAATTTGTTCTGCAGAATACACCTAAGTCTTGGATTTGCCAGTGTTACATAAAAATCATTTTTCAGCTGTGAGTATTTCAGTTTATACTAAAAGAAATGAGACACTATGGATCTCAGCCTTTGGGCCTTCCTAATAATGTAATTTTTAAGAACAACTCCAAAAATTATATGTATAAGTTGAACTGGAAGCTGCATCCTGAACAGTTATATTATTGTCATGGTAACTTCATGCTCCCTTAGTAAATGGTCTTAGAAATCTGCTGATCATTGTATATCAATCTACTTACAACATAAATTATCTTTTGACAGAAAATTAACTTAAAATTTTTAGCATTAGCGAATGCTCCAATGCCTGAAAACAAATTCCACCGCAAGCAGAAATGTGAATCTGATGACACTGCAAAAATAAAAATCATTTGTGTTATAAAGTACAAATAGAATTAAAATAGGCCATAAATTCTCAAGTGTACTGGCAGCACAGGGGATGTTATGACAGCAAATATTCAGTATTATATCACTTTATTTGAGGATTTATGTGCACTTTTTTTTAGAAAATGGGTCTAGTAATTATCAGTGCAGAGTAAACAAAGATCTTATTCTACCTCAGTATATGCTGCTTTTGTGTCCTTGCCCTCACAGTATGGTTAAAAGAGCATCAGTGCAGCCACACAAGAGCTTTTGTTCCATCTTCAGCCATGTGGAATGCATATGCCAGGGCCCTGAGGTTAAAAAAAAAAAAAAGGGAAAAAAAAAAGAGGGAGAAAAAGAAAAAAAGTAGAATTGGGGTTTGTTCAGGACTCATGGCATTTGGTCATTTCTGGGAGAGAGGTCTTTGATCTGGGAGGCTGGAAGGAGGAAAGTGGAAATGTTTTAGACACAGTACAGTGCTTGCAAAAGCCACATGAAAACCTTCTTTGTAGCTTTAGCCTTTTCAGAGATGGGCAGCTTCCTTATTGCACAGAGTTCTTCAGAAGCATGGTTTTTAGAGAACTTTTAACAATATTTGTTGGCTGATACAAGACATAAAAATTAATGTGGATGGGATACAAAGATCCTTTCAAAGTGATGATTTATTTAAATTTAAACTTTATGGATAATATTTGAAACTGGGAAAAAATCTTTTGGAGTCTAGAAGATGCTTGGTTATTTAATGCAAAGAAACTCTATCAAAGGAACATTTATAGTTACAGGCTATTTGGCTTTGGGAATTGAATTTTTCCTACTGAGATATTTTGTCTAACATCCAAAAATTTGCTTTAATTACCTAGGAAATGCAGTCAACTCAGAACTTAGAATCTAAACATAGCATAAGATAAAGACAGAGGGAAGAGATGAGATGCAGCCTCACTCCCCCCTCTCAGTGCATATGAAAAGAACAGCTTTAGGGCTTTTTTTGACTTGCCTGATTTTCAGCCCATTTGCATACATCTGTGTAGAAACCAGCAAGATGAGCCTCTTTTAAAAATTTTCTGCCATTCTCTAAATTAATAAGTTAAACAGTAGCACATTCAAGCTATCCCAGCAACCCATAGTTTTCTGCTGTTTTTAGTCCAAGTGGCTTCTGCAACACAAGGGAACATTCTCTGAACATTACATGTCCCATCCACCTGCTACCTGCTGTAAATTGTACTGGCTGATTCCTCACCAGCCTTACAATATTTTATGGTGTTACATTGCCTCCATGTTGCAGTATTTTTATTCATTGTAGGATAACAATGGGGTTTTGTTTCATCTAAAAATATCCCAGAACTTCACTAAACTATTTTCAGCCCTGCATTACTGAGCCCAAATAAATCATCTCGTTGGGGTGATGCTCAGCAGCATCTCCAGCAGTGCCCATCAGTCAGCAGAGGGATTTGTGCTCCCATCCTGAGGCAGGACACTTGATGGATGCAGCAGATAGTTCTGGGAGCTGGAATGTCTCTGGGACAGGGTCAAAGCAGCATGTGATGGTTGAATGTGTCCCTTGATGTCCAGTGACTCTGCTTTGAACAAAGCCCAGATTATGGTCCCTGAAACTTCCAGACAGTTGCAAAGCAAGGGCCTGTGTTAAAGGGGAAAAAAACCCCAAACTCATTTTTTTCTCTGTTAACACTTCTATTAAAAAAAAAAAAATTAATCTCTTCGTTTTCTGTTGGTATCATCACTTGTTCTTTATATCAAAGATTTGATAATGTCACTCCTCAGCACGAACTTTTAAGGTTTCTGGTGCTCACAGCTGCCATTCAAGTGGGTGACAGCTGAAGACATTCAGTATATTTTAAGATGGACACACGTTTGGGGAGGGATCACTCAAAATATCTGCACTAAGTGTATTTAGAGCTCTTGTGTACAATTAAACTATTCAGTAATAAGGAGGGGTTTGCATTACCTATTGTTGTAGTAGGCAATGAGATCAGTATTCCAAATAGGATTTCTGAATAGAAATGTCATGGAAATGGTTTTAATTTTTATTCTGTTCTTGGTCATGAATGCAAGGGAGAGAGAGCTGTGCCCATTTCTCCAGTTACCCTTATATTTCTGCCAGCCAAGGTAACTGATAAAGATGGGTAATCAGAATTACTCAATATTGGTATTGTCTTACTTATGGCTGATGCATCCAAATGCTTGTTTATCCTAGTCTCTCTGAGGTACTCATGAAAGTTTAACAAGTTGGGAGGCACACAGATTATTTGTGTTTTTCATGATGCAGTTTGTCTGGGTCACAGCTCTTCCATCCTGGGAGGAGGCTTCCAGACTCTGCTCTCCTGGTTTGTGCTTTGCACTAAACACAGAAACCTTTTCCTGCCCCAGTGTCTCAAAGGGCATGGCAGTGACAAATGAGTTGGGCTGCCCAGCAATCCCACACATCAGCTTTCTTGCTAGCAAAAACTCTTTCAGACCCTTCTGTTTAGTTCAGTTTGGTGTCTTTTGAAATGTCTCTCATTAAGGTTTTTCACTTCTTTTTAATGCCAGACAGTTTTACCACTGACTAGACCTTGCTAATAAGCAAAATTCTCATTTCTGAGAATTCTTCCAAGAAACCTAAATTTTTCCATTTAATTTTAATTTTCTAAGCAAAATAAAATAGTTCCATACTGATATGCTTCTACCTAGAGGTATCTTTATAGATTTCTAGTCCACAAAGGCATTACTTAATCATGCTGTACTTACTTCTTTTGACTACCAGCCATGAATATTTTAAGAGCAATAATGCAAGCAGCACACCTCCAGAAGTATTGATCATTTACTGCAGCCACAACTTTTGATGTCTAACATTCTGCACTTTAATGCTTTGTGTTTTCTTGGGCTCTGTAATTCACTGCACGAGTCTGAATGACTGCACTTGTATTTGGTTAAGGCTAATGAATCCCAGCAAGGATCCCTCCTTGGAGAAAAGAAAGAGGGGGACAGAGCACATTCTTGTGTCTGTCTTGCCCACTTTCCCAAAGATAGAGAAGCTGTGATTTCACTGACATGAGGCCAGTTAATGAAAGCAGGTTTGACCTTATGAACTTGAAGTATGCACTGAGGATTTGAAATCAATTGTCCCTTTGCTTCTTCCAACTGACTTCAGAGTTTGTCAATGTTAAAATTTAATTATTTATAATGGGATTTTCAGGGCTTCTGAAAGGGGGCTTTGTTTTATTTTAGTAATTTGAAATGCTTGCTTCTAAACAGCTTTTCAGCTCATCCATAATAAAACCATTGGCTGAAATTTTACAACTGAGAAGTACTAATTTATGTTTGCTTACACTGAGTCTGATTAACTTATTTATAATTAAAGAGAATTGCTTTGCTTATAATTGTCACTATGTCATCCTTTCTCCTCTTGACTTTTCTTGTTTTCTAAACCCAGATTTAGGTCGTTCTCGAGAGCTCCAGTATGTTTATGTGGATAACAATAGTCACCTGAAAGGCCTCCCATCTTATCTGTATAATAAAGTCATTGGTTGCAGTGGGTAGGTATGAATTAATTCAGATGTCTTGTGTACCTGTCCTTGTAAAACTTCTCCTCACTATTTTTTGTATGTCTGTGATTGATTCAGAGCTGATGTTACTTGGAGGGGGATTACTGCAGCTCCCAGCTCTGTTTTATTTTTGTAATAAATTTTCTGTGTTAATTGCTGACTTTTAACTATTTTAGTGTTAAGGCATAACAGTGAAGTTACTCTGAAAGAATTTGTAATAATAATTGAAGGCCTAGAGCTGAATTTAAAAGTTGGCCAGAAGTGTAGGCTTCACAGTTTTCAGAACTAGAGAATGAACAAAGAAATTTTTGATATATTGCAGCATCTCTTTGTTTCTAAGTGCTCACATTTCTGTACGTTATGGGTGATATCTTGAAAAATCATGTGCAGCTCCTTCACTCATTTTACATCCCAGTATCAGCTTCTTGTAGGTCTTGGTACCTACTAACTAAAGTGACTTTTTTTAGGAATTATGGATTGACAGGTTTATTTTTACATGTGGATTTAAAAATATCCTGGGCTGTCTCATGTTTGTGGTTAGAATGCAAGAAAAAAGTGGTCTGTGTAGGACACTGGCTTAATTCTTTCTGCCCTGACACTGGCATGAATTAGGATCAGCACCCCTGATGAATGGAGCCTTACTGGTGTAAAACTGATCAGAAGAGGATTGTCCCCATTACCATCTAATTATAAATTTCTGGTATGCTCACTCTCAGCAGATCTCGCATTAAATATAAATTCCCTCTCTGCAGCCTGCACTCTCCTGCAATATGGGAGATGCTGAGTCTTGGCATTTTAAGGTTTTTCTAATATTCCAGTGTCAGCTGGTTGGTGATATTTAAATACTTGCAGTTGGATTACAGTTCTGCTGAACTGTGTGACTTGCAAGCTTTTACTAATTTTGTTTTTCAGAAAAGATAAATTCTAGCCTTTTTTCTTTCAGAACTGATTGTAAATTGTTAGGCAGATATTAAATTGACCTTAATTTTAACAGAATTGTATTGATTGTGACCAAAACCAGTAATGATAATGCATGAGATGGTCCAACTGTTTAGGTAGTTTTATACAACCACCGTGTTGTTGGGGTTTTTTTTTAAGTTTTAAGTTTTCATCTTATACCCAGTTAAAATAATTTTATCTTTGCACTGACCTTTGTGAAGATCCTACCAGTTCTTTTTGCTATTCTTACATGTACAGTGCTGGTGAGACCACCTGCTAGTATCTCTGATATTATAAATCCAGTACAGAATTATAGAATCTAATCTTAAAAATCTAGTATAGAAGAGACTAAAGGAGTTGCAAGTGTTGCAATGAAATTGATTCATGTAATGCCTCTGTGGAATGAAAAGTGATTTCCTTCCTTAATAATGAATGGTAAAAAGAGATAATTTCTAGCAAGAAAAATAATGTCTGCATTTGTGCACCAAACAGATCTTTGTCTTTTTTTGTGAAACCGTCTTGAAACATTACAGATTATTTTAAAGAAAAAATTTCAGTATGGGGAGAGCACATATATATTGTTAACAAACCAAAGGTTTTATTTGATAATGTGCTGAGAGACTTTAAAATTGTGTAATAATGGTCATGTGAAGAATTTCTGTATTCTTTCCAAGAAAGCATTAGCAACTAGGCTAAGGTTTTCATGGGTCAGGCAAGGGTTGAAGATCCAGGCTTTAGTGCTCTGTCTGGCCCTCCACTGGAGAATAAAATCTGACAAGCTGCTGTTACTGACATAAAGCTTGATTTCTGAAAATAGAATATAAATTGCCTTGTGTAAGTATTGAATCTCTGTCTGGGCATCCTGCAGTCAGACTGACTGAAAAAAGTCTTTTATATGAGAGGTGATGATCTCAGCACTCAAAATAAATTTTGATCTTATTTTTTGCAGATTGGATTTCAGAGTCCCCAGTTAGGGATTTGTCAGTCTTGTTGAAGGCAGCCAATAGGTGGTCTCAGCTTTTTTTGCCCATCACTTATTTATCCACCAGGCTTCTTCTGCAGCTCCTATTTTTCCTCAGCTGTTTAGACCATCCTCTATTCCAGTTTTTAACCTCCATGGATTTTGTGTGTGGCATTAATAGCCTCACCCTTTACATAAAGTAGACCAAATGTCCCAGCTCTGAACTGCAGAGACTGTAGTGAGTTCTTAGGTTTGTTCCTTAGTGAGGTTGGTAAGGGGTTATTCAGCTTGAAATTGCAGCATTACGGATTTATTTATTTATTGAGATAACTAACTCATTGAGAGTGGAACATTGGAATACTGAAATCTCTGAATTCCCACTTATTTTAACCTCACTAATGGGTTGTGGGAGAGTATTAAATATTTAGCAAGAGGCTTATTGACTTGCTTGCTGTTTGATGCTGCTCTTTTTTGTTTGCTTCTCTGGGCTGTTTCTCCTTTAATCAGAAGAGATGAGATTCTTTGTTGTCAGAGGAGAACTATGAGATTTCTTTCACATCTGATAAGGTTGAGAGTGGTTACCTCCGTTTTAGGTCTAATATCTGGGAAGGCTGACAAATTTGTGTTTCTATTCCATTTGTTAGGACTGGCCCCAACAAGTTGCTCTTGGCTTCAAATTTCAGTTGTCATAAACAATTCCAATTCCCCTGTTGACTTCCCCAACCTCTTAGTAGAATTTTCCTATGCGTGTCTCTCTGGTATGATCGCTTGCAACAGGGATCACGTAAAGAGTTATTATTTTTACTACAAGCTAAGTTTCTCTCCCTGGATCCAAATAACCTTCCCTTTCTATATATGATTTGGGAAGGGCAAGGCTAATAGACTTATTAGGATATCTTCCCACTACAGCATGGCTGTTGTTTTTATTTTTACTTCATCTACCCAGCCTGTGCCCTCCAAGGGAACTGTGGATGGGGAAAGGTATAGTACAGAATCACCCAGTGGCAGTTAAAATCTTTTTTATTGTGGGAGTTTTTGAAGTTTCCCTCACGTGTTACAGTTGAGAAATCCATGATTGTTTTCAGCTGGTTGATCCAAGATACAGGAAGCAAACTGTTGGGTATGAAACTGCTCCCCTCAGTGAAGTATTTACTAACAAGACACTAAAAGAGATTTGTCACTTGGGCAAAGTAATGGGCACGTAGCATACTTGGTTCACCCCCTTGGGATTGTGTTCTTGTTTCTTTATGTTATTTGATGAGTAATTCCTCCAAATGTCCCGTGTCTAGCACATCACAGAAGGTGGGAATCTGTAGAAACATAGAATCACAGAGTAGTTTGGGAAGGGACCTTTAAAGGTCAACCCCACCATTGCACTGCTTTCTGCAAGGAGTCCTTGAGGGGTGCTGCACTGGAGAACAGTATCAGGCTTACTTTGGGTTGGTCATCTGGGTTTCCCTATGAAGTTACTTTTATTATTTTTTTCTAACCACTTTCTAAATGTCTTGTGTCCTTCTAGTTGTGGTTCTCCAATTCAAGTTTCAGAGGTGAAACTGCTCTCTTTTTCATCAGGCCAGTTAACTGTGTTCCTGCCAGCAGAGGTGAAATCTATAGGGACAGAAACAGATCATGTGCTGCCTTTGCAAGAACTGGCCATGAGGACCCTCTATAACACCTACTACAGGTTTTTGAAAGGTATGAAAGTTCTGCTTTCTTCAGATTATAGAAAGAGTGAAAGCATTTTCTGGCAGTGAGAGGAACATTTCTAACAGTTCTTCAAAGGCTTGGGCGAGGATTTATATTTTAAAAGATTTATTTAATCAAATTATGTTTGAAATGCTGCATTAGAACAAAAATGTCCAATATCAAAAACCAGAGTTCCAAAGACTATTTCTGAGGTCAAGTGGTGGTTATAAATGGTTTCTTACTTGAAGCCTGTACGAAGAAGGACACTTTTTTTTTTGCAGGAGAAACTCTTTAATGGAAATAGGAGATGAGAAATACAGTTCCTGAGGCAAGATCAGATGCATCAGCCAACAATGCAACTCCTTGCCAGGCAGCACACTCCTAAACTGGCAGACTTGTTATACATAAGGCAGAAGAAATGCGAGCAGCCCTTGGCCATTTCAGCACAGCGTGACAGCTGAGCTGCTTTAGTTCTGCCCCAATTCAGGCTCTCTGCTCTAAAGTGGCCCTTGGCTCATCTGGCTCTGCATCATGCAATCACATGAGTTAGCAATATCTGATGATAACCTGCAGATCCTCTCAGATCTGGATGTGTTGTGCCTCCCCACAGTTGATGCTATCTTGGGAATTCTCAGTTTTAAAGGTCAAAGGAGAAAGCAGAAGAGTGAAGAGTTCTAGTGGGAAGATTAGAGGGGTTATGGAAAGGGTCTCTTGTACCTTGGCCACTGGAGTAAATCCTCACTGCTTTGCCAGGAAAAGTGTACAAGGAGGTCTGCCTTTTCTCACCCACTTGTGACTTGCACAATCATTTCTGGAATCCAGCTGGGTGGATGTGGTTCCTGAAGATGCCAGTGAAGTTTGGTTTGGGACTGGGAAGGTGATACTGCAAAATCAGTTTAAGGACTGGTTTGTAAATAATTTTATACAAGGCTGTGAGGATTACACTTACTTTCAGCCAAGATGCAGAACCTGAAAAAAATGGATTTATATCCATATACATACACCCATAGATATGTCCTGTTTTGAGTGACCTTATTAAAGACTGTGGCCATTACCACTGCAGCACCTCACTTTCAGTGAGCAGGAGCAGTGCCTGTGTCAGACAGGTGTACCATAATGCTGTGCTGGGGAAGCAGGTGGCACATATGATTAAAGTAGCAGATTTCATCTGTCACTGCCTAAATTTGCAGTTTCAAGAGTGCTGTTAAATACTTGGCAGCTGCTGGGGAAGTGACAGAAGTGACTGGACTACTTTTCCTCAATCTTTGCTTGGCTGCAGAGTGTGACCTTTTCTTTCTGACGCAAACGTCCTGCTCGTCCCCTCCTTGGGGCTCTTGTGGTACATTGTGTCTGAGGTTCAACCTTGCAGTGTTTGAAAGCTGAAACCAGTGTGATACTATAAAGCTGATTTATCAGGTACTGCATCTTATCTTGATTACTCAGCACCTAAACTCACTCACCTGTCTTGGCTGTCTCTCAGTTTCTAGACAGAGATTAGAATGTGGGGTTTAAGTTATGAAACACGGTGTGGCTTGGGCCAGGCCTGGGAAAGTGATGGCTCTTTCCCAGGAAATGACCCTGGAGTCCCTTTTGGTGAAAATGATGGCATCTTGTAGGCTCTGGAGGAACACTTAATAGATGAGGAATGTATTGATCTTTTTAGAGTGGTCTCTTTGGTTGGACCTGGGAGATTTATGCTGGGCTGGATTGAATTTCAAGTAATTCCAAATATTGCAAATCTCCTTTTGCTGATGGTGGAATTTGGGCTTTGTAGTAAGGTTAGCTATCCTGCTGGATTGCTTGCTGAAATATTTTAGTAAAATACTACTGATGTCCTTTTCATAATGTTGTATTGTTACTAGTTACTAAACATCTGTCTAGATCATCCCTGTGTCTAAAAATCCTTCATGATCTTTTAATCCTTTCTAATATTTGCTTAAGCTGTAATATTTTCACCTGGGTATTTTAGCCCAGTTAAACTTATGCCCACAGATGCTAAACTGGTACATTTAACTTTTTGAATTTAGACATGGAAAGCATTATGTGCCTCACTCTAATTGTGGTAATTTGTATTACCTCATTGTTGTTTTGACAAAACCTTAAGAATGTGAGGCAGCTGTTTTCTGAATTGTTCATGGATTGTGCTTGTGTTTGACTTTGTCATGCAATCATTTTATTATAAATATTTTTTTTGTTTCTTTTCTTCTCTAGATTTAAACTTTCTGACTCCAATCTCACTACCCAAAAGCCTCTTGGAATTGCTGCACTGTCCCTTGGGACACTGCCACCGCTGCAGCCAGCCTATGTTTACCATTGTCTACCCAAAGCTCTTTCCCTTGAGGGAAACTCCAATGGCAGGATTGCATCAAGGGTAATTATACAGGAAATTACACTGGGGTTTCGTTTAGGAAGAAAAACACCTTATGGAACAAAGCATGTTCTTAAGGATTTTTTTTAAACAGCATTTCAGATCCAAAGTCCCTGGCCTGTGATTGCATGTATAAATTGACAAATATTTTATTCATCAGTCAACCAAAATACTGCTGTTAGACTGTTAAAAGGGTCTTCAGATATGCTTGTCCCAGCCTGGTGTAAGACAGGAAAGGGTTTGGATAGCTTGGGATTGAGCTATTTGTGGTAGTGCAGCACATGCTTGGCACTTCTGTGCCCTGGGAAGGAAGTGGTACCTAACACCAGTAATTGCCCTGATGGTCTCAACCCTGACTTCAGATTGCCACCACTAAACAAAAAGTGCTGCAGGATCAAAGATGGAAAAAAGCTCTAAAGCTAGAGCTTAATTAAAATGTTCTGCAGTAAAATACTCTTGTTTTAATTTCCACACTAATTAACTTGAGATATGCTGTGGAAGCATTCTGCATAGGAACATATATTTTGTAGTAATACATGTTTTTAATAATACTTCAGTTTCATGGTTGTGAAAGTGTCTGCAGGATTCACAAGTCAAGTACACAAGGCCACACAGATTTGCTGACCTACTGGACAGTATAGTCACAGAAGTGTCTCAAAAAGGGGATATGGTTCAGGGAATGTTGCCTTCATGTAGATAAAGATTTAAAATACCTTTAAGGTGAGCCCTGATTGCTTAGCAGTGGTTCTTTCCCTAATCCTTATTAGTCCGAGTGGATACTGTAGCTTTCCATGAGTCATAATATCAATGAATCCACTTTCTGCAATGGAAAAGCATCATCTGAGAAATTTCAGCTTGTATTGTTTGAAAAGAATAAAGGAGGTTTAAAGCTAAGTCACTTGGAGTTAAACAAGTAAAGGTGATGTTAGGTTCTTGTTATAGAATTCAAGTCTACCCATTAATTACAAAGCATATACCTAAAAGTGGTGGGCAGAAAAGAAAGGTGCTCTAAAAAGGAATGGTTTTAAGATTACTTGTTGGTGTCTATATAATCCAGGAACACCACTTAGTTCCCAGCCTGCTGAAATCCATTGATTTGATAATTATCTTCCATAAAAACAAGAAACTCCTTTTCAATAGGATGATCTTTAATAAAAGAGAAGAGACTAATGGATGATTCAGGTTCGTGGTGCCTGTTTTACACAGCTGTATCACAGCCTGTTCGCCTTGAGTTTGTAACAGGAGAAATATCTGATTTGTAAGCAATTCAGCTTTATGAAATGAAACAACTTAGGTATGCCAGATCTGGGCAGCAGCCAGAAGGGCTGCATAAATGCTATTTTGGAAAAGCCATCTTTCTTAGAAAGATCTGATTGCAGAGATTGCACACTTCAATTTGCCAGTCTGTTACACTTCAGTCATATGTCGAAATTCAGTGGATTTCATGTTGAGTGAAATAATTTACTTCCATACTAGTGTCATAATATTCTTAGTCATAAGATGTTATAATCATGCTATAAAGAATTTCTTTCAAACATTCAACAGTATAATTTTCTAAGAAAATGATGGAAAACTACTGGCTAGTCACTAAATCCATCTATTACCCTAAATAATTCAACAATGTGAGAGTTTGGACTACTTTGTAATTAATTGCTGAACGTTGTTCATTGTAGAAGTTACAGTTACAAGATGATAGACATTATCAGTAGACACCTTTAGGAATTATTAAAGTTGAGACTCCACAAAAAAAATACTTCAGAGCTATTTTGGAAGAGCACTATATTAGCATTCTAAATATAATAATTAAAAATACGTACTTCTGCATGGTTTTCACTTGTTTCAAAAATAGTTATCATTCCTTCCCTTAGACAAGAATGTACTGTGTTCTGCAAAATGCCTTTAATGAATCCAGTCTTAAGTAGCTGACGTTTGATGCAAATCCACAGAAAATGAGATCTAAACAGGGCAGCCTGTCATCCTTATCTCTGTAGCTTGTGCACTTGACATGGTAAGATTATGTGGAATTGTGGAGGTGTGATAGTTGGTTTAGAAAGATGTGAAGGACAGGCTTTCTGTTCTAAAGAGCTTAAAGTGACCATGAAAACACACAGGGTAGGGATCCTGGGCGCTTGAGCAGCACTGATTAGCACATGCCACATCCATGCCAGTAACTCCTGCCTGGATTTCCATATCACATTCTGGATCCTCTTAGAGGAAAGGAGAGTTAAGTGTTGGACTGGATTTCTGTATCTGAAGAAGCACAGATGCCATGAGCACTGGGTAAAGTGTGATTTCTGGGTTAGTGAAAAACAGATCTGAACATTTTTAAGGCAGATATCTCAGTCCCTGCCAGGCTGGGGCAGGAGCAGGGTCACTGTGAGGCTCGGATCACACTTGCACAGTGCCATCCCTGCTGCTCTGCGTGGCACGGTGTGACAGCACTGCCTGTCACTCATCCTTTCTGAAGATCTGCCTGTTCACTCTGCTAACCAGGGAGGACACTGCCCTTCAGTCATTTCATGCCTACAAGCAGTAATTTAAGAAACACACGAGCAGGGCCCAGGCTGCCCAGCTATTTTCCTGTCAGCTGCTAAACCTGCTGGCTGTGACACTCAGCCACACCCTGCTCAGAGAGAAAAACCACATACTGCTGCTCTAAAGCCAGTGCATAAGAAACTAGGAAGGTTTTGAGAACCCCTGCCGTGTTTCCCTGCCTTGGTGTCAGAGACAGCAAATGAACCTGTGCTTTTTCTGGGCTGTGGAGATGGGCTAATCCTGTATTTTCCAAACCAGCACATTGTCTGTGTGGAATGGAGCCAGGAGCTTTAATTTTTACTGACAACTGTTCCCCCCTCTCTTTTTTTTTTTTCTTTTTCCTAGGAGGACAACTGTTAGTTTTGTGGCATACTGCTGCTCCACCCAGTGTCTGCAGACTTTTGACCTACTGAGTTGATAAACATTTCAACCTCCTCAGGAGTGCTGCCAGTGTAAAGCTGCATTTGATGCCGTGTCCCCTTGGTACTGGAATACCGTGTGTGTGTGTGTGCCAAAGCAGCAGAAGTGCCCAGTCAGGAACACTCTGAGACACTTAAATCCTGCCCTATCAAATCTGGATGAACTGCTGGAACTTTTCAGAAGTGTAAATACCGAGCTTTTAAAAGTATTAACTTCTCTCTCCTCCGAGGCAGCACACAAACCAAACACATTCACGAGCTCTGACTTCAGGATTTCCAGTATTTTTCAAATGTGCCTGATTTCAGGTTGACCCATTGCATCATTTGAGGCAGTTGCATTCCTCTAACAGGGAAAAAAAAAAAAAGTTCAGTTATGGCAAACAAATTTTCACTTATTCATCTCTATCCTCTTCCCTTCTAGAGCTGCCATCAGGTGTATTGCTGTAAGCCTGCAGAAACCTTTCATGGATCCCAGTAACTTTTCCATAGAATTCAGCCTTATTTTCTCCCTCTCATCTTAATGTTTACCCCAGCAGAGTTATACCAGTTGTATACCAAGTCTTTGACAGTTCTCTGTGGTATTTAAATCCACATGCTAAAAGCAGATCTTTCTAGTATCATTAAATACCACAGAGGTTTAATTGGAGTAACTAGGATATGTCTGGAGACTGAAGATCCTGTTTCAGTGAAGGCTGGTACTGATGCCTACACTAAGGGCTCTTGCTCCAATGTTTGAGGGTGTGTTTTCTTTATTTTCATTGCTTTATTTTTAGAAATAGTTCTCCTTTTGTTCCATTGAGTTCTTCAGGAAGAAGACAACTTTTAAGTATCAATTTCCCTTTGAAAAAATCCAACTAGTAATATGATAGTAAATCTTTATTATATTTTTACAGTTGCAGGCTATAGATCTACAAAGAGCTGGTCTTGATCTTTTTCTAGATTCAGTGTTTGGCTGATTTGTCCAAGTGTGTCAGTGGATTGTGTGCCTTGGAGAAGGTTGGAAATCCAGGAGCAGGTGTGTATCTCCAAGCACAGGTATATTTGCACACATGGATACCTGCACAGAAGGGCTGGCACATTTGTTTTCATACATTAATGGCAGATTTTGTCCAAATTGCCACTCACTATCATATTTGTGGGAATCTTTTTTTGTTACATCTTCTTCATTTTAAATAAAGAACAAAGGATGGAAAAAAGGCCCAAAATGCCTGCGTGAGTAAACATTTTGATTTTATACTGAAACACTTTCTAGATTATTAGCCCCTCTTGATTTGTTCTTGAATATATAGTATTTTTAAATAATTTTTTTTTTTTACTTTCTATTTCTTCAGTATAAACCACTTGTTGATTTAGCACAGTGTGCTGCTCTGTGCAGTAGGTAGTTACAAGCTGAAATAGATATGAATGAAACAGTTTGTTATAAAAATGGCAAGATAAAGAGACTTATTTGGTAGTGTATTAGCATATGTTGTGGTAAGGTGTGCGTACTTTGAAGGCAGGAGGCATTAAAATGTTTTCCTGTTGCCAAAGAAGCATTTGTTCCTTCTGCAGGCTTTCTGGCATCTCTTCAATAAATAGAGTATCTTAAGAGCTTAAAAGAGTACCAAAAAGGCAGTTTTGAGGGTGGAAATTTTAGGTTGTGCATGTTACTTGTAAAAATCTTTCCTGGTTTTATTGGGTTGGTTTTAGAGAGTTGAAGTAGCATTAAGAAATGTAGAACTTAATCCTTCAGGAATGCAAGTATCATCTACTGCTTAAGAATTGTGAAACTTTCTAAAATAAATCCCATTTATTATATCTGCTTTGCAGTAGGGGAAAGAGCCATGTCCAGGCAGCCTTGGTGCTTTTGGATTTCTATCTGTGTCGTTTCCCAGGTTTGTTTCCATGTTGGAATCACAGCAGGCCCAACCACCCCACAGGGTTCACTGCTGAGGCAGCAAAATTCACCTTCAGTTTTATCCTTTTCCTTCAGTATCTCAGAGCTGAGATGTAAATTGCCCGTGTACAATTATATCTGTATCAGAAATGTGCAAGTGTAGAACAGAATCCACTTTTTTAAAAACAGATGATAAAAGCTATGGTAATGTTACAGATGTTAATTTTTATACAATACTCTGATCAGGAATTTTCAGTATTAATTTTTACTGTGGCTTCCTCTGTCTTTGAAAGAGATGTTTTCTTGGAAGTTTTTGTCCTCTTTTTATAGCAGGTTGTAGACTTGAAATCATAGTTTATATCTGAATTCAGTCTGTAAATACTGTTTTGGAGTTAAATCTGGTTGTGATCACCTAAAAGACATTAGCATTTGTTTATTTAGGAGTCAAGAAGAGTGAAGCTTGATTTTATTATAATTATTTATTTATTATTTTCTTTCTTCTCCCCATAATCTAATTATTTCTTATTGAGTCTGTATCAGTCTCTTTATTATTGTCTCCAAGTGCAGTTCAGAAGAAATTTAACCTGTTCTATAAGCAGGATGAATCTTAACTAACACTTTAATAGATGATATTTCAAGAATGGAATGTTCAATAAATAAATGACTTAAACATGCAATTGAAGCTGAAATGTCATACCCTATTTTTATAAAACAAAGAAGGGGAAAGCTGATATATAGATGAGAATGCAGCTTAAATTCATGTCTGATGTTTTGGGTTTTTTTTTTTTATTTGAACAAACAGTGTTTGTATTCATCTGTATCTTTGGGTGATATTCTTCTAGATTAAAATAACTCCATTCTCACTTGTCCAAATTTTTCTAAAGTTGTTCTGCTGTAAGAGTATTTCATAACCAGCAAGCATAAGAGCCAGCTATGCAAATTGCAGAGGGGAGAGGGAGCTTGTTGCAGACTGAACTGTGCATCACTGATTCTTCCAAGTGCCGCAATGCTTGGACTTCTCTTTAGTTGGTTTGTTCCTGGGTAATCTTTGACTTCTTGCTCTGGTTTGTCAGGTTAGTTCCCACCAAGGTAATTTTTTCTGTGAACTACAAAAGAAAATCAGGTTCCAGATTTTGAAAAAAATGACCATTTAAGAAGGTTTTTTGTCCTAACAGTAGATCTTAATTCTTAGCTTAGGTTGGGAGCAGGAAAAGTTTTTGGGTTTTTTTTCTCAAGGCATTACAAAGAGAAAGGTGCAGGAGGAGAATGAGATAAGTCTTTAACCCATTGATACTGCTGTAAAATCTTTTCTAAGTAAAGATTTACTCCCATTATAGTTAGGGATCACAGGCATAATTTTTGTTTGTGATAACAGGCACCATGTTGATAAAATTCAAACCCCTATATAGAGGTAGCTTTTTGTTCTGCTGCAAAGGAAACGGAAGAATCTCTGGCTTTGTTTAAAAATCCTTCTGAGTGGTTTTGCCATGGACACTGTTACCTTTGGAGCACTCTTCTTGGGAACCTTCCTCATCATCCCTCAGAGGATCAGAAATGCCCTTTCCCGTGCAAAGAGCAAGGTCTAATATAAAGAAATGTGTATTTTTCTGTTTCGATGCTTCTCCTGGGCTCTTACCACGGTTCATTACAAACCTCCTATTTACTTGGTTGTGGTGAGGTTGAGATGTTGCTCTGAGCAGAGCGGTGCTGTTTATTGCCAAGTTGGCTTCAATTCCTGCAGATTGAATTCTGCTGAATCCCTTTTTCTGGCATTGAAGGGAGCACAGGACTGTTCTAACACCCATGTGGGAGCAGCGTGTCAGGTTCTACTGACATCACAGCCCAGCTGAAGACTGGAGAGTGACAAACCTGTCACTAGAGAGGACAACTGGCTTTTGAAGGCCACTTTGGCCCTACCAGAGTCCCACTGATAAGAGAAGATCTTTTGCCCTGATGTCAGTGGATGATGGGTCAAGTTTTAACTGATGAGAGGGAAGAATGTGTGTTACCATCTTTGTATTTCTTGCAAAAACTGGGACAACACCAGAATCCGTGGCTGCTGCTCTGTCTGCAGCTGCACTTCCATAATTCCAGGACGTACCTTGTACCTATCTTTGCCTCTTACCTCCCTCTTAATACTACTCAAGTTGTTGCAAAATGTTATAGTTAACTCGTGATGGAAGAGGTTGAATAAATTGAATCCAGAGTTTTTATTACTTTTTTTGTATTACAGACCTATTTTGTAAGAGACCGAAGAAGGTCTGGTGGAAAGAAATGGCAATGTTCATGTGAAGTCTTCATTGCTTTTGCTTTTATGTGCCCTTTCTTGGATTATAACTTGAATTTGGTTTGCAACTGAGTTCATTCTGTGTCTGTGGAAAGCACATGTGCATTGCTTTCTTGCTCTGTATTAACCAAATGTCACTGAAGGTGAGCTTGCTAGAAGGTTTATTTAAAGTTAGTGGTGCAATTATTGTATGTGCTTGTTAATAAACTATATTTTTGGATAGAATTACCGTTCATTCAAATTAATGAAATTCTTGCTCCTGGGACTATTAAGCTATGTTAGAATGTAGCACTTCATTTATATTTCAGTTCATTTGCATTGTAATTAGCTATTAAGTCTCTTGTCCCAAGGCTGAAGAGGTGGGGTGAAGACACTAAAAGTACTCCCAAGCCCAAAACACCACTTCAATTCATTTAATCCCTTTGTCTCAGACAATGTAGTTCATCAGATCTTGCATAATAGGAACAAAACCCATATGGAAACATTACTTCAGACCCTTCCACGGATTGATCAAAAGGAAAATAAGTTTCAGTAGGGCTGTACTGCCACCCTGATAGTCCATAGATGAGGCTGTGGTTCATGGATTCCTTACTAAGCGGCTTTTTTTCCTCATTTAACAGATACCATAGGAACAAGGCTGCCAAAAATAAGTAGAAATTAAGCATCTGTTTTTCCAGTTGTTTCACTCCTTGCTATGCAGCATTTTGCTTCAGTCAAAGCTGCTGCTCTTCGTGTTGTGATGAGTTCTTTGAGCTGCATGCTGTCTGAATTTCTGGCTGTTGGGTGAATACTCAGTATCCATTCTCCAGTGAGACCTGTGGTGGCCAAAGCGACTCAGATCAGTTACAAACCTTGCAGGTTTAGGTGCTGTCCAGACTTCCCTGAAGCCTGTTTGGTAATTTATTTACAATGATTTGCCTTTTTTGTATTTTACAAGTGACAAGGTAACTTTGACTACCCTTGCAATGGAGGTAACCTCTGTTTGCCTGGCAGCAGGAGGAGGATGTGAGTCCCTTAATAAATGGGAGAATGACCCTTAACCTATAATTTTTACCAACTACTGATGTGTCCCTTATGAATTAGAAAGAAATGGGAGAGCTTAACATCCTTTTCCTTTGCAATTAAAAGTACTTGGCATAAATGCAAGCTAAGTGGAAACTTCAGTGACTGAATAATGCTATTGTATGCAGGAAATGAGAGGAGCTGAGATCTCACTTGGAAAGGCACTGGATGTTTTGTGACTTCTAAGCCAAGATTTAGGGCTGTTCTATGTGATGACATTTTGGGAACTTGAGAGCCGAGTTGAACCCACTGCATCTATGTCCCCCAACTTCAGCAACAATTTAATATTAGAGTAGAACCCTCTCTGTCCTGCACTGAAGAATCCCACCAGCATTCCCTGTAGCTGGCTCAGGACTATCAGATTTCTGTCTGCTGCTTCAGCAAGAAAGCAAGCAGGAGTTGACCATAGGCTTTTTTTATCTTTTCACATTTTAAATAATAAACCCCTACGTCAGGCTGCTTCAGCACCCATCATGCCCTTCAGACATCTCCTGCTCCCAGGCAAAGACCTTGACACATCTGTGAGAGATCTCGAGTCTCAAGAAGGAAAGTGGTTCTGTTGTTGGAGGTGCTGAAGTGATTTGACTTTCTGATGATGCCTTCCAAGTGGCAATCAAGGGCTAATTTCTCAAGTACCCTGATGCTCTTTTGTATGTTCATGAGGAATGTAAATATTGACTGGCTCTTTCTGCCAGAGAAAGCTGCCACTCATGGAGCCCTGTCCTGGTGCTAAATATGACTATGGCCACGTGATGAGGACTGGCCATGAAATCACAGAATATGCTGAGCTGGGAGAGACCTGTCAGGATCATCCAAATCCTGGCCCTGCCACAGGACACCCCAAGGTGTTCTGCTGTCATTTGCTGTGAACCTCACAAAGTTATTAGGAGGGTTAATTTTTTTTCTCAAGATCAGTTGAGGAAGTTTTCTTGTCATGAAAAATGCAATACTGTGTTTGTTTATTGATCAGCACCACGAATGTTCTCTAAGTGCACTGTTATAACAGCAAATCAAGCTCTTTGATTAAGAAAGCAAAAAAACCCAAAAAACGTTAAATTCCATTTTGGTGCACATAGGGTCCACGGGGAACACTAACATTTTGTTTAGGAATAAGAAAGAGAGCTCATAATTCATCATAAAATGGAGGTATGGTCTGAAGATCCTGATGACATTGCCTGGATCTCATGAAAAAATAAATTTAAGAAGATAACCAGTGTTTCTTCTAGGGGTAAATATTAACTAATTGTATCAAATAAGCCGAGTTTTGGTTTTGTTGTGCTTTGAACTCCTAAAATTCTGCACTTGTAGCTATTATTTCAATCTTACTAGGTTTCATTTATAGTGCAGAATACTAACCATCGATTTTTTTTGTTAAAACAATTAGAAGAATCAAGCTGAATATTGTTGGGTCAGTTCATGAAAACTGTGATTGCTTTGCTGGCACAGAAGTTCCAAAGCTGTCTGAGCATGGACTTGAATTTGGCCGCCTTTGATCTTGCTGTGTCTCTGTTGGCTCTCCAATTTCATTTTGCAAAAAGCTGAATCAATGGAGATGATACATGAAGAGAAGAGTTACCAAGAAAAACAGCTTTAACTTTCTTGAGAAAACCTGGCTTGGAATAGGGCTGGCAAGGTCCCCTATATGAATTCCAGGTAAGTGTTCCTTTTAAAGTAGGATGAAAAACAGTGGATTGTCCAGGCAGTAGAGAACTCCATGTCTAAAAGTACCAAGATTAATATATTCACACCTTACTGTTCTATATCTTTATTTCTATAAAAACTGAGTAACTGTCTGACAGGGAGTTTAGTTATATCTTACATCTTTGTAGATTTAAGATAGATTTTATACTTCTGACATGCTCATTACTCTTCACAGTGTAATGCCTCTTCTGCTTCTCTGCCTGTATAGTTGTAAATAATAGCTCTTGCTTCCTCCCTCAGTCCTCACTCCTGACCAGAAAATGTTGTTCTGCTCTCTGGTTGCAGACCCTTGCTGTGGTCCTGTTATGACCAATATTAAAGCAGTTTGTTACCTGCAGTGACACAGGTTTTTGCTCCATCAGAGACACCACCTAATCACATTTCTGCACAGTGACCTGGATCACAAATGTGTCTTCTGTTCTGGCTGCAGATGAACTGAGGGATATCTAACTTGAACTAACTAATTAATGTATATTAAATCAGTACTTTGTATCAGGTTTTTAGATCTAGCAGTATCTAATCCTGGCTCTTAAGCTCCATTATCAAACATGGAGGCTCGAATTTCTCCAGTAGCTCGGTGTAAACTGTAGCCAAACTTCTGTCTGATCCCTTAAAGATACTTGGGAGTAGGTTCGAATTGAAAACCTCTATTTAATTATCTCCTTTTTCCCTCCTCCCTCCAGGAGGCTCAGCTGGTGCAGGAACTGATACCTACTAGCTAGAAATGTCTTTCCAGGTCAGTGCTGTGCCAGCTGCCCTCCCTGCCGCGCCAGTGTCGCGCTGGCTGCCAGCCCTGCCCAGCTCCTGCTCGCTGGCCCCGAGCTGCCAAGATGAAAAATATTGATTCCAGCCCATCTCATTGAAGTATTATCATGAGTTGTTCACAGACATGCTGGGACTGGTCTTTTACTTACAGAACATTTATCCAGGGGGATCTGGTGTGTTATGTAGCAAGAAACTGCAAGAGGCAGAATGAATTTACTGTTTTCACTTACAGTCAGTAGCCTGAGACCTTACTGTGGCTTTAGCTATTCTTGATTAATTTCATATGTGGATGCTCCTATCCCAGAATAAAAGTGCCTTATTACAAAAGAATTTAATTCCTTTAACTTCATTTGGGAATAAATATATCCACACACCTGGTATTTAAATCTGAGAGAACAATTTCTTTATAAATTTACACCCTGTTCTATTTTGGATCAGATCTCGTATGTAGATAAATCCTTGTATATATTTAACAAGATCTGATTTATTGCTCAAAATTCTTTCTTTTGGGAAGTACCTGGTTGGAAAATAAAAATTCTGCTTGCAAGGATAAGACTGGGTGGAGAGGGGGCAAATGAAAAATTGTGAAAACAACTGGTTTGGAAGCACTGCGTTGGGAAACATTGTAACATGTCAGGTCTTACTCTGCTGTTTTATTCTGAAACATCTGGCTTTTGACACTTTAAAAAAACCTATTTTGATGTTTTTCAAATTGAGAAATACAGCTTTGAAACATGGCATGGTATATTTATGTTTCCTGCCATGAAAATGTCTTTTATGTCTCCATCATCCTGTTTTCTGGTGCAAACACAGCTGGCAGGAATGGTTTGGACTGACTTTGCTCTGCCTGGGTGTTAAGGTAAGAAGTTGCCCTCAGAAGTCACTGTCTGTCACAGCCCCCCTTGCTGGATGTGGTTTTGAGTTCCATGGGCACAACCCAAGGTCTTGGCAGCTGCAGTTTGCTCTGTGTCCCGTGTGAAGCTGGTGAGGGAGGAACTGGTAAGAAGATGTTTTTCTCTCTGACAGTGTCCCTGGGCCTGCTGAGTGGCACAGTAGTGATGGGGACATGTTCCCCTTGTTATCTGTGTCCCAGTGTGACATTCTGCTCTGGTGCAGGGCTTTAAAGCTTTCTGTGTTCTAGCTGCTCAGATTTGGCTCAGCTGCCAGAAGGGTCCTGCTGTCATGGGAAGGATGTGCCTGTGCACAGTGCAGCATGTGCACTCTGGATGCATAAGCACAGGGGAGAGCTTTCCTAAAGATGTATTACTAAGCGCTTTAAGATTTAATGCTTTCTCGAAGTTCAAACTGGTGTAAGGGAAGGCTTAAGCAGCTTAATGGGTTAAAATGATCCCTGACTGTGTCCTTCAGACAGTTTAAAGACCCTGCAGCAACCCAAGCGAGCCACCTGTTCCTCTCCCAGACAAACAGGTTCCCCCCTTGACCTTTATTCTGCCACCCTCCAGTTTTGCCTGGCCTGGCTCCATGTGTGGAGTGATTGTTCTGAAGTTTGTCATTGTTTAAAATGCCACTTGCCAGAGTTTAATGTGCACAGCTGCAACCTGAGCCATCGCCGTGTGTTAATAAGGCTAAAACCATTGGACTGACACCAAAAGATCTGCTTGCACTTGGCATGTCATAAATTAATATCATTCTTACCTGCCAGGGATGATTCACTGCTGGCTCAAAGCATATTTAAACTTTGGAGGATGCCAACAAACTGGGCGGTGGTTTGACCTGCCACGTGGCCCGGGACTGCTGCTTTCCCTGCCTCCGCCTTGTTGCAGTGTGTCGGGAAACAGAAGCTCTTTATGGCCTTATGAGAGCTTGTGTTTGTGTGCTGCCCTGGCCCTCCTGCCCCCATCTGCCAAAGGGCTGGCCTGTTTGTGGGAACATCTCACTGCCTTTCAAATTCCTGGCTGGACTGTTGCTGCCGGGTTTGGGAGCGGTCCTGGGGGTTAATGCTTGACTGGACTGTGGCCTGTTTTTGCAGCAGTTCCAGAAGGCTCTCATCCCACTGACCTATCAGGCAGGTTGTGCCAGCATCCCAGAAAGTGCAGATAAATTCCATGTTAGAGGAGCACACTTGACCAGCTAACAGCTCAGAGCAGGTGGGTTAAGCTGGTGCCCAGGGTAGGGAGCCTTGGAGGCAGAAAGGGATGGCCCCATGGGAACAGGGGAGATCGGATTGCAGGGTTATATGCCAGAGGTTGAACGTGCTCCCCAGAGCCCAGACTCTGGGGCTCCAGTGTCACAGCAAGTGCCCAGCAGGGAGATGCTGCTCTGTCCCCAGGGATGTGCTGAGATCCAGCAGTGCTGCTCTGTTTGTCCAAGTGCTTCCTGGCTGCATCCAGGGAACTGCAGTGCTGGAGACTGCAGTGCTGCCCTGGGCTGTTACAGGGAGATGGGAAGGGATGGGACACAGTTAAAGACATTTTGCCATTTCTCCTTAAAGTCTATGGATGGGGAGAAGGTGTCTCTGGTGATGTGGTGGTCTGTTCATATATCTTTTATATAATGACTTGAGATGTATCTCCTCACACTCTACCCTCGGGGCTAATGTGTTCCTCATAAAATCCTGTGGAGGCATAATGTGCTCCTTTAGCTAAAACGGCTCTTTTGTTTTCCGTGGTGTCCCCATTGCCTATTTACTTTGGCTCATCCAAATAATTTGTTAAATACCAGGTTTGCATAAGCAGTCCTGTGTGGACTTGGGACCCCTTAAGCCTTGCTGTGGACATTAGGAGGGATAGAAACAGCCCCCATATCTGCCTGAGATGTGTTTCAGTCTGGAAATCCCAAGTGCTGCAGGGAACAGGGTGTAACCATGATCTGGTTAGGGGTAATTATGGTTGGCAGTGCCAGGAGCAGCCTGCAACCCTCCTCATGTTCCCCACCACAACTGCACACAGCCTGGCAGCCTAACCCTGATGGAACTATTGCATTATCCTCACCACTGAATCCACTGGCTTTTGTTTTCCTTTCCAGCAGGGAAAAAAATTAATTACAAATGGTCTACTATGTGTAGGTAAATAATGAGGAATCCTGGAAAGGGGTCATCCTGTCCAGCAGGACAGACAGGAGACCCAGTTTAGTTAATGACACGGTTGTGGTCGCCTCCTGAAGCACGTTCAGAGCCAGAGCAGAGGTTAGACAGTGTCTAGGACAAGGATTGCAGCTCTCCTCTGCTCAGCTTGCAGACACGTGGTGACTGAGCTGCATAAAGGCTCATGCTGTCTATATTTTATTTTGTGGGTAGTGCGGGCTGTTGGTTTTATTATTTTCTCTTTATGCAAGACTGACAGGGAGAGTAGAGCTGGTTGCTGGGCAGTGGGGATTGCAGTTGGTAATAAAGGTCTGTTTTCTCACTTCCTCTATTTTTGTCTCTGGGCAGGATGAGGCACATCAGGGGAAAATCTGACTTGAAACAGAAGCTCAATTTTTAAGTTGGAGTTAGACAGTCCTGCTGAGAGAGGTTTGCTCACACCACAGCTGTCCGTCACCTCGGGGCACAGTGCTGAGGCTGCTCACGCACGGCAGCCCCGGGGGTGCCACATCCCTCCTGACAGATCTGGAGGGGACACTTGTACCCCAAACCCCTTATTAGTTTGCCAAGTGACATTTTGGTGCCTGGGGCAGGATGTCTGCTTGGTTGTCCCCCAGGTCTTGTGAGCACACTGAAAAAGTGACATACATCCTCCTGTAGGGAGGGAACGGTTGTTACCAGGCATGGAGTCAGGGCTCCTGAGTCCTACACCTTTTCTTCCTCTTTCTGGCTCCTATGGAAATTCTTTGTATCCTGTGAGCACAGAGATGTCTCTGTGTGTGAGACCCTGCTGGTGGTCTGTTATTTGCAGGAGGATTTTTTGCTTGCAAGGAGAATTTTGCAATCACCAAGTGCAAACTTTTCTCTGGAAGAGCTCTGTTTTTGGTACAAATCTCTGAATCTCTCCAGGTGAGTCTGTTTTCAACAAGGTCACCGGATATCCTCACATCTGCTCAGATGAGGAGATGAATGAATCCAGCTGAGCTGCATTTTGTCTGTGCCCTCTCTAAAATGAACTGCAGAGCTGATAAATTCTTCACCCCTTGCCCCTACCAGCTCTTCGAATTGCAGTTTCTTTCAAAGCTGAAGTGAAAAGTGCTGGAGTAACACAGCACCACTGCAAGTGTCACTTCAGGGACAGGCTGCAACAAGCCTGAACATGTACTAGACCCTCCCTAGAAGGAGGGGGTGCCAGTCCCCCTACTCCAGGGACAGTGCTGGGATGTGGGTTTTTTTCTTGTAACTTCAGTTGGAAGCAATGGAGAATCAGTGTTCAGCGCTGCTGCAGGCAGGAAAGCAGGAGTTGCCCCCCTTGGGATTGCTGGTCAGTAGATGTTGCAGCAAGAGCCTGTAGCTGATATTAGTTTTGCTGTATAAAGAAGATCAGAATCTGGCCTGAGGTGAGGGTGTTTGTGCTTTGGCAGTGGGTGTGAAAGGAGAAACTCCAGAGGGCTGGGCGGCAACACGCTGGTTCTGTTCTCTTCCGTAGATGGCCTTCCGGAGACACGCTGGGTGAGTGGAAAATGTAATGAAATTCCCAGAGCCTCCTGGTGCACTACCAAGGTATTCCTGCCAGCTTTCCAGCCCAAAATGTTGGTGCAGCTGTAGGGGCCCGGGCCGCAAATAGAGGTGATTGCAGATTAACCCCCACCAGAGCAGGATTACTGAGGGAGAGGTTTTCTTCACCTGGGCAATAGCCCACATGAGAGCCACATTTACCTTTGGGGTGAAATGAGCTGAACCAACAGCTCACAGTAGATCAGGCTCTTTTCAAACTGCCTTTATTTTTTAAAAGCTCACTTATTTGTTCTACTTCACAAACTGAGCAGTGCAAGCAACAGTAAAAATGTGGTGCATCCCAAATTCTCGCTGTGAGGATGGGTTTCGTGACCACTGCAGTCTGCATAAGGTCTGTAGATCCAAACCATCTGTGGGGCTCAGAGTATGCAAACTATTCATGTTGTCTTAAAGATTTACCAGGGAGCAGAGCCTCAATGTGCCAGAATCTGTAGGAAAACAGAGACCTGCACCACTGATGGTCCTGGGGGTCCTGTTTGAAGCTTCTATTGAATAGATTGATCATTGTCCTGCAGCATTTAGTGGTGGAAAAAGGAGCAGGGAGGGGGTTTAACAAGTGTCTCATATGGTTTGTGTTGTCTCTGCTGTGCTGAACCTTTCTTTCTGCTCACACAGCAGGGTTTTGCTTTGCCTCTGTTTCCTTTGTGCAGATGGCAGCAATAGGTTTCGTTTCCCCCCCAGCCGTCAAATTAACAGCCTTGGCGAGCTTTCCTTTGCTGGCTAGTTTTGGGTGGTGCTGGAGAATTGCTCCACTCAGTACATTTCCAAGTCTGGCTTTTTAAGCCAAGCTCTATAAAAATAAACTTTTTGTTGTTGTTGTTTATTTGTTTGAGAGAAGGGACCTTGGGAAAGCAGATACGAAATTTGCTCTGACTGTATTTTGTCCGCTGAAGGAATTGGCTTTGAGTTGCATTAGAATAGCAGATTGGCTTCTTGCACAAATCTCCCACAAGCAATAGGCTGAATTGGGAAAAGCTGGTGGGCAGAGGTACTGGAAACAATCTTCTGAGTTACAGCATCCGCAGGAGAGACTAATGAAAACTCTGGCCTTGTATCTCCAAACTCCACAGCGAAGCTGTTTGACCCACCCAGTTGCACTGATCAGCTTCAGATTACCATGATATCCTGAGCTGGTGAATTTGCAGTGTGATTTTCTTCTTCTTTCCTCCAGACACAGTAACCCAAATCAATCTCAAAGAGCAGCAGCAGAATGGCAGCCACTCACCATGCACTAATACCAACATTTAGCTTACGGAGAAATTAATGATGTGAATTGTTCCATCAATACCAATGCTGATGCAAGTGGATCTGAACCAGAAAGAGGTGAAGGATTGACTTTTTTATTTTACAAATATAACAACCCAGCCCAGAGGAAAACAGGAGCAGAAGGTTTCCCAAACCTTTGCAGAAAGCTTGTGGGAGGGACATAAACTCAAACTGAGCCAAGTGCTCCTGAGCCCTTGTGCCTTTACTACATATAAATAAATCGAGTGTATATTTATAGTAGATATAGTTTATATGCTAAGGGAACTTAGCACAAATCTGAAGTTCTTTCATTGCCTGCCTGTGTGCCTTTGTAACTCAAAAGCTCTGCTCTTGGCACCTCTCTGTAGTACAGCAGCATGTGTGGGCACATCTAGGTTGGAAGCTTTGTGCATGCTTGGTGCATCTTCACCTTCTGCATTTTACTTCATTGCAGAGACCCGTGCTGTGCCAGAGACTGCAGGACCCAGGCTTTTGGCTATCTCCTCTATCTTGAGGATGTAGTTTGAAATAGTCACTCATCAGGTGTTTCATTTAAACTTGGTCCTACTTGAAAAAGATCCTGTGTATCCAACATGGTGCTATGCCAGCAACAACAAAAGCTCCAGAGCCCCTGCTCAGCCTCGCATTTGTTTCTCACATGTGTTCCAGGACTGCTCTCCTCAAACCTCCTCACTGGTTGTTTTCCTCTGTTGCTAGAGCCGTATGTCTCCAAAGGAAGGCCCAGCTCTGCCATTTGAACAATCCTCCTCCATCTGCTGCTCCTGCTCCTGGAGCTGTGTGTGGAGCAGCAGCCTGGTGACGCCAGGCCTGCAGACACTGCCTTGGTCTCTCTGTCACTCCTGTGTTTCCAGGGAGCCAGGCTGGGTGAGGCACGACCAACTTGCATTTTAGTTCTGGGCTTCAGTGCTTTCCATTTGTCAGGAATAAAACCACAGCAATGAGGATAAAAATTTACTGGACATTCAGACCTGCTGTTCTTGGGGAAACAGCACATTGCTGCTGTGCTGCTGCTGCTGGGAGTTAGTTCCCAAATGTGGTCTTGACAAACCTACCCTCACCACGAGGAATAAGCAAAATCTTGTCAGATCTACTCCACAGTTTCAGTTCTCTGTAGGCTAAACCTATGCTCTAGGTTGAATTACTATCTCCTGCTAAGTTGGACTTTTATTTCAGTGGAAACCATAGTCTGCATAGCAGGCCTCAGATTTCAGGGGGTTATGCAAAATGGACTCAGAGATGCATCAGAAGTTTTCTATCCTTATCAATGTGCAATATTAAGGGTAAAACCAGGTATATCTCAGAGCACTGGAGAGGCCAGAAGGTCTCCTGTGCTCTGTATAGGGTTTTATGGACATAGATGTGGACTGCACTGCCTGGAACACAAGTTGTTTGTTTTAATTTACAAATTAAAAATAAAACTATGTTTATTTGCATCACTTGAGGGGTCTTTTGCTCACAGCTGCTTAAAAAGTGAGCTCTGGCTGCCAACTAAAATAAAGTTTAATGTTACAACATGCACTGCAAAGGGCAAAACTGGAAATTACCCTGCCAGCAGCAGGACACTGTAGGTACAATATTTAGAAATCCATGCAAAGTGCAGAATTTGGCTGTGGCTTGTGACAGATGTGGGACTGAGGTGCAGGAAAGTGTTGCAAAATGTCAGGCACCTCCAGTGAGAAACCCCCTGGCTGTGAAGGTGAGGGAGCTGTGTCCTCAGGGAGGCCCTAAGGAGCAGCTCTCTCTTGCCACACAGCAGCTGCCAACCCATGTCTGGCGTTCCCATTACAGAAAACTGGTTGGGAGGTGCCTGAATCCCTGGTTTCCTTTTAGTCCTCTCTTGTCAAGCTTCGTGCTCTGGTGAACACTGGAAAACATGCTTGTTATGTTGGGCAGTGGTTTGCTCCTAAAAATTGATGAGGAGAAAGCTCATCTCCCCGGGGTTGCTTTGTCCTCTGGCCGTGTGGACGTGTCCAGTGCCTGAGATCTGTGTGGGCTGGAGCTGGGCACAGCTCAGCCTGCAGACCCCCCCAGGGCTGCAGGCAGGACACTTGTCAGGCAGGGATCTGGGGTTTTCGTGTCTCTTCGAGGCCAGTGAAGTGGTTTTGTGGGGCAATGATGGCTGGTGTGGTCTCAGCTGTGTTTCATCTGACTCATCTGGTGCAGTGGAATAAATGAGCAGGGTCTAAATGTTGCTTTACTGTGGCTGAATCTGAAAGCTCAGCTATCAGTACAAGCACTGTGGGGCGAGGTACCGTATTTATTTACAGACTTCCCCTGCCTTTAGGGGAAAAATGCAAGAAAAAAGAGAGGAGTCGAGGCAGAGGAGGCTGGAGGAGGCTGCTCTGTTTGACAGCTGCATGCAGAAGTCCAAGTCAGATCTTTTGACGCTCAGCAGAAAGACTCTTTCCTCTTGTTAGTGACAAGGAAACCTGGAGGAGTCTGGCTGAGGTAGCCCAGATCAGATGGAGACAGTGTCCTCCCGAGCCCTGGCCAGGGGGCTCAGGCTAGTTGTGTTGCCTGCAGGGTGAGGAAGGTTTCCTGGTTTCCTCAGAGCAGATGCTGCCATTACCTGCCTCCTGTAGCATGTGCCTGTTTTGTGTTGTGCAGCCTTTTGTTGCCGGCCCTCCTCAGTTCTGGATTGCTTTGTGACCATAATTTAACAAGGCAGTTTACAATGGCTCTGACACCATTTGGGTAGATGAAGTTGGCTCAAAAAGCATCCACCCACTTGCTAAACAAAGCCTCAGGCTCCAAACGCATTAAACTTGCTCTGCTCTGCTGCCTACATGCAGCTTTCCAGGTGGAGTTTGTTTTTGATGTTATCCATCCCCCTTGATGGCTCGTGAGCTGGCCAACTCTCACTCTACCTCCCATCTCTCCTGTCCATAATTTGTTGTCTAATTTTTGGGAGCCTGCTCATTGCAAAGTCTTGCACAAGCAGGGAATGGTCTTCACTTCAGGAAATGTCTCTGCCCATTCAGCTGGGTGGAAAGTGCAAGACCATGATTAAGATTTTAATAAAAAACCAAAGGACACTGTATGTATATTCATTGGAAAACTCTGCCTCCAGTTATCTGGACATATCTCACAGGGGTGTTAAGATGCACTGAGTTAATGTAAATTCTATCCCTGTGTTTTTTTAAGAATTGGTGATTTGTTGCTGGATTTGGCTTCCTGGAATTGCAGAGACATGAAATTGTTGAGAAACCTCGATTTAAGTTCAGTTTGATGTGATGGAGACTCCAATTCTGAGCCGAGCTTCAAAAAAACCCAGCAATCATCCCACCAACAACTACTTTCTTTTTTTAACCAGAAGCATATAATCTTCCTTGGAACTTTTCTTAAGCACCAGAAGGGCGAAGAGGTGGATGTTGTGAGCTAGAACACTTTTGGTGGTAAGGACTCTGCTTTTTTGGACTTTGCTAATGCAGATCAACGTGTGTATATGTTGAAACTCACAGTGAGTAAAGAACAAACAGCTGTCTGCCATCCTGACAGAGTTGCCTGGGAAATGGCCCAAACACAGAGAAGTCTTTAAAAAAAAAAAAGAAAGAGGAAAAAAAGGAGAGAGGAAAGTGTCTGTCTTCAAGTAGGTTTGAAATAATGAAAAGAACCGATGTGCAAAGCGATTAAGAGATCTTTGAGGATCAAAAGCCTTGATTCAGTTTTGCCAATGGAACAAAACTTTTCATCTGTTCTTGTGTGGACCTTAAAGTAGGGCAGAAGGGTGTAGTTTTTAAATTATTTCATTTCAGGATTTACTTTGGGCAGGGGGAAAGGGTTCTTTCTGTTTGTTCTTGCTCTTGTTATTCAGTGTCCTTAACACAAAAGGCCAGCCTGGCTCTGAAATGAAGAGCAGGGTCGTTCTATGAACTGGTGGTTCATTAGTCTCCTTTTGAAATGTCAGAACAGTAAGGGACCCTTTTATTTTTTTTTCTCCCTTTCTAGTAATGTCTGTGTTCTTAAATCAAGACATCTTCCCTCATCATGCTGCAGTGGCTGAATCTTTTTCAGAGGTTTCCTAAGTGGGTTGTACCAATAACGTTCATCTCGTGCACACAGAGCAGAGAGTCAAGAGTTTGATGCATGAGGAAGCCAAACCCAAAGATTTTCAGTGCTCTGTGCAGTAAATCCTACTCCTAGCTTTGTGTTCAATTGGAGCTGGATGCCCCCCACCAGGTTATCTCTGAGCTGTTTTCTCTGGTAGCCTCATGTCAGCAGGACCACAGAGCAAGCCTTGGGAAGGTGGATCAGGGAGGCTCAGAAGTGCAAAGTGCTGGATTCCAGCACCACCAGCTCAGCAGCCATGTGCTCTTTCTTGGGGAAGGGGTGGTGGAAGTAGCAGCAAAAGAAGATGAAGGGATCTGGGGCTGTGAGAGCGAAGACAAAAGATTGGGAAGGAGAGGACAAAACTCAGGAATGTTCTTGGGTTTGTATTTCTGCAGGGGACAGTGGAAGAGCTCCCTCTTCCTGTCCCAGCTGGCTCTAACCATTGTGGTAAAAGCCTTCCTTGCAGGCTGGAGTGTCTCTGTGGTCCCGGCATCCATGAGGCAGGGTTTGTCTTTCAGCATGGATTTACAACCTCTAGGATCCACAGGAGAGCATGGAGTCGCTCTGTAGGGTCACCAGAGCAGCTCTGGGGCACCACACACCACCACCAATGGGGTGAGTTTCAGAGCCAGGGTGCAGGTTGGTTTAATGACAGGGGTCACCTCAGTGGGGGAAGTTGTGTGTTGGCCCTGTCTCATTGCAAAAGAGCTGAGAGGTTCCGTGTTCCTGTTGCCACTGCAGATATTCAGGAGCAGCATCTGGTGCCACAGGTGCTTCCTGTGACCTGGAGCTGATGTACTTCTGGTGTGTGGTTTCCTGCCCTGTCGTGACTGGGGTCAGGTGGTAGGTGTGCTCTAACCTCTTCAGTGGGGCAGCTGTGATAAAAGCCTGTTCTCTGCTTCAAAACCTAATTAATACAAGTCATATTTTGTCACCACATGTGCAGCAGAGATGGCAACTCCCATTTCTGCTGTTGTGGGAACCACATCCGTGTGCTACACAGACCTTGTCACGCTCTGGTGACAGACCAGTAGCACTACTGGAAACCTGAAAACAACAGCAGCAGAAGCTGAAAACTGCATATGGCAGAGCAATATTGTGGGTTGCAGGCTGGAAAATTTCTGCTGGTAAAAATTTCTGGCAAGGTGTGGACTGCAGAATCAATTAATCTGCTTTCTTCTTTGAGCTGCTTCTAGATTAGCTCTTTCTGCTTGATCCAGCACTCCTGTGTCCATATCCATGGCAGGAATGAAATGTCATCATTGATACAAGCCTGGTGTGTAAAAGTCTGTAATTACAAGCCATTTTGTGAGCAATACAATGGGTGAAAAAAATGACCTCCTATGGACTGGTGATCTCCACCCTCTTGGCCTTGAAAGCAGGCATACATTAATTTACTGCATACATTAATCTGCTGCATTCATTAATTTACTGCATAATTTTTATGCTGCTCTAACATCATCATAAGCATGTGTCATTTCGGCATATTATCAATTCTAATACAGCTGTGAGCAGCAAAATAGACTGAAGAGAGTCTTTGTGCCTGCCTTCAGGGTTGAGGGTGGAGATGGGATTGTCCATGTATTCTGTTTTGACAGTAGCTTCTCTCTTGGTGTTCACGTAAATAGTTATTTTTAGGAAGATCATATATTCCCCAGTAATTGTTTTAAATGCATCAAAGAGCTCACTGATATAAAGCCTGTGATTTATGGGTTCCCGCTACTTTTTAATAGCTGAACTTAAATCCTGGATTCACTGAAGCCATTTGGAAAATTGGGATTATTCCAAGCTGGAGCAAAGGGAGGGAGACTGGTATTTTGCCAAGATCAGCAGTGATTCATTCCTACATTCGTGCTCAGCATCCAGTGAAGGGCAGGAGCTGGGAATGCTGTAAGGAGAGCTAGCAGGAGGTTATCATGTTGAAGGTGAATCTGCCCTCCTCACTCCCTCTGCTGCTAGATAAGGTCTTTTGAATGAGAAGGACCAAATTCTGTCACGTTTTTCTTTCATCCCCTCTAAAAGCTGATTTATTCATACAAGCTCCAAGCCAACTAACTTGCCTCCTGACTCTGAGGCGTAGAGAGAACTGAATTTTGGCTGTTCCAAGAATGTCCCCATAGGGGTGAAGGACTGGAGAACACCTCATGATAAATATACTTTAGAAATCCCTTACAAAGAAATGTTTTAGTGACTGCTTGGAATGAAGCAATGTCTGTATCAGGTTAGGCCAGCAGGCTCTGGCAGCGTGAACAGAGGCCCTCAGGAACCTGTAAGGGGACATGGTGGACCCAGGGCTGATTGCTGGCACATTCTGTCATGCTCCAGTGCTATTTGGCCCCTGGACCAAATGAGAGGTGATCACAGAATAAATCAGATTGGTGGTGGTATCATTTAGATTAGGTGATAAATGTTGAAGTCATAGAAAAAGTGGAAACTGGCTGTGGTAGAAGGGATTTGTTTAGCCTGAGGACATTTATGCTTTTGGTTCCTGCACCAAGGCTCAGACTCCATCTCTAGGACATACAGCCAGACAAATAAATGGCCACTAATCCTGGACTGTGAGGAATGAAAGGGGCTGTCTGTCCATCCTTGTCCGTGCAGCTCACAGGGGCTGAGCTCCAGCTGCACGTCCAGTAGCCATAGCTGTGGTGATGGAGAGAGCAAAGCTTTTACAGCTGAAATACTTCTTAGTTGTGAGCCCCTGGGGAGCTGCCTTCTCTCAGAGGGTTCTGTCCTCCTTGTCCTCTGGCCAGATGACGTTGGAGTAAAATTTCTCATATTTTTGCTCTCCCAGCCCTGGGAGAGAAGCTCAGAGACTTGGTAAAGTAAATGGACCAAATATCCCAGCATAGTTCAGTCCCCACAGAAGGGACAAGGAAAGGACTTTTTTCCTGTCTTGCAGAGCAGAGGCACAGCCAAAACTGTGTTTTCTTCTTTTCCTGACATATCATTCCCGTTGCGTATTTTTGAAATATATTAGTACTGAGAGCACTGCTGTTGTGATCAGGAGTCAAAAATAGCCAAATTTATATTTGTGGATAAAAGGCAGTAATAAACCCCCGAATTTCCAAACACATAGAGGAGCATTGACATCTAAATACCAGAAATTCTAAGCCCTTACCTTGCTAATTCATGTGGCATTTGGAGGGGCTGTGGATTTTTATTTCATCCTGGTATTTGTGGTATTTCCTGCCATTAGTATAGGAAAACCCTTGTGTGGTAAATGCTGGCTTTTTCCTCCGTTGGTGGCAGCCACCGAGACTGGAGTTCATGAAAGGCAAACCATCCTTTTCAATACTGAAGGATCTCTGAGGTACCTGGGAATGAAAAATCTCATCGGGGTTGAATGAGGCTGTTGGCACCGTGACTGCTCCGAGCAGAGTCACATCTTGTCTCCAGATCCCGGAGCCTGGGACTCAGAATCCATTGGGTGGCTTCAAAAGCTGTAGCTTGGTAACAGCACTGATAGTAATTTTATCACAACCCCTTAAGTCATCTGCGGATAAAGGTTTCAGGTACAAGTGTTGGCCTCAAGTCAGTGACCCAGCTTTCAGAAATTGCTGTTTTTATTGCAGATTAAACTGTAGATTGGGTCGTTTAGATTTGTAATGGAAAAATATTAGCCAATGTACTTTCCTCCCCTCCACCCTCTATCATCAGGGCATATATCAAGTTGCACTATCTGGCAGGGAGTTCCAAATGTTATTTGAGAAGAGAGAGGAATGCAAGCGATGTCAGCAGAAAACAGCTGAGTAGCGGTTAAATTTCTTTGGCCTGAACCTGCTCCACAGGGAAAAAGAAACGCAACAACTGGACTTGTTTCATTTCACCCCAGCACAAGCCATCCTTTGGAAACAGATGATGTTTGTGAGCAGATTCTCCTCAGAAGCTGGGGTTTTGGGATGCTGCTGGGCGGGCAAATCCTGCCGCAGACGTGGCAGGGCCAGCTCTGGCTGGGATCCCTCAGTGAAAGCACCGAGGCACCGGCTATTGCTGCTCCCTGGCTCATCTGGAGCCTGCCACTTTAGAGGGGCAGCTTTAGGTTGCATCTCCGTGGCCTCCTGAACTTTTTATCTCCATTGGCTTTAAAGATAAAAGCCTTAAGAGCTGGCTCAAGCGAACTTGCGCGGAGCTGCCAAAGAGCAGTGGAGGTGCGTGCAAGGATAGTGTTAGCTGAGAAGCTGGGCTGAGTTAAATGGTACCCTTAATCCCCTTGATACGGGCAGAGTCAAGTTAAAAGGTCTTCCCCACTTGGAGGGGAGGCTTTGCACGTGTAGATGCTGGTTCACATAAGGGCAGCGCTGCCTCTGCAGCGGGAGCCCCTTCTCTGCCGGCGTTTGCTTTGTTGCTGAGGGAAGAAGTTACTTCTGCAGGGGCTCCATCACAAGTGTGGAATTTCTGGTCCGTGGGGACTTTTAAAATAAACAACAATGGAGGCAGCAAACAGATAGAAACGGAATGGTTGAACAGGAGAAGAACACAAAAGGAAATACAGTCTTTCATTTAATTCTGCCAGTCAGTCTGCAGTGGCTTCTTTGCCTTGCACTCTCCATTTTAGCAGGATTTTGCCTGGAGTATTCACACGGCAGAGATCCACATTTTGCTTTTCATCCTTACAGCTGTTGCAGGCAACAGGAGGTTGCAGTCTCCTGCCATGGTCCTGCTTGGGTCCTGTTTTGTCTGTGGTTTAGGGCCCCTTCCCTTGCTGTGTTCTTTAGTTTGTCCCATTTCCTGCCTCTGGACTGCTCTGATGGGACAACTTGGTCTTCTCTACAATGAAAACCCAAACAAGAAAGAGAACAGGAGATGACTTTTCTTGGATCCATCCCCAGCTTTGTTGAAGCTTCCAGAGGGAGACTTCCAGCAAGAGCTACAGGAGAGTCCTACTTAGATACTTGAGTCAGATTCTTTCTTAGCCCCTGATGCCTAGGGCTGTCTTTAGCCCAGGCCAGTGTCTGTGCTTCACAAATGCTTCATATTGAAATAGTTTCCAGGTGTAGTGCCCAAAATGTGTTGGGTACTTGTGCCTAATTCCCACTGACTTCAGTACAAGTTCTGCCACTCTCATTGCAGGAAGCATGGACAAGTGTCAAGATCAGTTTTAGGAGCTTTTGTAATGGAATGCAAGAGGAGCAAAACAGACCTAAAAAAGACAGGGTTTTTACAATCCTACTTCTGTTGCAGTCAAGGGAAGCTCCCCCATTAATTTCAGTAAAAGGAGAAATAAAGTATAAACCAGGAAATCAGATGAAACTCAGAGAATTTGCCCACGAGTTTATTTTTCTTAGCAGTATAGAATAATTTCTTAAACTGAGGAAATGTTCCTGATAGCTGAGATTTTCATTCTAGAAATAGTGTGGCTAAGTATTTTTGTATGTGGATTTATATTCTTAAAAAAAAATAAATTATATGAATAGTTTTTCATTAGGGACTGTAGGAATGGCACTGATGTATTGAAACAGTATATTCAAGATTTTAAACCAAATCCTGCTGTGAAGCTTTTGTCTTTGAATGTACTTCCTCTCTTCCTCACCCCAGTTGTTGGAGCCTGGTTATATTGCCTAGAACGGCCTGTTAAAACAGATATATTTTTATTTGCATGCAAATTGGTAGGAGGCAGCTTGGCTGTAAATACTGTGCTAATCATTCCAGGTTCATCAGAACCCTAATTGGCTGCGGGATTGCCTGTAACTCTCAGTACCCTGATTCACAGCAATAGGAATTGTTGAATCTACATAATAAAGTGAGTGTGATGGAAGGTGAGCTCACACCTACTTGAGATGTGTGTTATCATTCTCATCAAGGTCAAAGACTTTTTTTTTCCTTCCAGATATACATATTCATAGAGCCTATGCACAACTAATGAGTCGGAAGATTAAATGGTTGTGGATTATGAACAAACCCTACTGTTCTCTTAATTTGATTGAAAGTTACTTGGTTCATCTGATTAGAATTTTGAATTCAAACCAGCTACCACGGGCTCCTCAGCCACCTGCAAAACCTGAGCCTGGCAGCCAGGAACAGGTTAAGGTTTCATCCAGTCCCCCCAAATCTCAGGGAGGCCGATGGATCTGAAGAACCACCGGAATTTCCACAGGGACTGACTGACCCAGGGCAGAAGGGCTGTGCTGCCAGTGTCAGCTACCACCCAGGATCTCCAGCCAGGATTGATTTCATGTCAGATTTTTTAAATATTATAGCAGAGATATTACTTCTAGTCCCTGGTAAAGAACCTATTACCTAAGATACTGAGATGAGCCTTTGCTCTTGAACTGCCATGCATTAAAATATCTGTCTTTTCCACACATACTGAGTTACATAATTAGCAGCCATGATTCAAAGGAGTCCTTGCCCTTAGCCCCGAGTGTCGCTGCTTTTCCCTGAGGCTGGAAGCATTTGGGCTGATCCCAGGGCTTGGAAAGGGCTGCAGCATCACCGGCCTTGGAAAACCTCGGGAGACAAATGGCCAGGTCTCACAATAAGTGTGAGTCAGTCCTTTTGCACTTAGGTGATTTGACTTCCTGTTGCTCTGCTGTCTGGGCTGCTTGTTTTGGGGAACAAATCCTTATTAATGCTGTATCTGCAACATCCTCACTTCCACCAAAGGCTCCCTGTGTGCATTATTTTCCTGCCTTGTGCCGTGCAGCACTTCCTCTGCTCCCCAGCCGCAGCTGCTCCTGCTCCAGCTGCCTGCGCCAGGACTTTTGGCACAGGTCCTTAATGAATGCTGCTCCAAGATGCTTGGCTTAACTTCATGGCACCCAGGAACATTTGTCCTTTCCCTCTAATCTCCTGAATTGCAGGAGTGTTCAGTATTTGGGCTTTAGATCCTGCCTGGCTTTATTCAGGTGTAGAAAAGGGGAGAGGAGAAGGTGCTGGAGGGTCTGTTTAAATATAAAGAAAAAAGATAATGGTTTGGGGCTGTGCTGCCCTAGTTCTCTTTTTTTTTTTCCTCTCTCTCTCTCTTTTTTTTTTTTTTTTTTTTGCGTGCATGCATTTATTTTAAGTTTTCTGTTTGAAGGGGGAAAAGGGACCACAGGGTTTGACCTGTGTATTTAACAAAAAGAGAGCACTGAATGAGAGGATTTCAAGAAGTTTTCACAGGTGTATTAAAACAGTATAAGATTCCTGTTTTCTTAATGAAAATGGGAGCAATGTGTATCCACAACAGACATGAAACAAAGAGAACTAAGAAATGTGTTGGCATTCAAAAGAACAGGAAAGTAACACTGTTCCTGTCACTGTTAGAAGGTTAAAATCCTGCCTGGCAGCCTATAAACTGTTTAAATGATCCTACAGAAATTCCACTGACTGAATAATTTTTGGGATTTATAGCTAAATCCTTCACCCCAATTGAAGACCCAATGTACTCACAGCCCTGCCGGAAAATACACCTTAATGAGGGGAAATTGTAAAACAGGACTGAAAAAAAAAAAAAAACCTCTTCAGCAGAGGTCCTTGCTGCAGTCCTCACTCACTTCACATGGCCATTGAGATGATGGCAGCTGTGCTGCTGTGATCATATGTGACCTAGATTTTCCTCACAGTAGTCCTGTGCTCTCCCTGATCTTGTGTAGGCCTGAATGAATTGAATAGGAACGTTTCTGGATGCTTTCAGAGAGCAATGATATCTTTTTCTCTCTCTCTCTTGTTCTTCAAACTGCAGCATCTGTTCCCCTTGTGGTTTTCTCCCTTTGCTCTCACTCGGTGCTCGTGAAAGAGGACAGGGCTGGCGTAGCTTTAATTTGGGAAATGGTGGATGGGGAAATCAGGGCAGGTGTGATCCTTCCTTGGTGTCCTGTCACACAGCAGAAGGTAAAACTTGAGTTCATGGGTTTAGCACTGAGTGTGCACAAAGGAGGGGGCAGGCTCTATGGAAGGTCGAAGGGTGAGACTTGCAGCATCAGGGAGCCTGAAATTCTGCACATGGCATCAAGAAGGCTTTTAGATACTATTCACACAAAGCTCTTCTGCCTGGGCTCAGAAATTACCCTATGCAAGCTCCTAATCCTCTGTGGGAGAAAAGTTGGAGAGGCTCAGCTCCTCAGTGCATGTCGAAGCTCTTGTTAATGCAGTTTGGCTAGATTAGTTGTGGGCAGGAATTAGCTCATTGCATTGCAGTGGCCAGCAGAATGTCTGAGACCATCCCCAGCTCTGGTGTGGAGGTCCTGGAGCCACTCTCCTCTGGACATGGCTTTTGGCTTCTCAGTTGCCAGCTCTGATACCAACACTGCCTCTGCAGGTGAAGAGAAATCTTGGTTAAGGTACAAAGAGGAAACAGCCAGATCTGGTTTGGGTTCCCTTGGGGGGACAGTAAAGCCTTGCATCAAAAAATGCTGAAGTCTCCCTTCCTTCCTTCCTTCCTTCCTTCCTTCCTTCCTTCCTTCCTTCCTTCCTTCCTTCCTTCCTTCCTTCCTTCCTTCCTTCCTTCCTTCCTTCCTTCCTTCCTTCCTTCCTTCCTTCCTTCCTTCCTTCCTTCCTTCCTTCCTTCCTTCCTTCCTTCCTTCCTTCCTTCCTTCCTTCCTTCCTTCCTTCCTTCCTTCCTTCCTTCCTTCCTTCCTTCCTTCCTTCCTTCCTTCCTTCCTTCCTTCCTTCCTTCCTTCCTTCCTTCCTTCCTTCCTTCCTTCCTTCCTTCCTTCCTTCCTTCCTTCCTTCCTTCCTTCCTTCCTTCCTTCCTTCCTTCCTTCCTTCCTTCCTTCCTTCCTTCCTGTTGAAATTCAAGTTTTTGCATTAAGATGCAAAACTCTTAAACTAAAATCAAGCAAGTAGCACTTAGAGTCCAGTGGAAACTTTTAGATACTGTTCTGGTGGGAATAAAAATAAACACTTATTCTCTTTCTCAGTTCATATGCAGAATAAATTGTAATGATCCCATCATCTGCTGTGCAGAAAGCCGTAAGGACAACTTCTCTTTGGTGCTGTCTTCAGTTACAGAACTGTTCTGACAGTGGCGAGTGAGTGTTACAGGTGGTGGGTGGGGGTTCCTTCCGAAATTTTATATAACTCCAATATTATCTGTTCCTGTGATTGACTTGACACATGAATTCAAAACAGTTGGAGCTTCTCTCCCACTCTGGTGTAGCAAACTGGATGTGAAAATGACACTTCCCCCTGGGAGCTGATAGTTTGCTGTTCCATGCATGGTGTTGGGTTCCTTTGTTCGCTCAATGTGGCACTTGGCAAGTGGTTTTTGCCACTTCAGGGTTGTCAGTTCTGTCTGCTAGAGGCCAAGATAAAGCTTCATAAAAAGCCTTTCACTCCAAACAAATCTTTTCTGTAATGCACTGATTCGATGACAAAGGAGCCAGGAGCTTAGGGGTGGTTTGGATTTCTTTCCACCCCAACGTGTGTGCGCTCTTCCCTTGTCATGCTTTTATTTTAATGTGGTATTTCCTACCCTGCTGTAAACACCGGGGTGGTTTTTGTCTTGTGACTCGGCAGCGCTTTGCCTCGACATTCCTTTCATAACGCGCTGCTGATAGCGCTGGATGTGCTGCTTATCAGAGGGTTTGTACCAGGAGCACTCAGATACCCCGGGAGGGGATGCATTAGCGGCAGGAGGCCTGTGTGAAGCACTGTTGTGATGCATTTGTGACCAAGAGGATAAAATACACGGGAATGAACCCGTGGAACTCTGGAGAGTTGAGGTTTCAACAGAACACAGTGAATATGTGAAGAATGTCCTGGTCCACAATGGGATTGTTCCATCTGTGGAGTGACCCCGGTTACTCATGGACAGGACAGTGCCAAGGGTCCAGGGCTGGGCAGCAGCATCTGCCTGAGCCCACTGAGCCATGGACATTGATCATTACAGACAGAAGCAGCAGAAATGGGAGAAGTGTTCATGCCAGTGAAGCTTGCTTGGCTTTGACTTTACTTGGAGAAAACAGATCAGATTTGTCATAGGATACACAACAGTGCCTGAATGCTGAAATCTCAGCAGCCATGACTTGATCCATCTTCGTGGGATTAGCTTTGCCTGTTGATGTGAAGCTTCATTTTCTTTGGATTTTATCCTGTTGTATTATTCCTTATGCATCAACAAGGAATTTGGACATGGATTCAGAATTATTGTGCTTTCCAATTGTATGCAAATTGTCTGACTGAAGTAATAAGTTGATACTTTGGGTTGTTTTTACTGGCTTCTGTAACAAAGAATGCAAATCACAAACTACCCAGAGGTACTGGATGTTTTTCTGTGTACCAGGACTTTTCCATGCAGTTTGGCAGCTGACTGAGTCCTCAGCTTCTAATGGGGGAGAGGGGGTGATACGTACATAGGGACAAGGCAAAAGCCATAATTCCTAGTCAGACAGGACTGAAAGCTAACTTTTCTACTGAAAGGACCTCTCCTGTGTATTGTGTCAGGACTGTCACAACCTCCAGCTGCCAGAACAACCTCTAGGGCAGTGGGATAACTATCTAAATGTAGGGAGACAGCAGTAGTAGGCAATGAATCTGCAAAATTGGAGATAAAGTACATGCAGTCCAACTGCAGAGCCAATTATAATCAATGTAGGTTGTTTTAGGGACTTTGCAGAAACCAGGATTTGACTTCACAAGATGAAATGAGAAATTTAACAGGGATGAAGAAAGGCGTTACCACGCTATTCATAACACTCCTTGTTAGAGGCTGCCAGCTTCTTCCTGCATAAACCGAAGGGAGCTACAGGTGATGGAAAAATAAATTGGTCCCTGTGGGCACAGTGATTTTGACTGTACATGTGTATTAGAGATGAGGTCGATGTGCTATGAACTGCAGGTGAAATGGCAACAGTGGTACCTGGAAACTGGTGTTTGTCAGATATGCTGGAGAGCTGCTCAGAGATGGTCAGGGAATAATTTTATTCAGGCTGAGTTTAAAATAAACCTTTCCAAGAACACAGAAACTGCTTGTTGGAAGAGTAAATGGCAGATTGTGTGAATCTTTATGAATTTCCTGTCCTCTTCTCACAGTTGTACCATGCAATGGGGGGCTTGTCAAAGCTGCAGGAGTACTTTGTGGTACAATGAAAAACTGGATGCAGTTTCCTACAGGTCAAGCCAGCTCCTCATTGCTGGCTCATCTCCTTGTGTGCACTTTTGAAGTACTGGATTGTATATGGTCCTGAAAAACGTCTGCACCTTTTATCCCCCCTCCCCATACAGCTTTGGCTTCAGTCTGAAGCACAGTTATGTGAGCAGGGAGAAAATGTTCTCTAAATGAATCCATCATAAACATAGTGCCTGTCCTGTAATGGTTGGGATTGGAGAGTAACAAATTAATAAAACAAAGTCTTTTGTTTCTTTCCTTTTCATAGATACATGCTGAAGGCTTCTCAGAAGTGCCTCTGTCTCCCAGCCCTGAGCTCAAAGCAGAGATCATCTCACAGCTTGCTTTAGTCAGGGCTGATGAAGGAGAAATGCTGCTGGGTTTGCCTGGACACTCAGAGCCAGGGTAGGTTTTGATTCTTAATTGGGCAGGTCCAAAGTTTTCTGTAGCTTTTCTTGTCTAGAATAGGAGTATCTAGACCAGGATGCTTCTGACCACCCTTCCAAGGCTCTCTGGTTTCATTAATTGGGCTCTACACTCCCAGATTAATGACTGTGCAACGTCTTGCTGTTCCATTCATGAGATCCATGGTAGTGGTGGATTTTGGCAGTACCAGACTCTCCTTCCACTATCTTTGAACTCCTGCCTGGCTTTCCCCAGTCTTTACAGAACCATCCACTGGCCAACAGCTTCTCTGATCCCTAAGGAGCTGATATGTTCCCTTCAAGCTGCACAGTTCTCCCATCTCTCTTAATTCTTCTCTTTTTCTCCTCACCATCTTTGCTCTGCACAAATTGCTCCCAGAATGGAGCAGTTGATTTTTGCATGGAGATCTACCAAGCTGTTGCTTCTCCCTTAAGTTGCTTCTTTCACTGTCGCTTTTCTCCCCAGGCTCTGTAGCCCAAATTTTCCATGGCTTCCATAGACTGAGGACAGAGAGAGCAGGAAAATGTCGCATCAGATTCATTCTTGTCTCCAGCCCCTTTCTCATATCTTCACATTTTCTCTGTCTGGATTATTGCCTGTGAGGTCAAAGGGTTTTTTTGGATACTGTGCAGATAATATGATGGTGGAATGCAACATTTGGTAAGTAGATCACCTGTAATCTTGTTTTCACAGCTCTTTTTCTTATGCTTACATCTTGAATGTGAGGTTTAGATTTGCACATTTTCCTTCCTCAGCAGCACAGCCACCCTGGTACAAAGCACTGGCTTTATTGTGTGTAACAGGTCCTAGAAAATTGCTTAGATCTTTATTTCTTGGCACAAATAATGTGGCAGGAGCATTTTCAATGCTGCCCTCATAATGAAGGGAGAACTTTTTGCTGGAACTCTACAATCATTTTTAGAAAAGAATTTGGAGCAATAAGAGTGAGTGACAGTTCTCCCCTCAAACCTTTTCTTTTAACTTACAGAAAGGATGCCATTTGCTTCCTTTGCAAATAAAATGAACAAAATAGTGCGAGTGATACCTGAAAATACCACATAAAAAGTGTTAGGAAAAGGCAGCCCTGGTATCTGTTGAGAAAGGACATCATTGTTCTTATTCAGTCTCAGCCATGATGAGAATCTCACCTTCCAGACCTGACTACACAACAGGCTATTTTGAGGAGAGAGTCTCTTTACATTGGCTGACTGTACAACGCTTTAAAAAATATATACATTAAACGTAGGCAAAAGGATTACATTCCAAAAAATCAGGCATGTAAATGAAAGCTTCTCAAATCTTTGAAAAATCTTCCTTAATATTACATAATAAGAAATACATAACTGTGCCTATTTTTACAGTAATTTTCTTTCATTTGATGACATTCAATAGTAAGATTTATTATTACCCGCATGGAAAATATCCTGCCTGGGGGTGGTTGAAATAGATCTTGCAGACAAGTCATCAATCAGCTCATGTTTATCTCGTCAGAGATCAGCGATATCAGTGGCAGGAACAATTCCAACCAATTCAAGAGTATTTACCGATAATAAAAGGAAATGTTCATGTGGCTTTATACTGCTTCTCTCGCCAGAGGTCACGCAGCATTTTTGCAGGAGGGCTGATTTATTGGGGCTGGTTTGAAGATGAGGCAAGGAGGGCTCTGAGGTGTCCAGAGCCCTTGCCCTGACGCCTCTGTGGCCACTGCTCCCTCTCTGAGAGAAGATCTCACTTCCCTTGCAGAGGGCTTTAAGATAACACCGGTCCTCCCCGTCCCCATTGCTAATGAGTTCAGCTAAAAGGATTTAAGACTGATGCAGACAAAAAGATCTTTTACATCAGCTGAATTGCGTGCAAAATGATTCTTACACTTCTAAGGAGTGAATTGTAGCTTCTGACTGAACTCTGCTATAATTCTAAAGCAGAAGGTCTTATATTTGTGTCCCTGATAAAGAGGTTTTTCAAAACTTTATGACAGCAGTCAGAATATTTATAGGTATTGACTGCAGGGTTCAGGACAAAGATCTGTTGTCCTTGAGGCAAAATAACAGCCCTGACTTTACCTAGTATTTGCCTCTTGGTGTAATCAGTCTGGAACTAACACTGCAATTGTTACCTAACCCGTGTATTTCACAAGGGTTTTGTTCCTCTCACTTTTGCTTTTTTTTCTTTGTAAAATTCAGTATTTATACTTAGTGAAACAAAGAGCACTTTGAATCACAACATAAAGTGTATGGTTTTTAAAAAGTTATAAAGAGGTCTCTTTTTTTTTTTTGTTTAATTTCTATGTTTTTGTCTAAGGAAATTTACTGGAACATTCATTTCAGTTTGAGAGGAAACTTGCTCTATGTGGACAATAAAGATGTTAAGATCAGGATGAATGTCTATGGGAGATAATAATAGTGAATGAAAGAATGCATCAGTCCAGCACTCATATTTTCCAGGAACTGCAAGAACTCAGTTCTGGGTTGTGTTTTAAATCTGAGCCCCATTGTTCCTGACTGGGGTCCGAGTCTGTTGGAAAGACTTCTCTTTGTTCCTCTGAGCTGCTCCAATCTGGAGCATTTGGACCAGTTCCATATTTTAAGCAAGATTTTTAAGCTGAACATGTATTTTCATTCTTCCAGCTTTAGAATGTAGAGCAAAGCATCTTTCCCCCGTTTCCTGCTGGACACGAGCAGAGCACATTGACACTGGCAAAAGTAATTTGAGCTGGGATGAGCTGGTGAGGGGACAGGCAGCAGTTATCAGTGGGACGTGAGAGGTGCCAGGAGCGCTGTGCTGCCCTGGGGCAGGAACATGCCTTGTGAGGCAGCACAGCCCAGGCTTCACCCGGGCACGTGTGAGCTCTGTGCTCCAGGGCTGACGTGATTTGTTCTCCCCGCAGATACAAGGTGGGTGAGAACATGCTTTTCCCGTTGATGCTGTGGCATTTGGTGGCATTAATCAAACGCTTGTGGTGCCAGGGCCAGGGTTCAGTTGCGCCCTTTTGCAGGTGAATGCCCCAGCCTGGCAGCACAGAGGTGTTTTTTTTCCTCTCTTTTCTTTCTCAGTCTTTATGGAATTTTTTCACAAATGCTTCACTTCAGCTGTGAAGCACTGAGGGTGACCTGCCCTCGGACACTCTGGCATTTGCCCTGGTTGTGTGCAGCAGCAGCCTGGGAAGCTCTTCCCGCTCACAGGCAGGATTTGTTACTGGCTAAAGTTACCGTCCTTGTAAGAGAAGTTATTTGGAAACGCGGCCTCTCACCCTTTTAACGCCCACCAGTTAAACTTCTTCCCTTTCAAAATGCCCACATAAGGTTCCCTGGCCCGGCCCAGCACCCACCTTGTGTCCCTGTGGCTGTGCTTGCTCTCCAGTGTCACATCGTGTGTGAAACAACCTTTCATACCAAGAACTCCGAGAGCTCCGCGCTCCGGTGTCACACAGCATTTGTAAACCCGACCCTGCTATTGACAGATTGCCGGTCTGTGAGACGGCTGTGACAATACAACCTGGCAAATATTAGCCTGCAAAATACTCAGGAGCTCGTTGCCATCAGCAAACCTGGGGTCCCTAAGAGGTCGAAGTCAGCGTGCGGGTGAAGCCATCCAGCGGGATCGCGTTAGAGCTCGCATGGAGCATGAACTCCTGAGAGGGGACTCGGCACTGGCTCGTGCTCAAGGGCAATTGTTGGAGCAGCTTGTGAGCAGGCAGCTCGCCAGCGAGACAGGGCATGGCTGTGGACAGCTCACAGAGCGTGTGTGTGCACAGGGCAGGCAGGATGCACAGCTGGGAAACGGGAAAGGGATTTCTGTAAACTTCTGCTCCGAGGGGGAAGAGCACATTCAGGCGATGCCAATCCGTGGAGGAGTAAAGAAATGATTTCTGGCAGCTAAGACAGGTTTTGGGTCTGGCTAAATCTGACAGAATGCTGTGGGGGAGAACTGGAGATGTCATGGTTAATGAGTATGGAAATTATATCAGTAGCTTGGCCATCTAGGTTTTAAATGTTGTCAATCTATAACATGCAATACTTCAGTGTAACATTTTCTGGCTGCCTAGTTTAAGGCATAAAGACAGGCAGCCTCTCAGTAATGAGTCAGTATCTATAGAGAGCAAGCTGTTGATAGCAAAGCAGAAATCTTGGCTTCTCATCTCAGCAAGTTTAAATTAATCAAAAAAGATGGTGGGCAGGAGAAGAAGAGGGGTTGTTTTCTTTTGTTTTCACATTTTTGACACACCTGACAAACTGAATTCCCCATGATTTTTCTGCCTCCCTGCTCGGCCCACGGGAGCATTAATTCCTCTCTCCTCTCCGTGCACTCCAGCCCATGAGCTGTGCAGTGACCCTCTTGCCCAGCTCATCTTGGCATCCTGGAGTGCACTTAGACTCTGCACCATGAATGCTGGGAGAAGGCAAAACCTGTTTACTGTAAACACTTTCTCCCCAGCACTTCAGTCCAGCAAGGGATAATTACCGAAACTCCGGGACAAAGGTGTTGTGGATCTTTTTACTGGTGGATGGAAAGGATCCTCATCAAGTCTAATGAGTCTGTGGCTCTTGCAGACATCCAAGTGGGCCTTGCTGTCTCCAGAAGAGACAGAAAGTAACTCTGGGAAGGCAGAGTGTGGAATCTGACACTACTGTGTAATTGAGGAAAAAGAGCTATATGCATTATTTATGAGCAGAAGGCTGGGCTTAATGTTAACAAGTGAGAAGAAAAGTGGCTTCAAAACACTGGCTTTCTGCTCTTCCCTGTAAGAAAGGCTTCTGATTAAAATTGCTTGCATTTGAGAGCAGGAGGGGAGACAGAGCTGTTATTTATACCGAGCTTTATTCCTTGTGTGTGGAACTGTACAAGATTGAGGGAGAGGCAGGGATTGCCCCGAGGAGAGCAGCCTCTGCTCATTCAGGCTGTGGCCAGGATGTGTCATCCATGCTGCCCTGTAACGAGCTAATCCCGATCTGCTCCAGGCAAAAGATTTCACTGCAAGACAGAAGCAAGCAGAATTGCTACTCTTTTGGCATTTCCATTGGGCAGGGAAGGTTTTAAAAAGCTGAGGAATTTTCTCTGAATCACTCTATCCACCCAATGCCCTCCCTTTGAAACCACTGCCCAGTTTTGGGTTGGATGAGTTGATTTTGTGGCTTTTGTCCTCTTATGCGTCCCCCACCAGCAGGGTCTGTCTGCCCTGGCAGATGTTGTGGTAGGAGCTGGAACTGGGAAGAGCCATCCAGCTCAGGCTGTCACAAAATCTCACTGTTGTAAAGTCACACAAAGGTGCTGGGGCTTTTGGGTTTTAGCTGTTTTCTGATTATTTTCTAAAGAAACCAGGCCTGGCTGGCTAATGAAGTTTTGCCCTACACGATGACAACGTGTGATTATTATCAGCAAAAGATATTATGTTCCAAAGAGTACAGGATGCTGAGCTGCCTTTTTTCCTAGGAAAACACAGCGTGGGCTGAGGCAGGGCAAGTCCCTCCCTGTGGAGAGATCACCTTCATAGCTGAGCAAATTATCACCTTCATCACTGTCTGCATGGCAGTCACACCTGGAGGCAGGAGCAGGAGCTTGAACTCTCCCTGGACCTCTCTGCAGCTCAGCACATCCATTAAGGACCTCGCCACAAAAGGGTAAAGGCTCTTCTTCCCACTCCACCCAGCAGATGTACACAATATTTGCTGCAAAAGATTTCACTGCTGCAGCTGCTGCAGCCCTGCTTGGGTTGGAGTCCATGCTTGGCATGTTTGCATTGCAAATCTGGCACCCAGCACTACTCCATGAGCTTGTATTTGCAGAAGTTCCATGCTTTTATTTTCTGCAGGTCCCAAAAGGTAAGAGAACCTTCCATTTTCTTTCTTTTTTAAAGGTCACCAGCTTCTCCCATCCCCATTTCTGCATTACAGCCAATGTCCTTTCCATCGTATAAAATCCTGACTCCTTCCTGCTGTGATCCCAAGCAGCCAGGACTTTGTTTCTGGGAGGAAAATTAGCTCAGTGGGATAAGATGAGAATAACTAGGCCTCTGTAAAAGTCAGGAAGCAAGAAGTGAACAGCATTGCACTGGAACTGATGGGGAAAAAGCACTCTGTTCCTTGATTTCTAACACTGGCTCATTGATTCTCCTCTTGGTTCAATCAGCAGTTACTGCTTCTCCTTAATCCAGGTTCATAACGTCTTAGTGGAGCGGGTTCTTAACAGAAATACCCCTGAGAAATCATAACAACAGGCTGGAGGGGAAGCTGAAGAACACTGGGATCTTGCCTGCATCCCAGAATGATGTATTATTGGAGCAGGGGACTGCTGTTTCTAATGGGGTTCCCTGGAAAGTCCCTTTGCAGACAGGTTTGTGGCTGCACAGATTTGTGAGCTTGTCCAGAGGGGCCAGCAAACCTCGACCTGAGTGCTGAAAACGAGTAGCACTTTTTTCTAAGGAGTCCTGCTAAGTTTTTCCCTGTCCCCAGGCTTCTCATAGCAAAGAAGGTAAGGGCAGGAAGGACTAATGAATAAAGATGATTTTTGTAAAGGTGGGTTTGGAACAGGAGAGGCTGGAGGTGAGGCACAGCGATGGGGGAGGAGGGAGGCAGCCCGTGTGGGGACTAGTGAGTCATGCATCCTCCAGCAAGCACTGACTCACTGCGAAGATGATCGCTCTGCTGTTCCCTTTCTGCTAAGGCTGAGGAATAGTCAGTCCACAGAACTTTATTCTGCAAGCTCCCGGGGTTGGAGAGTGAGGTGTAGAAGGGAGGGAGCTGGAGACCATCAAGCACTGAAGTGGGAGGCAGGGGTGAGCCCTGGAGCACAGCCTGCAGCTGGTGTTGCTGCTGAGGCTCCCTGCAGAATTCCCTGTGCATGGGCTGGATGTGGAGCAGAGGCTGAGCTCCTGCAGCCAGGCTGGGCACTGCAGTCTGCAATGCCCGTTTGTGTTCTCTGTGCTGCAGGGTCAAGGCTCAGGTGCTGCCAGCGCTGCTGCTGCCCACGAGGCACACGGACTCCTTGGAGCCAGACTTGGAGTGTGCCAGCTGGGACAGGTGTCACCTGGCAGAGATGTCACATGGGAGAGGTGTCACCTGGCAGAAATGTCACTTGGGAGAGGTGTCACCTGGCAGAAATGTCACTCGGGAGAGTTGTCACCCTGCTCCCCTGTGGACAGTTAGGTGCAGTCAGTGGGGATGCAGTTCTGATGTTTGTTCTCTCCTGCCCAACTCATTATGCTTGACAGATGAGGAGAGCCATCACTGAATCTGTATTATCTGCAGATTCCTAAAAGGAAATACATCTTTTTACCCATTGTATACACAGGAGAGTGATTCTGCAGGGCTGAGGAGAGGGACCAGAGGGCCATGTGGTTTCTTCCTCTCTGAGAAAAAGAGGAAAGAAAATGTGTGAGAAGAATCCCAAATGACCCCAAAAGCTGATTCTCACTCAGATTTCGTATGAGTGAAGAGCAGAGAGCCCTGATCCACAAACTGGTGCTGTCAGGATTTTTGGAGCAGTGAAAGGCTCCAAGTGTGTCTGTGCAGTCAGCGTTGAGGGCAGGAGCTGGAACTGCCCAGTGCAGCCAGTGCCCAGACCTGGGATCAGAAACTGGGAGAGCAATTGCAAGTCACAGCTGCAATTTTCTTTTGCTTTACAAGTTTTATGTTGGTAATGTGAAGTAATTAATGAACCAGAGCAGTGCTGCAGAGGGGGAATAATTTTAATGTTCCTTTTAAAGAGGCTACTAAATCAATGGGGCAGTTTAAAAAGGAATGATAGCCTGGAGATTAGGAGACTTAATGCGAGAAATTAGGCAGGCTTTCGAGAGTGATCGAATCTCAAGTAGGCAGGTACTTCATGAACTGCTGTGTGGGCATTTACATGTTCAGCACACACTGGCAAAGACAGGACTCACTGAGTTTTAGGCCTGACTGGTCAGACTGGGCAACCATGCTCAGACATGAAGGTCCCCAGCGCTTGGAAAAGACACTGAGAGATTGTAAAGCACAAGCTACACTCCCTTCCCACTGTGCAGGAGCAGTATTTTTCCACTCCTGTCACAGGTCTTCTGACTACCAGGCTCATAAGCAATGTCTACATGGGCTTTTGTAGGCAGATACGAGCTTACTCTGGCTGCTGGCCAAGAGAACCAGAAGCCATGGAGCTGCAGCTAATGTGCTACATGCCCAAATTACTGTGGCCTGCTGAGAGGCAGGATATTAGCTTGAGCTCAGGGCTCTGGCCAGCTCAATCCATGAGTGAAATAAGTTTTCCTCTGTGTGCAGAAAAGCACTGAGACAAGGATAGACAACTTGTATAGGATTCAGACAGCCATTTTTATACTGGCTTGGGCAGGTTTGCTGAGCCCAGGAAGATCAGGCAGACACAACTCCCTGTGTACCCTGCCCCAAGCACAAAGAGCAGCACCACATGGCTGGCCTTGGAGCCAGCCAGCTCCTCCTGGCCAAGGAAAACTGCTTTGGGAGCTGCATCCAAATTCTGTGGGCCTCCAGTTGGCTCTCCCTGTCACAGGCATACCCAGCGTTTCTCTTCTGTTTTGGATGGCAGGGATTTGCTGTGGACAGGGAGGGTTTGAATTCTGTCCTCACTGGCTCTGTGAGTTTCTGCAGGAAAATGTTTGTACAATGTGGCACCTGATGGACCATGTTGAATTCTGAGCTCTGAAGGTGACCAGGGACCTACATTTGTCCAGTTTGAACTAAGATGAAAGGCTGTCTCCATTTTAAAAGTTTGCTAGATGGATTAGCAGATATTTTTTTTGTTCCTAAAATTTTTTACTGTCTCAGTTTTGGAGACTGCTTTGCATGAGAAATTTCACCATGTATTACGAATGGAGGAGGAATTGTGTGTGTGTACATACATGTGCATATGTAACCATGCAGTGTACAAGAAAGCAGGGATGTTTATATGTAAGTACACACTCAAAATTCAGTCTTGGTTATCTTAGAATGATACATAAAGATATTAAGGATTCACAGCAAAAAACTGTGTGCTAGGCAGTGTCATGGTGCAGTGAACCATTTTAAAAGCAGGAATTTGAGTAACTGTCTCAGTCACTGAGGATAGCACCATAATTTGAGCAAGAAGAAGCTTTAATTAAAACAGACCCATCAGGTGAAATCCTGGTCCTATCATGGTCAATGGCACAACTCCAACTGATCCTTCATGGAATCAGGATTTTGCTCGGATTTTGTGACATTTGCCTTTTCTGAATCTGAGGCATTAGTCCTCAAACAGAATATATAAGCTAAAAATGGAAAACTGCCTGACCTAAAATAGTTTGACATCCATATCATAGTGCTTATTGTCTGAGAGTACATCTAAATGACATGTTGATTAATCCTGAAGTGAGGAAAATGCGATTCGTTGGAAAGGACTGGGATTGTACCAATAATTCAGTACCAGAAGCTACACAGCCATCAACTCAGTGTGCAACGTTTCCAGGAAAACTTGATTTGCAAGCTGTCAGATTCATCTGCCATTTTCCCAGCGACTTTGGTTCCCCTCTGAGCGGCCCGGACAAAATGCTCCAATCCAGTTCATGTTGGCTATCAGCTACTTTGCTAAAGCAACTTTCCCCCTGCCTTATACTGAAAACAAAGCAGTCACATCCAGTCAGGTTGCTGTGAGTGGCTCTTAAGAGAGATGTCGGCTGCACTTAGCGCACAGCTGGGGCCAAAGTGAAGCTGTGTAAGTGCCTGAGCTGTTCAGCTGGAAATTACATCTTGTGCAGGAACCTAAATGTCAAGTTCCCCAGTCCCCCTCACAGCCAGAACTCCAGCAACTCCCCTTTTCCCATGACTCTTCTTCCCTTTCCTACAGATGTAGCTGTGTTTTCCTTCAGACACAATAAATCTTACATGGGAATGCCACAATGTAAAGCAAAGCGAGCTGTCACCCAGGACTTCAGATGACACTTAGCCACATTAACGAGTAAACAGAGCCCACAGGAAAGATGCCTTTTGAAATGCACTGTTTGTGTCAGCAGTGCTAAAACTAACGAACCAAAACAATGAGGGGAAAAAGGGGAATCATCAGATGCACCTAAAGCTATAGACTATAAAGTCAGATCGACTGAGAGCAGCTCAAATACAAGCAAATCATTGGGACAGTACATAAATTATGATTTCTATAAGCAGTAAGACAGCGAATACTCCCAGCTTTGTGATGGGATGAAAGCACTAAAAGAAAGGCTAAATGTAACCATGTGAAAAGAAGGGAGCAGGAATGAATGTGCTTCTTATTTTGGAACCTTCTCATGGCAAACAAGCAAGACTGGAGCCAAAATCTCCAGGACACAGAAGGAAGTTGGAACTGTTACCCCAGCGCATGGCTCACGAGAGAGCTGGCACAGAGAGAGGGATCAGCTCTGCATTGTTCAGAAGGAGCCTCACAGAGCATGCAGGATAACATGCATCCCCAGGGCCTTTGGAGGCAACCACTATCAACAGTCAGTGGAATCAGTCCAAAGTCAGAGAAATGTTACTGAGTGATAATTTCACTCCTGATGATGGAGGAGCAAAACTGTGCACCAGAAGAAAAGAAATAAACTGATGGTAGGGTATAGAAATGGTGCTGTGGAAATGGCTTTGCTTTGCTTGCTGTAGGTATTTACTCTTCCATTGAACCAGTTCTTAAACAATAATCCTCTGAAGGAACCTTTCAGATCACTGGCATGGTGAGAGGAAACCAGTATTAGCTACAGTTCTTATATTCGTGGTTGCTTCATGTTGATACAAACAAAAGTGCTTGGTCTTGAATTAACAATAGCTGTGGTTTAGGTTTTCTTGTTTCAGTGATCCCCAAATTATGCCTGCCTGAATAATTTGGTACTAGAGGCAGAATAAACATCAACTCTTATTAGCTGCATTTTTAAGGTTAAAATTGAGGCTAAGTACATAACATTTATCTTCTGAAGAAGAAAGCATGTGTACCCTGGTTAAGGGGGAAGATGAAAACTAAGTCTGTGAGAGCAATGGCTGATGGCTTAGTTCTGCATGATAAAATAAATAACTTCGATTAACTTCAAGCTCCAGTACCTCAGATGTTTGTTGTCACAGAGGAGCAGCTTGGCTGATTGGCAGCTCTGGTTTAGTCGACATGTGTTAACAGAAATTGCTCAATTTACATGGAGTACTTCAATCTGCTGTTTTAGGAGTTTTTGTCTTACAGAGACTGGCATTTCAGCTTTTGAATAGATGGAGGACTTGTAAGGGTCATTAAAGAAATTGCTAAAGCTTCTGCAAATGCTTGGGCCAGATTGCTGACTGAGATGCAGAGCATGCACGTGTCACTGCAGATACTTCCCAGATAATGGTGCTGATTGAGATTTTAATCTGGACAGAGTGCTGGAGGCAACTTTCTTTCCAACACTCAATTATCCTGATAATAATATGCTTATTTCTTTCCTGTGTTCAAAATGTGTGGTCTGCTGCAACTGTGCAGTGTGAGTACAGTGCTGTACGGAGGGGGAAAAATCAGGGAACAAAACTGATCCTACGGCAAAGGGCACTGACAGCACAGTCCCACAGTGTGCAGGGAGATGTATTTTTACCTTGAATGAGCTGAGTAACCACCATGAGAAAGGGCTGCATTCCTTCCCACAGGCTTCAGGACAACTCCTTGGTTCTCAACAGCCACAGAGGAATAAATCTGGAGCACAGCCTGCAGCCAGGACTATGTAGTGTGTTGTAGGGGCAAGACTATCATTTTACTGTGCATTTACATCTTGTATCCTCCCTGGTGGGATGCTGATCCATAACAGAGTCCTCTAAAATCTCACACAACACAAAGAATCCAGACTAGTTTCCCACGGACACTCTCCATGAAAGAATTTCTTAGAAGAGATAACTCAGCCAGGAAATGGGAACTATGGGGCCAAATTCCTTCATTCAAATCCATCTCCCTTTGGTAAAGGATTTAAAAAATTGTCCCTATATGACTAATCCCAGCTATACTTCTATAATTTCTAGGAAAGCAACAGTTTCTACAGATGAAGGGTAAAGCCATTTGAGGAAATCAAGCTTTATTTGCTTTTTATTAGAGAATTTGCTGCTCGATCAAATTACTAAAAACACTTTGGTTATTAAAATTTATGAAACCTAGATCTAATTTTCAGCCTCTGTATCATCTTCTGATCCTTAATACTTTTCATCACACTCAAGGAATGAAAAACAAACTCAGCTGTTTCGTGTTTGTTCACAATTGACTTTTAGCAGGGCTGTGTTAGGGTTGTTACATACTTGTTATTAAGTGATGGCAGAGCACACACTTCTGAGACAACACAGAATATTCACCCTCACTTTCAGCAGGTTACAACCCAAAACGACTGTTGCAAACCTGCCAGGAAAGCCAGAGAAGGCTCTGCTGCTTCCACAGCTCCCTCTGTCCCTCTCTGATCGTTGTGTGCAGGAATAGCTGTGAATTTGACTCACTTGCTTTATGTGTCCAGTTGGATTTGTTGTTTGAAGTGAATGCACATGCCCTAAAGCAAGGAACATAAGATTTTTGGCTTTTTATGATTAGTTGAAAGTCTTTCCATATATGTTAGATTCAGCTGTATTAAATTTAGTTAAGCTAGTGCTGGGTAGCCAGTCTTACTCTGGACTAGGAGTGATTTGAGTCAATTTGCTTTAAATCCATCCCTAACTGACTTGCACTGACCTGAGCTAACACCTGATGGATGCTCTCAGTTATCCCGTTTTGGCCAAGAGCTCGGGGATGCTGTCGGGTGCCAGCACATCAGTGGTGGCCCGGGAACTGCAGCATTCCTGCCCTGAGCCCGCAGCAAACGTGAGCTCCCCGTGTCAGCGTGGCCTCAGGCAAGAAAAAGAGAAGCCTGAACGGGTTTCTCCCATCGCCGATGGCCACGGGCTAAGAGCAAACACACACACGGTCAATTAGCGAGGCTCAGCTGATGCGCGGTGAGTTGTCAGGCACGTCAGGACCTGAATGAGATCACTCATTCATGGATTCAGCCCCTGAAAGTATCCTTTTAAAGTGCTGTTATATAAACAAGGGTAACTATGGCTGTGGACACGCGGACAAATTAGTGTGGGGATAAGGAGCCTTTATGTGTCAGCTGTTGCCATATGCATACCTGCCTGAAAGGCAGGGTGAGCTGAGGTAGCCTCTCCTCCTGTACCCAGGGGAAGGCATAGCTCAGGCACGGCAAACTCAGAGCCCGGCTTCCTCGGCAGTGATGGGCTTAACCTAGTTTATAACAGTTCACCTTGGCTAATGTGTTGTAAAACAGATCTAAGCCACTTTTACACCAGTTAAACTGTACTTATTGTCTATTTAACTCTATTGCTCAAATGGTGCCTTTGTGCAGGTCAGATCTTTGAATCAACGAGAGACTTTCCATTGACCTTCCAGAGCAGTGTTTTATGGAGAAGTTTGAAGGCCTCTCATTTTAGAATCTAAAGATGGGCTTGCCTCTTAACAAACAAACCACAAGACAACAAAGAGAAACCCCACAATCCCAAACGTTCAGCTTTCCTCCCAAATAACATTCTTATTTCTTGCTCTGCCCTGTGGGAGAGGATCATGCTTTCTAAGAACAAATTTGGAACACAACAGGATTTGCTAAATTGAAATTAAATTTTCAAAAGCTCCAAACACAGTATGTGCTTGGACCCTTTGTGACTGAGACCAATGAAATGCAGGATCAAACACCAAAACTTTGGGTTACTTTTCTTTTTAACTCAAAACCTTGAATTCTGTCTCAGTTCATCTTTACTTTCATATAACGAAAGGGAAGACATTTGATTAGGTTATGTGAGATCATGTGGATAGATTCAACACATGGCTGCAGGACCAGGCATTATTATCTTGGACACATTTTGAACACTGCTTCTCACTCTGCTATCAGCCACCGCCACCTCTGCAGTAATGTGACAGCAAGAGAAAAAGGATGGGAAGGCGATAAAGTTTGCCCACGCAAGGAGAAAAGAACTTTCTGTCCAAAGCCAGCTGGCTTGGCTTGGGAATGAAATGGCATTTTAGTGAGAGGTGACCTGTTTACATGAGCTTTGTCTCAGAACACTTGTCCTCCCTGCCACAATGGGGTCTGAGATGCAGTTTATCATCGAGTACCCACAGAAAACAGGTGAGCTGTCTCCGTGCCAGTTTGTTCTTCTAAACTGTTTGACAGATAAGAAACCATCCTCAGAGATTGCAACAAATGTGCTGCCGCATTTCATGGTAAGAACCGAGCATATTTTTAGTAAAGGGTTGAGAAAGTATGCAATAATCCTAAATCACAGCCAAGAAAACCACAAACCCCGTAACAAATGCCTGCTCGCATTCAGAGCTCGGAAACGTGCACCAGTTGATCCATGTTAACGCTCCGGGGAAATTTTTAAGTTTATTTTTCCAAACTCCAAGAGAGAGAATTCATGACTTTTTTTGTCTTTACCTGGAAGGACCAGGGGGAGCAGGGAAGCTGCTGTGTGCTCTTTATCCTGTGGGACACAGACCAACCATCCTACATGTGGCCCCAAAGAAATCAATGGGATGTGCACCAATACCATATTTGTACTGAGGAGTCTGTTCATGATTATAAAACCCCAAAATATACCTTGTAAACTGTCCAAGTTTAAGAATTAAACTTTATTCCATAAGTTAACTGCTTTAGTTTAGAAGTTTCTTTGTTGTGCCTTGTACACTCTAACATATCCTGCAGAGCCACTGTGGGTTCTGGATATGAAGGCTGCCAGCTCAGAATGAAAAATGTGCCTTTTTGTATTGCAGTTTGGTTTAAAGTGAAGCAGACAAAATGCAGGAAAAATAACACTTAAACTTGCATTTTAAGAGCAGCTTTAGCTGATTGCAGAGGGAGCTGAGGGTGCTCTGCACAAGTCAGGAGAAACTTACCTGGCTTTTAAGAGTTCCACAAGTCTTTTGTTACTTGAAGAGGCCCCATCAACTTCAAATCTACTTTAAAAAAGTAGTTCAAAAACGTTTCAGGTATTATGGTCTCCTATATCTATTTCTGTCCCTTTTGTTTCCTAACAGCATGAGATACTGACCACACATACTGCTGTCAAATATAGAAATTAAACTCACAGAAAAAAGGAGCCATTTTCTCTTTAATCTCTTGGAAATTTTTCCAGACTAAAGCATAGTTCTTAAATTGATAATATCCCTTTAAGAATTTATTTGCCAGGTAATGTTAGAAGAAAAAAGACTTTAAGGTCAGTTTGAACATTAGAAAGACCCCCTTTAAAATAAATTTCAAATCTATATTGGAGATAATGGCAAGCAGTATTTGAACAGCTCTCCAAATTATAAAATATATTCTACACCTTAAAAATGCAAATAGCTTTAAAATCCTTTTAAGTGATTTCCAGCTCCTTGGACAAAGGTCAAGATTTATCCTAAGAAATACTTTGTTGCATAAAAATAATACAAATAGTTTAGTGCTGCAATATATACTAGTCATAATATGTATAAAGCTACAAAATTATTACCAGATGAGGGCCTGTAAGTTTTGAATAATGCAGTAAATATGATTATTTCTGAGGGGTGAAATAACACAATGCCGCAAGAAGAGAAAATTACATTTTAATAATGAAAATATTGAACATAACTATTTTTCTTTAGATCTGCTAAACAATCTGTGTGTTCCCTATGAGATGTCAAACTATAGAGTGCATATGAAGACTTTGCTCCCTCTATAAATATACATGTGCACGACACATTGCTAACAGCAGCAAGCGAGTGCTGGGGAAATACAGCAACAATGAAGTTCCTGAGAGAGGCTTATTTTTTCAAGTTATTAAAAGAAGGTGGCAAGCGTTCATGAGGATATGAAAATTTAAAGCCGTCTGCAGGAAACTCTGAAAACCTCTGGTTAAGGCTGCTGCCAAAAAATCTCAGCTATGTTATGTCAGAATGTTTAATTGCAAGCTGCAACTTTAATGAATGGAAAGATATGGCAAAAAGCAGGAAGTTTCTGAAGCAACATGGAGCAACCATGAAAATAAAATACCAAAGGTTGTAATCTTGAGTGCTGTTGGAAGCAGGAATTTCCATGCACGCTCTGCCTCCTTTCCCTGCTGTGCAGGGGTTGCCAGCTGAGAGGAGAGGTAAAAGGCTCTGGATATCATCTCCTGGGCTCAAGGCAGCACTTGTTATGTCTATGTGAACAAGTCAACTTCTTTGCATTTGTCATTAAGGGTGTTTACAGAAGTGCAGCTTAGGAATGAGGGGAGGAAAGGCAAATGTCAGAGTGCATTAAATAATGTATTTTCTTTACTTTCCAAGAAGCTTGCTCGCAGCATGATGTTGCTATTTATATCACATCTCCTAAACCCAGCTGTTGGTTCATGTTAACATGCAGAATGGTGAGAAAATCCCGGCAGAAGAGCGTGAATCCCAGAGAGACTTGTGGGGACCTATAAAATATCACAAGTGTTGCTGAGGTACAGGCTGGGTGTGCCCTCGGTGAGGCAATACCAGCATTTCCCCTGTTGATCCTCCAGTGTTAGAACACCAAGAGCAAAGCAAAATGTAAAGTTCCAAGTGCTGCAGCAGAAAACTTCAGGGCTCGCACCCCTGGCTGGAAGGGTTTGAAAAGAGTACTTTTACCTGTAATTCAAAACTAGAAAATACACTGTACACCCACATAGCAGCATTCTTAGACAAGCTGTGTCTGATCTAATCTTATGTACCTTGGCCACAAGTTTTGGAAAAACAAATATTCCCAAGGCAATCAGATTAGTGAATATACCGTACAATGATGTGGAAATATGGTTTACAGAGAGCAGTTTATGGGATGGATTAAGTGAATTTAATTCATATATTGTCAGGCAACATGGACTTCAGTAAAATAAGGAAATCTTGATTTTATCTGAGAGCTGAAGAGTGTAACAGCAGCACTCCTGAGCACAGACAGGGAGCTCAGGGGAGTTTGTACCCAGCCAGCTCCCCAAAAGAACAGGCAGGGTTTGTGCTGAGGTGACCACGAGGTTAACAGGGTTACCCAAAGCCTTAATGGCCAGGAACCATTATCTGCTCCTCTCTGATTTCCTGCTCCCTAGGTGGGAGTCCCCCCTGCCCCTCTCCTTTGTTTCTAATGTGAGTTCCCATCCTGAAATGCTGTGAGTACAATTCGGTTTTGTTGCAATCAGTAGTCCTTTACAAAATCTTCATTCACAGAGTGTTTCCCCCATTGTAAGTGGAACAATGTTAGGAATTAATCTGGCCTGCGAGTTGTAGGAACCTTGTTCTGAAAACCTTGTTCTTGGACCCCCCCTCCCCTTTCCCTTTGAAGGGTAACTTAATTGTTTGGCAAACAAGCAAAAGCTACATAACATCCCCTACTCCTCTTAGCTCTGATTTTAAAAGTCCTGCATTTTGGTTTTATATAACGTTCACCTCTAGAAGCATGAGGCTCATTTCTTCTCCGGGACACAATATGAAAAAGCTGATTTCTGGAATATAAGGAACATTTGAAAGGAGGAAAAGCCACGGTACATCCCTGGAAAGGATTGTAAGAAGGTCCTAAAATGTAAGTTGAAAGTTAGTAGAGATATGATTTTGGTGGTAGTGCCTCCAAAATACCTTGAATGGGTGGGTGGAAATGCACTGGAATAGAGATGCAAGGGAAAGCTTTATTGCCATAACAACTGCTGGATGATGACTCTATTAAACTCTGAGGCTATTTAGTTAAAATTAAGAACACTGCTGTATTTTTTCCATATCTTTCTTTATATTTGCTAATGCTGAGTTTATTTCTCTTTGGATATAATGGAAATTGCAGTGCCTGCTATTTGGCCAAGGGAAGAGATTTCAGGGGGCTCTTTTTAGTCTCTGGGTTGTACATAAGATGGGCAGAAATGCAGTCAGTGGTTGTTCCCTTTTCTCTCAAGAGTGATCCTGGCAGATGCTCGTGGTAATTTTTCCCTTGTCATATTGACACTCCAGTGTGATGTTCTCTGGGGCTTTCTTATGTTGTTGCTTCTACAGTCTTACAAAGATTGCAATTTTTTTCTCTGCAGTGTACATTTTTTTTTATTATCTGCAGTTTTGCACCCTTTGTATTATTCAGGTGAATTTGGCCTTTGCAGTTGTCCTGGAAATTAAACCCAATGCAGCACCATCAGGTCATGTAGTGATTTCACTGATTTTGATGCACCGATTCTTCTGTGAATTTATTTGTGTCTGAGGGGTGACATTTTTCACTCGTTGTGACACATCAGGACATCTGCGCCCTCCCCACCACCCATCCTCATTCCCCACCAGCCCCACGAGGGTTCTGCAGGAGCAGATGTGGCAGCAGATCATCACACATGGAAAACAACATCTGGAATTTGAACTGCAACCTGAATTTTTCACTTCCTTTTCTCAATTGTTACACAGGGCAGTGTTTCCATCAGGGCAGGAAAGCATTTCAGTGGGAAGGAGGCTGCTCTGTGGCCCTGAAGTATTGTTTGCAAGGCTCATAGAGAAATCCCTTGAGCAACACATGCTCTGCTTATTCTTGTGGTGCCACTGAAAAGGACAGATTAGAACCAATTATTTATCTCTTTGGCTTCCTGCTCTATTTTTTGCCAGCTTGGAATAATATGTACTGAAAATAATTCATGAGTATATCCAGAAGTCCTTGCTCAGGCCTTGCTTCAGTGTCTTACTCAGATTCCTGCTGACTTTTATAACTTAAATATTCAGTATTTTATCTTAACAAGTTCTCAGCATATTGCTGTCATGAGAGGATTTAGTGGTATTAATCATTAGACTCTAGTAATAGACCTTACAGGTATTATGGATGATAGGTATAGTGAGGAAGAAGAGAATAAATCATATTCATATGAAAATCAATGACATTTGGACTGTTCATGTTGAAATTGAAATAAAACTGTGTGTATTTAAATATCTTCCTGATTATTACAGATCAGCAACAATCTGTTTGGAAATTGTAGATGGCAAATATTTATATTTTGTTATCTTTCTCACTTTTTGCAATAGTAATCTTTTTCTTAGATCCACAAGAAGTGCCTATTCTCACACTTCTGTTTTGAACAAAAGGTTCAAAGGATGTTTAGACTTATTTACTGTCTGGACTTTTAAATCCAAACTAATCCATACATTACAAACCCTGAACTCCTAACATTTCTTCCATGTGAGCTAAACTTCTGGAATTAGATACACAAATTTACATTAACTTTTTGGGAATGATCATGGAGGATCTACCTTTTCCCACCCCATGGTGTGGTCACCATACTGCCAGATGGGAGTTTCTGTCCTCATTTCTTGCATCCCATTTCCTAACCTTTTGTGGAGGTACCTTTTTGTGTTCAGTTAATGATACCGTTTTAAAATACAAAGAACACGCTCTGATCTCTGTTTTTCAGAGGCAGCACCTTTGGTTTTCACGTCCTGATTAGAGATGTGCCCTTTTCAATGATTTAGAGCTGTGAAATGGCTCCTGTCATTCCACTCCGAGGCTGTGGGTATCTCACAGGATAAATCTGGAAGAGCTGTAGAGCGCAGATGATTTTTGGCAAGTATCATTTTATCATCAAAATTTTATTTTTGGGTCGCTCTTCAGCTGCCGCCTTCTGTGAAGGAGAAAGACGCCCATTTTCTGTCTTTTATTATGTATTCCGAGTAGTCTTTTCTACTTAGAGCAAAATTAATGGGAGCTCTGGCAGAGATAATGTGAGGTGGGGATGGATGGATGGATGGAGGTGGCACTGAGGTGGACTGTCACCTTTGTCTGAACGGGGAGACACAGCTCATGTCCTCTGAGCTGGGAGTTTCACAGAAAGCCTGTCAGAAAAATATTAATTTTTAAATCTATATCTATATAGTAGAGAGTCACTATACACATACAATTAGATGTATTGTATATAATTAATATTTAGGGTAGAATTGACATAGTGTATATGCACTGTACACCATACATGTATTTATAGTGCATATTATATATATATACGATATATTTTATATATATATTTAATAGTGTAATGACTTTATATTAATACTTTTGCTTTTACAACCTTGTCCTTGTTCAATTGTACCAGTGGCTATTTCTCACAATTATATAATATATAATAGTGTATATATACATAATACATATATTTTATATACTGCAATATATTCTATATATTAGATACGCTGTGTTTATATATACACTATATATAAAAACGTACCTACATAGTATAGAGTGTGTATTTATAGATATGCACGCACTATATATATGTGTGTGTGTGTGTTGGGGAGGCGGTGGTGGTTTGTGAGGGTGACACACGCGGGCAGCGGAGCTGTTTGTGGGGGTATGGCATCTGCTGCGGTCCGTGCCGCACGCTCAGGACGCGGGGGCCTCGGGGCCGCTCCCCGGGACTTGTTTTAATTTCCCCAAAGCCCCGCTCGGCCCCCAAGGCCCCGCGTTGGCGCAGGCGCTGCTCGGGGCGGGCCGGGCTCGGTGCGTCACCGCCGGCGCACCCGGCCCCGCGCTCTGCGCATGCGCGCCCCTCGAGCACGGAGAAGCGGGGCGTTGCCTTCCCAACGACCCCGCCCCCACTCGGCTCTGATTGGCCGTTGCTTCCCACCCCGCCTTTCTGATTGAGCGCTCCGCTGTCACTCAAACCGTCCACGTTTCTCTACGCCCCGCCCACCAACTGCGCTCTGATTGGCGGGCTGTCCCGGGCGGGCGCTGCGATTGGCTGTGCACGCCGTCACTCCGGGGAGGGTCGGCGGGCAGGAATGTAGGCCCGGCCGCTCCCTGGCCCAACAAAGTAATCCGGCGATGCTTCGAGTGCGGAGCGCGGCCGTGCCCGCCCCAGAGCCCGCCGCGGGGGCACCGCGCCCCTCCCCGCCATCCCCGTTCAGTCCCGCCCCTTCCCGGCGCCGCTGAGCGCCCTCGGCCCCGCCGGAGCTGCGCGGAGAAAAGTGCGGAAGGATACTGAAGGAGAGTGTGACAGAAGCTGTAGTTCCGGCCGTGGTCGGGCCTTGTTTCCCAAAAATAGCGCGGCGCGGTATCCGTGCGCCGGTGTCAGTGTCTCCTGAGGAGCCGCGGCGGGAGCGGAGCGAGCGGGGGAGCGGCGGTGAGCGAGGGGTCCCGGGGTCCCGGCTCCGCGCGGCCAGCGGAGCGTGTTCCCTCAGCCCGAGGGTCAGCGAGGGTCGGGGACAGCGGCCGAAGGGGTGGCGGGAGGGGAAAGGGGGAAAGGAAGGAGGTCCCCCCCCGCCGGCCCCATCCCGCTCTGAGAGAGCGGAGCGGGGGGAGCCGGCGGGGTCCCGGGGTGGGCGAGTTCCCGGAGCCTCCCCAGAACTTTCTGCGGGAGGGGATGGACATTTATGGGCCAGGCCGGCAGATCTACCCGAGGACCGGGCGGGAGGGAGCGAAGGAGGGTGGGGTACGCGGCCCTGGAGCGCCCGGGGTGCGGGGAAAGGACCCTTTGTGCTGGGTGTCGTTGGGGAAGGCGACATCGCGGCGAGCAGGGAACCAACAGGAAAAGCCTCGCCGGGAGCCCGTCCGTGGAATGCGCCGGCGGGAGCGGCCGGGGTCGGGCAGGGGGAGGTGGGAATGGTTCAAGGAGTTGTGCGCCGCAGGAAGGTGTGCTGGGAATGGCAGGGGGACAAGCGCTCCTGATGGGTGAACCGCAGGGTGTTTTGTCCAGAGGGAGAAGGGTGAAGGTACAGCGGGGTTGTGCTGCCAACAGGATTTTGTGTTCAGCGGCAGAAGTCGTGAGGAAAAAGGACTGGTCCGCTTCTGACTGGAAAGACTAATTTTTTTTAAGTTTATGGAGCTGTATCTTGCAATAAATTTTTACCTGCTTTTGAGATGCTAAGCGGCGAGGAGAGTGGAATTGCTCAGAAAAACTGACCCCAGTGCCTTGTTTGACAGGTGATTAATTTCAGAGTTGAGAAACTGGAGTTCTGTAGGGGAAAAAAAGATCATTTAAGAAGAGGGATTTTTTTTTATTGTTTAGTGTAAAAACATTGTGTCCCACAGCCATACAACGACTAAAACCATTATGAGGAGTGGGGTAAGGGGTTCTGGGACGTACAAATGAGGAAGGAAAAGGAAGAATTTGTAAACAGTAGTAAGGAAAATAAAGTGGTTTGGTATGGAATTGGTAATGTAGATGTATTTATTTTAAACCTTTTTCACAGTCTAGAAAATTTTTATTTAGCATGAGGAAGGCTAGGAGCTTTCAAGCTTAACTCTGCGAACTGTCTACACACAATTGTTCCTTATGCAAGTTTATTTTGGTTATTTTTTTTTTAGCAACTAACTAGCTATATTTTGTTAGATAATTCTGGTGTCTTCGTATTGCTATCTGGTATTTAAATGACCCGTGCAAAAGATGTCAGGGCAACATTCCTGTCGTCTATTCTGTCTGTATTTAAAATTATTTAAAATACCTTTTACATATAAGAATGTAATGTTTAAGTTTTTTTTCCTCCTGTCTCACAGGTGATTTGGGGGAGAAGTGTGGAGTTCCTCATTTAAACTATTTTTTTTTCATTGAGGTGCTATAATATGTGCAAAATGACATGTTATTCAATTACATAATTTAGAAGGATTATAATAAATTATAATAAAGGATGTAATGTTGGTGCTTTTGTTCACTAAAGGGTATCATTATTACATGATATTTTAAAATTCTATACTTGTTAAGCCAGCAAATCAAAAATAAGAGAATGGAACAAATTGTCACGATATTAAGCGATTATGATGGTGCTGTGCAGCTGGAGATGAGCCTTTTTCACGGAAGGCATTCAGTTTGGAATTTCAAAAAGAAAATTACCCAGTGCCCTGGTCAGTTATTTTTCTCCTCCATAATTCTTTCCTACATCTGTAGTTGGCGGGGTGCACGTGTAGTAGCAGAGGGGACTCGTCGGTAAATGGGAAGAACCCCTCAATGTCAGGGCCAGGCTCTACCTCGGGACAGCTTTGGTGTGCATGAAACTCCTGCTCTCTGCCCCTGGAGCTGATCTAAAGCAGTTTGAACATTCCAGCGTTTCTGTGATTTATTTGTGGGCAGGCATTTAGAGATGATGATGGAAATCCATCGGCTTTAGCTTGCTGTTTGCTTGTCCTGCTCCATTTTTTCAGTGTGTGCTTAAACCGATGTGGTCACTGCTCACCTCCGAGTGAGTGGGGCCATGGAATGCTTTGCATATGTGCAGATCCCTGGATTTCGATCCCTATAATATGAGTTTCTTTCTCTGTGAAACCACAGATGGAGAAGAAAGTGAACATTGAATTTTATGAACTTAGAGAAATTGAGTCATGTTGGACTAGCACGATGAGGAAGACATGGCTGCATTCAAACTTGAAATAATTCTGGAGAATAAAACGGCTTATTATGGCAGAAGACTCATCTTATTTAGAAACCTTTGAGCTGAAGTGTGTGTGGCTCACCTTAAACTGGTTAATGTGGGCAGCAGAGATTTTATGGGTTTATTTTAGAATGTTGGCCACGTTTCTCAGATAACTTGTTGATGTCATTCTGTATATTCTGGGCCCAAGTGCTGCTTCAGAGAGCCTGGAGGCACCACTCTGCTCTGTGAACAATGCCGTGCTACCTTGCCTGCTCTCCTAACAAAACACAGCTGATTAATTCTCCAGCAGTACTGAAAGAAGTGTAGTCTAATGCTGTAATGTAAGGAGTGCAATGAGCAAATCTGTATTAGTTTGGCCACTTTTTTCCCTAAATAAGGAATATCTTGAATTAGTTATAGGTGTGGTTTGTTATGCCTTGCTTGAGAGAGGGCTGTGGGGTTTAGTTGAATTTTTAAAAAGTTTATGTTTTCTAAAAATTACCATTAGCACATGTCACCTTAGCGAATTCTTAATTTCATATTGTTCAAGAATTAAATATTCTGTATAAACCTTGGGCTTTAGGCCTACTCAGTCCTGACAGCAGCCTGGTAGTGTGTGCACAGCACTGGGATCTGCTTTTCCTTTTCATTGCAACAAATCTTCCTTTGAATTAATTGGAACATCATGTGGCAATGTATGTGCTTCTTAATGCACAAATCGCTTTAAGTTTTCACATTTATTGTAATGGAAAGACATTATTTCACATGTGTAATAATGTGTTCTTCAATGGATCAAATGGAACAAAAGTCAAAATCTCTGTCTGTGATAATATGGGCGAATTTGGTGCTTTGTGTTCAGATTTGATTCTTTCAGCTCTGGTGAAGAACCAGGGAATATAAACACAGCACTCCCTTTTTTTGTGTGCCTTCCTGTGCACTCCAAGGCCCATGCAGTGATTACCTGAATGGACTTGTCACTGTTACAGAGGTGGTGCTGATGTGGGGTTAGTTCAACCCTCGCTCCTGCCAGTGAAATAAAGTGAATAAAGACTTTGAAGGTATGTAATAGTATGAGGTTTTAATTTAAGTGTCTTAAATTTATACTCAGAATCCCCTTGGTTTAAGGTGCAGGCAGATGAGAAATAACTAAAGGTAGCTGATTTTCCCCCTGGATGTTTGCAAGATGCTTTGGGTGTCTTAGGAAGTTTGAGAGATGACACAAGACATTCTTTCACCTCTCCCCCTAGTTAGCTTTGTTGACCTTCTAGTAAAAAACTTGAGGAATTTTTTTGGACAGATGATGAAAATACATTTTAGGTCATTGATGCAGTATCCAGTGTAAGAGAACAAAATAGTGTTAGTGAGAGTTCAGACCAGCCTTCAGCTGTGTGATATGACAGTTACCCTCCCCCCCAGCATATGTTCTGTGGTAGAGCACCAGCTAATAAATAATGAGCTCCCAGTCTGCAATAATAAATTTTCCTTCATTTATTTGAAAGTAAGCATCTGATCTAGATTTCTACCTCTGACCACTCCCCTCATATGGTGCATTTTTATTTTAACACTTGATCTTTCAAGTTACTGCTTAGGAAGTTGAAAAGAAAAAAATTTTCCCTCCATATTAAGGCACCGATTTTTTTAAAAAAATCAACTGTATTGTTTTGGCTTTTGTTTAATGGTTCTGCAAGAGTATTTATAGATTTGTTTTTATTTAACATATAACTTTCTTTAGAAACACAAACCCCTATACTGTGTACTCTCATTTCCATTTGACACTAGAGTAATTAAAATCTTGCAAGACCCCTCTGTTCCTGAGATTTCACATTCCCCCCCAGTCCAAGACAATCACATTGTTGGAATACTTTGAATTATATATATATATATATATATATATTTCTCCTTTTATTCTTAATCTGAGTCTACAGTGAAGAATTAGGAAGGAATTTTATTAGAATAAGGCTGGCTAAATTTTGTGACCAGTATTTTTCAAAATTTTAGTGCAGGGGAATACAGAACCTTTTTTACCCGAGCACTCTGCCTTTTGTTCTGTGTGTTGTAGCAGTACAAGCGTGCCTCTATGATCAGAAGAAAATACGTCCCTCTTAATAAGAGTGTGATTAATTGAATTATTTTTCAGGGAATTAACTACTTTATATTCAAAATGTTAGTGATGCTTAATTAGGTAGGTCTCCCAATTATATTTGCCTCTGTCCCTGGAGAGCTTTTGAATTCTGGCAAAGTCCTTTTGGGCCAACCTGGAAATTTGAAAACGTGTTCTGCATTTCTTTGTGATTTCACTAGGAGTTACTGAGAATTGTTGCACGCCTATTTTAAGTATAGTAAGATAAAAAGTAGGTGCTAGGAATTACCAGCCAGGCAGAGTTGTGGAAAGGTGCTTGCTTGAAGTGTCTGTGTACCAGGCACTGATGACAAAGCATCTTTTACTTTTTTTCTAATCAGGAGCTAATTGACTCAGAGAAAAATGTGTCATGGTCAGAGATCACCTAGGAGTGGGTGTGTAGAATGGGTGGGTTTGTGCTCGTGATACTTTTATGATGATAATAGAGGTGAAGAAGGATTTTTTTCACATTTATTTCAAATCTCTTTGAGTGTGTAACTGAGTTTCATTTGAAAACCAGGTTGCTTCTGACGCTGTAATTTAGGATTTCATGGACTGGAGTGGTGGTGTTTTTATTGTCTGAAAGCTGACCTGTGACAATATGTAAAGCAGATGTGTCATCTGTTACCTGCAGTGACACTTGCACGCTGTGGTCAGGACCAGAGTTGAGGTTTTTATACCAAGATACAAAGGCCTGATCTTTTCATTTTCTGTGCTCACTTCGTGTTTGGAAGGTCAAGGGGGTTAAATTATTAAACTTTTAGCTATATAATTGTGTAAGCATGTCTGTAAATGAGCTGTACTGAGACTATGCTGTTACACATTTCTTTATTGAAAATTGTGGCTTACAGAATTGAGAAACAGAATTCAGAGGAAATTATTTTAGTGTCCCTTATGATATGGAAGAATTACAAACAGTTGTAAGAGAAGAGAGTAAGTAAGAGGTTGAACCTTCAGGGACTCAGATAGACACATATGTCCAAAAGATGAGGGGCCATAAAGAGCACCACAGCCTTGTCTTGGCAGTGTCCATTACAGAAACTTTTGCAAAGTGTCAGGATAATGTGAATTTACACCCTGCATCACAAAAAATTTGCAATAATTGAGTCCAAGAGCTGAGAAAAAAAGTCACTTTTTTTTCCCCTCAGATATAAAAAAAAGGGACTGTTTTTAAATGGTTATCTTTCTCCAGATGTTTTGAGTTGTATTTAATTGACCATCATGTGGGAAACTTGTATGGTATAGCTCAGAAGCATTGTGTGAGGTTATCTGCATTAGGGACATCTTGTTTTTGGTATCATTCTTTCACAAGCAACTGCCTCTTCCTGATATGACTGCATGCATCCTGTTTTAAAAGCTGTAAGCTGACAAGAATGACTGCTAATAATTTGGTGTATAGAGCAATTTACAAATGTTGCTTCTTCCAGTGCGAGCTTTCAAAGCAATGAGCCTTCTGAGAGTGTTTGAGAAAAGGGAATGTTCCATCATCATTGTTCTTTTATTATCTTGTCAGGCACTGAGGGTAATAAACTGAAATTTTTAGAATTTTTATTTTTCCTTGAAGCTGTTGAAATTATTGTGTAATGGTATGAGGTTTTAATTAAGTCAGGTGTCTTAAATTTATATTCAGAATCCCCTTGGTTTCAGAGTAGACGAGGGAAGTCAAAGGTACAGTACAAGATAATTTGTTTCACTTGATGCCTACAAAAATGGAAAAGCACTTTCTGCTAAAATTTTCGAGCCTATAGTCTGTCAAATTATGTTTGTTAGTCTGAGTTTAATAATACACATATTTACTTTAATAGTTGGCTTCAGGGATTTGAAGCTTTTGAGTGCAGAAGGATTTCCTCTGAGAGACTTCCTTAATATCCTCCTGTATTTTTTTTTTGAGTGTTGAGGTTTTTTAATGTTTTGTCTTCTTATTGTCCTCCTTGTCTTTGTTCATAACATTCCAAATGGTTTGTCACTGTGACGTATGTGAAGATCTTTGCTTTGAGAGATGTTGGGCTATGAAAAAAGTGCCAGCAGTAAAAGTATTAATGGTTTCCATTAGGAAGCACTAAATTAGAACTCCTCTTTCAGGGGAAGGAGACAAAATCGTGGATGGCTGAAGAGAAATGTGGTCAATTGATGGAAGCAAGAATTTGCTGAATATTGGAGATATGGAATAGGGGTGGTTTGCAGAAGTTGTAATTGTTAACACAAATGTCATGAAAATTCCCGAGAAGAGTGTGGAACATGTAATGGTTTTGGATGTCATAGAATGAGTTTTAAATAGGTGCTTGTTGTTTTCTTTGTCACAAATATGAAAACTGCTAACCTGAATAGCTGTCAAAAAAGTAATGGGAAACTATCAATTGAAACAACTGAAATTTAAAAACTATTTTATCAATTCTGTATTACAAAATCATGTAGAAAGAACTTGTTCTCAGTGAAGGACATAGAAATTTAAGAAGACTCTCCAGGCTTTGCACTGGGGTTAATATGAGATAAAATTTGAGGAGGCCAGGAACAACAAGAATTACCGTAATTGTTAAATGATTTTTTTTTTCCCTAAAAAAAGGAAAAACGTAATGGTCTCTCTTTCTGCTTATCACAGCTAATTCATTGTCTTCAATAAACTAGTAAAATGTGGCATTGAAACGATTGGAAATTCGGGATTTTAAAACTTAATGTTCCTGAATATTGGAGTCATTTAGGTGCCATATGCAAATTAGGAGGAAAGTACCTTACAAGACGAATGGTTTGTTCGGGAGGTGAGACAGGGTAATGGGAGAGTTGAAAATTTCGGCTACTGTTCTGTCATGGCATTCTGATGCTCCTGGTGACTCCTGGTTGAATTTTTTCCTAGGCTTATCTCCAAAGGGGACTTGGATTCCCGGTGGGATGAAATGTAACCCGATATCCCCCAGTTATCCCCCAAGCTGCTTCGCAGTAAATCTTCTGAGATCCCCTCAGGCTGCCCTGGCCGGGAGGCGGCTCCGCTTCAGTCGCAGTCTCTTCTTGTGTCTCGGTAGTTTTCCCCTTGTGTTTTTGCTGAGGAGCTGGGCTCCTGTCCTGTCAAGTCATGCCGAGTGGTGACATCCTTGTTTTTACAGTTCTCTCCCGAGGATGCCCTGAACTAGTCAGTGCACCCCGTTGTTGTCACACTCGTACTTAAAACGAGTCGTGTGTTAGCACAAGGTGCTTATGTAAAACCTGCACCAGATTCCACCAGGAAGTGACAGAGTCATTCCCTCGAGAAGCTGCGATGGGAGAGGGGATCGGAAGGTTCTGACTGCGAAGAAACTCAAGTAAAAACTGCTTTTTCTTCAGAGCTGAGGGAAGGATTTGCCCCGAGTGTGGAGGCTGCGATGCCAGCCCAGTTGGCCCGTGCGGCCCGTTCGGAGCCCCCGCAGCTCCCTCTGGTGATCCCGGCGTGCCCGTGCAGCACCGGGGGCTTGGCCGAGCCTGCGGATGGGCGAAACCATCAGCTCCTGCCACAGGACTGAAGAAACACTTCAGAGCCAGCTGTTACTCTTGGGTGCTATTGGGTTTTGCTGTCTTGTTGTTTCATTCTTTTCACCATCTTATTTTTGTCTCGGAGGAGATGAAGTCATTAAAGGATCTGTAGACTGTCCTGTTAACGCTGGCTCTAGGCAAGCATAACCAGTGTGATTGCATGAGATAAAAGGACTCCAGCTCTATGGCTGGGTTGCAGAGGAGCAAGTGAAGCATGGTATGGGGAAGAGGGAGGAACAAAGTGTATATATGAAAATTTTTATTCTGTCTTCTATAGTCCATTTTATTTATGTTATTAAATTATGGAGAAATGGTGGAAGTAAACTTAAAAATAGTCTGAACAGTATTAGTAAAGAAGTGGTTTTGCAAGTAATAAAACCTGGACAATTTCTATTTCCCTTATTTTTCAACTCTTCTGTTACTCCCTGATCTTTTAGAGTATCCCCTCTTTACAGTTTCTCTTCAGTTCTCCAGGTATCTTAAATGTTGTGCCAGCTGTGGCCAGGCTGAGCACAGGTGCCTGCTGACTGCTCAGACATCCCCCAGAACCTGCTGCCTTTGGTCACTGCTCTGCCCGGGGCTTCTCTGCAAATGCCAGGTCAAAAATTCTGCAGCACTTTTAGGAAATCTCAAAAATAATTGATGCATTTGCTACGGCAGTTGGTTGAAACTGGCCAATTTAATCAGAAGCTGTTAATGAGAGAGAATAGACTGTGATCAAGTAAACCTCATTTTATTACAAAAGTGAGTTATAAAGCTGTGGAAATAGCCGGTTCTATCTTCAGGGTTTTAATGCCATCATTGATAATGCTTTAATCTAATTATCAGCAAACTCTTTTTTTCCTAAGTGTTTGTATTTAATTTTATTAAAATAAAACTTAAAGTTAGGGTGATTTAAAACTGTATTCAGTTTCTTAATTTGCTTTGCTTTTACTGTATTTGATTTGTTCTAAATATCATGTTAGGCTTGAATTCTTTCGGTTAGCGAAATAAATATATCTTAATTTTGATGAGACCTGCTTGTAAGTATATGGGAAGATAGTTGGAGTCTTCCTATATTTTGAAGACATATTAATAAATTTATCTAAATGCCCTACCTCACCTCCTCCCCCATGTGATGCTCATATCTGTGCTTTATGTAGAACTTGCTGGATCCCATTTTTTTAACAAGTTTTTTTTAAGGGCTAAATTGATCTGTAATAAAACCTACCACAACATTGCTGGGTACTGGCTGAGTAGTTCTCAAAAGAAGTTTTTACCTGCTTTTCAGTCATTCAGCCCTTGAATGAAACATTAATGAGAAGATGATTTGATAAACTTCTTGAAAACTTTCTGTGCAACAGAAATCCTAATTGAGGATTCTCCTTCAGATCTGTTTGTCTTAAGGCACCTAAGCTGGTTTCTGTAGCTGTCTTGCATGCATGTAGATAATGCCTACAAGCAAGCCACAAAGGTGTTGGTGTGTTGTTTTTCTAAGGCTTGAATGACTAATTTTCTGAAAGTGTAAGGAACACCAGCCTTTCATGTGAAGTTTCTTTTGTGCTTGTTAGGACTGTTAGAAGCAGGAGAAAGTAAGCACAGCCTAAAATTCAGTTGCAATCTGGCAAGGAATCCTCCCAGCTTCTTATCTGGAAGACTTGAGATCACAATTTTTGCTTCTGTCTTACCTGTGCTTCTCTGCTTTTAAATCTTCGTGGTCTCCTCTGCTTAGTCTTAGTGGCTTATAAGATTTTTCAGTGGCATAATTAGCTTATCTTAAAATAGTCTGATCTGGTGGCAGTATTGGGACAATGACAGGACAGCCAGCCCAGTCCCAGTCACATGCAGTGAACCACAGAGATGTGTCAGAGTTTGGGCCACTAAGCAGGAAGGGAGGAGTAGGTGAAAATCTCTTGAGGATATAGGTGGACCTTGAACACGAATGATTCAGCTCACCTGAGCTAGGATTTACACATATTTTCCTTCAAGAATTTGACAACAGCCTGATAAAGTAACTAGAATGGTGCTTCTCCTTGGTTTCAACCAAGATACAAGTGGAATGGAAACAAAAAAATTCAGTTCCAGTTCAGGTCCTTTCCTTGGGTTATTTTTTATATTTGTAGCTTTAGTGTCTGGCTCTGTTTATCAACCCTTGCACTTCAGAGAGCGCGAGTCTCATTTTACCTCAAATGCCTCGTTTCAAACTTACCAATATTTTAGGTCTCAGACCTTTAAAGTTTGAAGTGTCTGACCATTAACATTTGTACTTCCTTGAGACTGTATATCTAGGTTTCATACTTTCTATAATTGTCTTGTCTTCTATCTTCATTTCCATCTCTTCAGACAAATACTAATTTAGACAAGGGTACAATTGCATGTGTTAATTAAGATTGTTGTAGGTACACCAGTTCTGAGGGGTAAACTCTCTACATTTGGAATGCCTTTCTTGGAAAAGCTGCTGCTGCAGTTGCTATTGTGGTTGCTACAATCTTGAACAAGGGATTAGAATACTTTTTTTCTTGTTACTATGCAGGGAAAGGAACTTGATATACAATACATTCAGGATGTTGCTTGTGTGACTTATTCTGTGTTTTCTGAAAGTTGTCCCTTTCTTTACTTTTTCTGAAATTCATAAATCCCCTAAAGTTATGTGCCATTACCGTGCTTTTTGTGTTGATTAACAGTGGATTTCAGCATTTCATTTACAACTCACTGTTTGTTGGAACAGTGGCTCATGCTAGGGCACTCCAATACTGGCTACTCTTGACTTCGAGGAGAAAATTTAGTTCTGTTGTTTCCATGTGTAAAATGCTTTTTAGGGAAGGTTTGTTCTCTTCCAGTTATTAACTGTTCATTCCCAAGTCTGATAAAACTTCTATCTTGACACTTGTAGGTTCTTTATCTTCATCTCTCAAACCCTGCAAAACAGTCTTGTAAGAGATGCTTTTGTTACGTTTGAGTTTGCAGACCTTCATTGAAAAACTAATTTGGACTCTGCAAGACATAGTTAAAAACAAATTCTGGTAAGGTTTGTGTTCTCCTTCCAGGTGGATTTGATGTACTACCTCCATGAAGTGAGCAAAGGAGTTTTAACCATACATTGATGTCATGCATACGCTGCAGTGTTCCTTGAGCTTTTCCAGTAAATGGCTGCAGCCAGACAAGTCCTATGTGTCGTTTAATGTTTAACTCTGATTTTATTTTGCTGTTATTGCTGGTGCTCTTACGCATGCAGATAGAATTGCACTCTAACGAAGGCTGGGAGGTGGAACTTGCCTCTCTTCCTGTTTAAGCTGTGGATCCCTAAAGCTTGGTCTAGGTATGATTTTTAGTGATGTACTACTTTACAAGGTCCACTTATTCCAGTGAAACTTCCTAGACTACTTTATCTTAAGTCAGCTTCCAGTGGGATTTAGGACATTTCTTGTAATGCTTGGTTCTTTGTGTTGTGTGTGTGGAGATGTTTTTTTTCCTGGTTTCTCCCACATTCATTAACTGTGCTTACAATGAGTTTTCAGTGAATTAGTGTCAATGTTCCAGTGAAATCCTTGGCTGTAGTGATGATGTAAGTGGTGGAAATCTTATTCTGGAATTCTTTCTACTGTCTCCTTGTGTCTGTTAGACCTATTTAGATGAAAATGCTGTAGGCCAATGGCATTGCCTGTGTGCTTGTCCTCTCCTATTATATTACTGTTTATGTCTTAGAAATATTAGTAGAGAGATTATTAGGAGGGGAAGTCTAGCACAGAAAAGCTTCCTGTGGATGACTTGCAGTAGTGGTGAATTCTGACAGGGTTCCCATGGTAGTGAATGTGTTTTCTTTAATACACATTACTCAGATCTTGCTATTGTCTTCTTTATAATACAGCATATTATTGTCAATACACAAGTTGCCTTAGCAAAACCTTTTGAAGCACTGTAAAAAAATACGTGAAACCATGTTTGGCAAAAAATGCTGAAGGGTTTTAATGGTTCCTGAGTGTGTAGGGAACAGTCTTTTTCCCATTTTGGCAATCACATGAACTTTTGAATCCAAGTCTTTGTCTCCTTCTCCTCTGCTGTATTCCCCTACAAAATTAAATTATTTAACTTTTATTTTAGCAATAGGAGACAATTTGAGCATAATTAAAGCAATGTATCTGTCTAAATGAGTGATACCTAATTGGATTAGCATTGTTTAGAGAACATGTGTGCAGTCATTCTTTGTGGATCTGTACATTTCTCTTTTAGATCTACAATAAATATTGAAGTCTCACTGTTCAATTTAATGACTGTAGCTTTAGATCTGCACTTCAGTTGTCGCTCTCAGCTTCCAGTGGGTTGAGGTGCTGTTCTACAATTCCTGGTTTCAGCCTTCATACTCTGCCTGTGGGGAGATGCACTGGTTCTGGAGATGCTCAGAGTCATTTGGATAATGAGGAATGATAATATCCATACCATTTAAAGAATTTTTTAAAAATTTTTTCTGAGTTCTAGTGCTCTTCTGCTCATCTCAAGCAGTTTATGTATGAAATCTTCCTAAACCAGAAGATCCTTCACCCAGCTCTGAGGTCTGTGTATCCCATAAACAGGCCTTGCCTATTTTCCTGTACAGTACCTTCCTGGGTTTATCTTAATGACACTGTCATTTGAAAGACTTGGCAGGGCACTGTACTGAAGAGCATTACAATAGGAAAAATACTATTCATTAGACCTGTCTTCTGGATGAGTCCAAGTTTGGGGAAATTGTCTGTCTGTTCAGCTAGAATTCCTCAGGTCCCCTCTTAGATCCACAGTAAAGCTCTATTTTGGTAAATGTATACAGGACACCTTGTAACTCATTTAATGTAGCTGTGCCAGTCAGTAGCATGTTAGCATAGCACACAGGAATAATTTAGTTCATTATCCCTACTGCTTGAAAATCCATCATCTCACAAAATGCTCGTTAGTTGTAGCACCTAAATGTGGCAAACCTGTTTCTTAATGAAGAACATGTTTTCAGTGTCATATTTGTCATCATTAAGGCTTTGGGAAACTGGGTTAATATGTTCAGTTGTGATTATGCACTAGCAAGATGTGGATGGCAGTGCACCTGCTTTTTTGAGGTGGATACATCTCACGTGGTCTCGTGTGGTTTGTAGCTGTGAATTCCTGTCTCAGCTCTTCTTTACATCTTTAGCGGAACAGTGCTGAAATTATTTGATGTGTTCCAGTAAAGCAAATGACAGCACCCACCAACTTTTACTCTTTTTCCATTTGTTTCTTTATTAGATGTGTTTTGGTCATTTTTTGTGTGTTGTGAGAACATGCTAATGTTTTTTTGATTTAGCAAATGTTGCTGCATGAAATGCTTCAAAAGTAGACTAATGTGGCAAATTTAAATCAGTCATCCATTAAAAAACTGAAATCTTGTTTATGTTTTTAATTTAGGCGATTAAACTACAATGAAGCTTGTGGCTTTCTGTAAAACTTGGAGTTCCAAAACTTGTCTGTGGTCTAGATTGATGTCTCTGTTCTAAGAAAGATTTGGCTCAGATGGCCTTTAACAAATAGAGAAAACCAGGGGACATAATTTTATTTAATTTTGGTATCTATGTGTGATGGAGGCTTCTGAAGTGCCCAGCATACAGGTCTTGGGATGTGATAATGGTTGGATGATGATGGTGGTAGTTTCTACCTGTTGTAATTTGGCCTGACTCAGAGCTTTAACTGAGCACTGTGTTCTGCCAAGTATTATTTCCATCAGCTCTTGCTATTTATAAATATGCAAGGTAAAAAATTAGGAATAATTTTCTAGTGCAAATTCTGTGTTTTTGCATTTGTTTTCAGTTCTCTGGTTGATACCTGTAGGTTAAATTAAAAGTGCAGATTGTGACCTGGAAGACTTTATTACCTCAAACGTGCCTGCTAATCCATTAGATTAGCAGCACGTTACTTCATTGGCAGACCTTGCCTTGTTTTGAGTATTTTTACCGTTGAGAAAATTTAAGATTGGTGCCTTGCCTTTGAATTCCTTGCTGACCCCTGTGCAAGTGCCTCAATCTGCATCTCCCTGCCTGGGTGAGGTTGAACAATCTGGTGCTCTGTCCTGTGTCAGTGTGACAGGGCAGGACAGTGCTGTGCACAGGAGGTGTGCTCTGATGTGTGACTTGGCTAAAAGCAAGTGCTGTAAGCAGCTGAAGCTGTGCTGCCTGTGATTTTTGGTGTGATGGTCTGGATGAGTGAATATGTCAGATTTCAGCTGTTTATTCTCTATAATTTTTTTTTAGATAGTTGCAAGTAAACAAGAAGTATTTCCACCACACCTCCTTCTGTTTTTTCTCTGCTATTTTTTTGAGCTTTCTCTCATTTCACTTCCTGGTGGGTAGATGGTGAGTTCTCTGACAGATTTATGTATTAAAGAACTGTTGTATTTTCTCCTGAGAAAGCAAGTGTTGTGGATTCTACTCTTGGCAAGTATATCTTCTTTTACTTATCTTAATATCTTCCATTTTCAGTGTGTCTTCTAGTGTTTTCATGAATACAGTTGCATTAACAGATTTTTATTTCTTCTTTTCACCTGAGGGCTTGAAAAGCAGATGCTCCAAGGCTGACTGATTAAGTACCAACACTTTGGAGAAATAAAACAATTATCTGATCTAAAAGTCAGAGCATCTGCATAGTTTTACATTATGCAAGCTCTACTTTTGTTGATAATCATGCTGGATAGATTTTGATTTCTGCCTGTTGTCAATGGTTTTTGTTGGCTTCTGAAGTAAGAGTAACCTGTAGCACTTCACAGCTGCAGATAATGTAATTTCAAGTCCTTCACCAAGGTCAGTGGGATTTTTTTGGTGCTTTGTATAATATGGAGCATTTTTTTTTCTTAGTGAAAACTTGTTGCATGTGATATGTAAGATTGTAAGCAACTGTATGTTATTTGCTTACAGAATAAACAACTGTTTATTTAGTTTTTACTGTATTGATAAAACTTAGAAGCTGCTTTTCAATTGTACGATCAGAAATGTGTTCTTTAAAAAGATGAAAAATATGCTTTCTGTAGACAAGTTGTATTTGTAGATCCCACTTCCTAGTTTTGTCTTCATATAGGAGTTTTCTGGTTCAGTTATTTAATGACTTTTCTGTGAGGCTTTTTTATCAGTGCAGCTCTTGGTTTTAGTTCTGTGTGTACTTTTTGTGGTAGGAATCTGATGTGTGTGTGAGTTATTAAATACTCCTGGTGTGCTGGGACTTGTGCTGTTCTTCAATGCTGGGACTTTGCTAATAGCAGGTCAGAATGGTTTGCACCTCTTAAGTCATCAATGTGGAAAAATATCAAATAAGACATAATGACAAAACGGGTTCATCTCTGATGCAGATAGGAAAGTGATGGTTTAATATTCGAGCAGTAACAAGTCAAATGCCAAGTTTGGAACATGGTAATTCAGCCAGGCTCACGTTTGTGACAGCTCTGCAGAGGTGAAGAATGGTTCTTGAGGAGGGTTTTTTTTCTTTCCTCTTCTCAGCGACAGCTTCTGTGCTCCCCTGGGTCGGGGGGTGGGGAGCTCTTCCAGCAGCTGCACAGAAACCTGTAAGTGCAAGGATGGCCCAGATTCGATGCTGGAGCTTCAGGCAGAGTTCTGCTGTGTGTTAGCACTTGGTCCATGTGATGCTGTTTGACCGGATAAAGGCTCTCAATCATGTGCTAATGTGTGACAATAAATGAATACATATTCTGTGTGTAGCTAATAGAAATGTTTCTCCTACTAAAAAAAAATGTCTCTCCTATATTAAAGATGATTTTGTGCCTCCAACATGGTCCCTCAGAGCAGAAGTTCTAATGTCAAAATGAGACCTGGTCAATATATCAGGGCCGTACTGCAGACATATTATAGTTTGGTGCTTAACCTTTGGGTGAAATAAATTAGAAGTGCTATAATTTCCTTCTGTAAAAATATGGTATTCTGTACCTTTCTGTCAGTGTTTTATTTGATAAATGCTGGTGTGCTCTGTAGAGTAATTAAAGGAGGGCTCTGAATAATGAGCTAGTTTAGAGTATCATCTGCTCAAAATCCGGGCATACCTCTACCTTTAGCTCTACCTTTGCCTCTCCCTGTTTTCCTGGTATGCCCATAGCAGATCTTTATTGTGGGTAAGCTGGTTACCTGCTGGTAGTTCTATCTGGTCTCCAGCTGTCCCCAACCAGTGGAAAGGGAAGACCAGTGAAGTATGAACCATCTCACAAAATTTCTATTTAAGAGGACCAGTGTCAGGATGTGCTTCTGGGCTGCAGCAAACACGCAATTGCAGCTAAAGTAGGTCTGTGAGAACTTTCACCTACCCCCTGTGGATATGGTTGCACTAGAGCAGCAACAGTCTGGGATTTTTATGTGGGCTAGCTCCTAAATATTTACCCAAGGTCTGTATGCTTCCCTCTGCCTCCAGCGTCAGTGCTGAAGCTTGTTGTGATTACACCCTTACTGATAAGTTAGGCTTTTCTCTGTGCTTAGGAAAAGAAAAGGATTAATGCCTGTTCCTCCAGCAGAATACAGATAAACTCTCTTGACCCTGGTGATCAAGTCTATTCTCCTTTTATCTTTGCATTATCCAAGGCATCAGTCTGAAGCCATGGAACACCTGGTCATTAAGGTCCCTGTGTTGGTCTAGAGGCTGATTTTAAGAGGTTGCCTTCCTTTCCCCATTAGGCTGGCATTCTCTGCAGTGTCCTCTTGTAGTATGACATAGGAAAGCATTGTAACAGAGGATGATGAAATATTTTTAGGGTGTGCTCCATTAATTTTGACAACTCAGATTTGTTTGTGCCTTTTATATGCCAGTGTGTGTATTTCTAGACATGTCAATATATATGTAGAGACAATATGTGGGATTTTTTAATATGTCGCTGTCTTTTATGGAGAACATCTGCTCTGAAATTGTTACAACAATATGCAATGATGCTTATTTAAAATGTGTTCTTGTAGTTACTGTGTACCCAGGCAGTTTAATAAACCAGTAAAAGATTTCAAATGTAGCTGAATACCCTACCCAGTTAATGACACTTAGTGTTTGGAATTTCATCAATCTTAACATGTCACATATTATAGACTATAATTGTGTGACCTTTTCCTTAAAGTTTCAAAGCAAAATACTGTGACAAAGCCATTAGCTTTGGAGTTTTGAATCTGAAAAATTCATAATACAGATAACATGAATGCAAGGCTTGCATGTGTGTGTTAAAATAGTAAATGGGTTAAAGTAGCACAGGCATACTTGGTACTGTGTTGGCATAGTTTTCCCCTTCAGATGGTAGTTTGGAATGTGAAGCCTCTTCCTATATGTGCTGGAGTAGAGCTAAACTCTAATGTCACTTACAGGAGAAATTTAATACAAGCAGCTTGTGCAGAACTGACCTGCTGCCATGGTAGCATGTAATATATTTAGCATGCATGTGTCTGGTAACCATGTGATCTTATACAAGTGAATAAAACAGAGAAGCTCTCAAAAGTTAACATTTCTCTGAATGTTTTCAGAGTTCTGTTAGTTAAGTGAAATGGTATCAAACTGTTTAAAGAGACTCAGTTTGTAACTGGGATGTAACCAACTCAGAATTTGCAATGCTGCAGCAATGTCTCTGCATATCAGTATAAGAGAGACAGAATTCAAAAGTAGTTAGATTTTTTTAATCCACCATAATTTTTGGAGTGTTTTATTTTTTTTTTTTTTTTTATTTATTTTTTTTTTTTTTTTTTTGTTTTTGTTTTTTTGGTTTTTTTTGTTTTGGTTTTTTTTTTTTTTTTTCTGCTCTTGTGGTTCAGTTTTCTGCTGCCATGATGACCAAAGATTAAATTTTAAATGAAATCTGGAAATAGCAGTCTGATCCTCAGGTACTTAATCTTTAAGAAAACCCACAAATGTAAATTTTGGCAGTGCTGTATATTGTCAAAATGTCTTGGTATCATCTCTGCTTAAAAGCTAAAGTGTCACTTACATGCCCTGTGCAGATTTAACAGGACACCATTTGGGAGATGATAAGCAGGGAAGAGTGGCACACATAAGTCCTCTATCAAGGCAGTGTTCAAAAGTGGATAATCTCTTTAATGGAATATAATCTCGCTTATGCAAAATCCCAATGAAATGTGGTATTTTCCCTGCTGATTTGTTGCAGAAAGTGTGATGTTGATGCTGGTTTACAGTTTAGGGGTTTTTGATGTCTTGTGCTGAGCAGAGAGTGAGGTGATCTGCTCATTGTCCCGTGTTGTTGCACAATCCCATTTTCCCTGTGGTAGTAGCGTGGTTCTTGCATGGCAGCTGTGGGCTCAAGTGAGAAGAAATGTCCTGGGCTGGATCTGAACAGCAAAGTGGAGCTTTAATACTGAATGTGGGACACGGTGTTTCTACCAACACATTGCTAAAGCATTTCCTTAGGCTCAGCCTTGCATGATTGTGTTCTTAAGCTGGAAGATTCAAGTGGGCTCTGAATGCTTTGGGAGTTCCTTTCTTCTCCAGGTCCCATGTCCTGCCAGTGAGGTTTGTCTGAAAGCAGAGGAATGAAGGATTCCACCTTCCCCCAGCTCTGGTTTCAGCATGTATCTTTCCAGCTATCAGCTTTTTCCATCTCTTCCTGTTGAGAAGTCCATCTAGGCACTTTCTTCTGAATAATTTGTTACTGGATTTTGGGTTTTTATTGTATTCTAGACACACTGTCATTATAGACCAGTGAACTCCTTCAAAGATTGGAGATACTTTCTATTGATTTCTGTAGTTTTGGTAGATACTGCATTTGCAGAAAAATTGCAAGGAAGCACAGTAGCTTTTAAAGAATGCACATAGTAAAGTAGCATTAAAGTGTCTTAAACATCGTAGAGAACTGAAATTCATTCCACAAAGCATCCATTATGTACCTTAGCATATGTCCTGTGTCTGGCCCTGCAGGGTGTAGTTGTGTTGGAAGTCATGGTTAGTCTTTTAAAGTGGTTCAAAATACCAATAATCTTCCTGCACAAGCGCATGAGTTAATGATATATGAAAACAGCAAGGTCCCGTTAGAGTTCTCATTTTGGTTTTTCCAGAGTAGCCTGGATCTGAGACACTGCAGAACCACCAGTGGAAACTCAAGCCTCTAGCAAAAGCTGCAGCCTGTTTGTAGTGGTTAGTCAGTCCTATTCACAAATATTTCTTCGGTTTCATGATTTACTGTTCCTTTCCTTATGGCTCTTCTAAATCATATTTTTACAAGAACTGAGTCTTGTGCTTAATTGATTTAATTTTCAGAAGGCCAAAGAGTATCGTGTTCATCCTTGAAAGACCTTCCCTTAAGGTGAAATCCTCAAACGTGAATGAAAATCAGTTTCTTTTTAATGCCTGTTTGAATCCACTAAATTTAAAACACCAGGTGTGTGTCTTTGTTCTGTGCTGTGTGGCACAAATGAGATAAAATGTCAAAGACAAACTTATTGTTAACTCTTTCTGCTGCTGTCCTCTGTCACACTTTTGCTTTTGAGGACCTGCTCTTCCCTTTAGGGACTTTCTTCCAGCTGTGCACGGTGAGAATTTTCCCTGAAGGAACTGGACTCACTCAAAAAAGAACAAAGCACTGAGAGTCGGGAGCATCACTCCTCTGTATGGGAATTTTACGGGGATATTACCATCCTGTTCAGAAATATCGTGGCTTCTGTTCCACCTAGGCAAGGGCACTCATGTGACTAAAATGAGATTTTTGAATCAGAGGATTCACTAAATTCACTAAATAATTCTTCCTTTCCATGCCCAAGCTGACATCTTGCAGCTAATGCAGATGGAAGGATTTGGCAGCAGTAGGTGTGAGAGCAGAAGTCTTGGTTTACTCTGTTTAAACCAAAGCTCAGTGCTGCTTTAAATGTTGTTATTCCTGTGCAATGGATCTGGTTCATGCATGCAGATCTTTTCCCGAACTGTGCAGTGATGGTGGCCTTAAGATTTTACGGTGCTGTTTCTGTTGTGGAATACTAAAGGGTTTGTGTTATTTTGGGTAAGTGAAGCTTACAAAGGGGAGTGCCTGCCACCTCTAAAGGCTTGCTGAGGTTGTTAATCAGATATTACCATCAAAATGAAGTACATTCAGTGGTAGACAAAGAGGAAGGAAATCTACCAGAAGCTAGAAGGAAGAATCTCCACAAGTGTTGGTTGATGTAACATGTGTCTGCTAGAAGTACAGGGTAAGCTTGTTTTGATTCCTATCTTCCTTTGAAAGCAGGCAAATGTTTATAGTGTGGAGGATGTCTCCACCCCTCCCTCGGTGAAGCTGTGTGCTGGAGAAAATGATGACACTGGATGTTGGTGAATTCTTACAAATACAAACATAGCCCATAATCATAGGTGTGTCTGTGCAGGGGTAAAAGTGTATGAGCTCCAGATGAAATCATAAGATCAAGTTTTGAGAACTAGGTCCAACTCAGTGCTCAGCCTTCTGGGTTATACTAAGAAGTCTTTGTTTCAAATCTCAGTTTAAAAATCTGTTAACTTGGCAGCAGGATGGAGTCTGCTAAAAAACCAACTAGCAATCTGTAGTTCGTCTGAATGCAGGGAGTGAATTGCTGGAAAGATCCCTTTCTCCCAGTGGGAAGACAGAATTTTGTAGTCACAGTGTTTTGTTTTCAATTTTCTTTAAGTCTGAATGCATTTCCTTGCAGCTTCTGTAATCCTACCTTAAAGTAGAGGATATGAGGTGAGAATTGAGGGAAAAGTAGAACTCAGTCATCAATACAGTTTCCTAATTAAAATCCACTTCACTAATGCCAGTTCTCATGAGCTGTCAGGAGTATCTTGTATTTTGGCATATGAGTGTTCCAGTGTTTGCTCTGAGTTGGCTGTTTAGTTTTTATTAAGCAATGTGTGGCCTCGTGTGCAGGACTTGCAAAGCATCGTGAAAGAGCAGGACAGGATGGAACTGGATGCTGGAAGTTTCTTGCCGTATGATTTGTTGCCAAGTTAGAGCTCTGTTGCCGTGTATCTGTGTTGCAGTGAGGGGATTCAGGTTCTCAGGGTGGTAGAGAAGAGCAGGTATGTGCAAAGGTATTGAACATACCAGCATTGGAGGGGAAAACACATTTTCAATACAGAGTAGAGCAGCAGTACTAGAGCTGAAGAGGCCCTGGCTGTGCTGTCCCTTCCAGGCTGGGTCTTTGCTGAGGCAGGTGAAATTGGAGAGCAGAGCCCTGCTATCTGCTGTTTGCCAGCTTGCTGTCAATATTTATTGCTTCAGCTGCTGCAAGGCTTCCAGTCAGCATGTGAGAGAGAAATGCTTTAATGTCCTGAAGGCCCAGAGTACTCAACAATTAAGTTTTTTTTAAGAGGAATTAAGATTTCTTGCAGGTGCAAGAATGCTTCTCAGCAGGTTCTTGAAAGCTGTGTATAAACTGTATCAATTTGCTGTGATTTACTTTTTGTTCATATAACTATATATAATCATGTTCACAGGTTATTTAGATAGAATGAGTAAAATGAGATAATGTAAAATAAGTTAGCATCTGAGTCTAGTGTACAGAATCCACTTTAATAAATGTATTTAATATCTGAGTGTTTTTTTCCCCAAATAAAGAAGTACATAGAGTTTTTCAGAAAGACAAAATTCCTTATCATATGAGAAAGGAACAGAAAAGATGGCATATGCTTTCATGTGTTCATGTAATGATACTGGTAGATAAATGAAAATAACTTCTGTGTCTAAGTAAGTTTGTCACTTCACATGAGGAGTTCAACACCAGCTTGATCTCACTTCTCCCAGCTCATGGGTTGACTGAGGTGTGTGAACTTACACATTGCACATTTTCAGCTACCAGGGCTACAGGCAGCATCCAGGTTTTATGGTGGAGTGCAACTGCTCTTAACCACAATACACCTTCAAGAAGTCATTCACAGCTAACTTATTTGTATTTGCTTTGCAACTCAAATAAGGTTCCTAAGGGCTCTTAGCTAGGATTCTGTCAGGAGCGAGGAAAACAGCATGGATGGAAGGGGTCCAGCAGTGTGTGTGAAGTATGCACTGTTCTGTGCATGTTCTGAGCAGGTTTAAATCACTGATGCCATAATTAAATGCTGAGATGTCCACTCTGTCTAATAGTGCAAGAGATCATGCAGTCTTCTCTTCTGACGTGGTTTCAGGGCTGCTTCTTGGTGTTTCTGGCAGTTTCTGGTTTTTAATTTTTAATGCATAATTGCAGGTCTGGATGGCAGGCTATAGTTCTAGTCTGATTCCTGATGGACCCTGGTTATTGTCAGGTCTAGGCAGTCATTGCATCAGATACTGCTTGGCCAACTAAGTGGTGAAGATGAAGATGTCTCTTTTATGGTTTCAAACAGCTCACATTTGCATCTCGTGTTTCATGTCAAAGGTAAATGAATATACTTGTTTAAACCTAAGAGGTTTTCAGTAAGGGAAGTCTACAATAATCTGAAACTGTCTGAGCTTCTGCTTCAGATTCCTGGCTACTTAATGCAGTCTTGGAAATAACCCAGCTGCCGTTCAGATACATTAAGAGCCAGCTTCTGTGATACCTTTCTTTTCTCAATATTCCTTGCTCTTGTTGGGTTCCTCAGTGATGTAATACATTACTCATGTAGTAGTTTATCAGAAGGACTTTATATGTTTGTGTGGATCACTTATCTGGTTCTTGCTTGGGACCTTGATTAATGTTTTTCTGGCCCTTCACTTAAACTTCTGTCAGCTCAATCTTCTAATTCACCTTTTTAGTGGCTCTCTTCATCTAAGATGTTTGTCAGGGTTTGTTGACAGGACGAGAAATTTAGATATTTTTAAAGTTTTGATGATTTATGCTTTTAATGCAATAAAACAAAAGGGTGAGAATTCTCACTTGTTTTTATAGCCATGGAATATTTCACTCCAGAAGCTGTAGAATCAGATATTTGAATACATGCTGCTATCTACCCCTGGAATCACACAGTTTTGCTGTGAAGCAGTAGTGTTACTTAGGGTCAAACAACTTAATTTTTCCATTTGCAGCAATTGGCAAGAAAGAGCAGATGGTAAAATCCAATTATTTCACCTATCTTGCAGGTAATAACAACTAACAGAGTTACTGTAGCATCCTGAATTTCAACTTATCAACTAAACTATATTAACTGACTGTGTATGCTGGTTTCTTGCTAGGGACACAATAGTTTAGAAGTTAGTTTCAGAATTAGGCTTCTATTCAGAGAGCACCTCATATTCAGAGACTAGGTCTTATCTGAAGAGTCAATGTTCTATTATCAGTGTAGTTAAATTGACATTTTTGCAAGGCAATCCAAGTGGCTGGGTTAATGTTAATGATGTAACAGTGCCCAGACTACAAGATGTCACCTGCCAAAAAAGAAAAATGTTTATATGCAGAAGCAAAATATATTTTGAATAACATTCTTGGTAAAAATGGAGTTTGCTACAGTAAGTTTAGGTATTGGGGTATGGATCCTAGTGTACTAAACTTCTGGTTTTAATGGCTTGCCCTGTATTTGATTAGGACAGTCTAAGCTCGTGATTGATTTTAAGAATATGGACATCCAAATGGAGGGCAGTACGACTGTTAAGATGAAGTACTTGTACTTGGATCAATAAAATGTTTTGGACAGTAAGGAAATTCATTCTAGGTTGCTTTTAAAAGGGGCTGCTGACATTGGAGAGGTCATGGGAGTTAGTTTCTCGTCTGTAGTGCCCAGCACCATTTTCCTCAGTTCCCTGATGCTGCCTGAGTTGTGCCTGTATGTAATCCTTCTGCAGATTATCCACAGCTGAGTGGATTCATCTCACTTGTATGTTATTTTATTATTTGCTACCTGTCTGCCTTGGATTCTGAAATGTTTAGATTACAAAGAAACTCTCCGTGCATGTCTGGAGAGGACCTGCTCTGTGATCTGCTGTAGCTCCCCCACCAACAGCAATTGTGGTTTATTTTATTTAAATATGATGGGACTGTTTGCTTAAAACAGGGAATAATCCTTTGAAATGTAGTTTTAATATCTAAGAAATACTAAGTATATAGTATATACTTAGTATAACTTTAAAAAAATTTTATTTAGAAGTTTGAACTGGTGGTGTATCTGAATTTTAAAAGCAGAGTTTGATTTTTGAACAAAGGCTGTGGCAGCCACAGAGTAAGAAACTTGCCACTAATCTTCCTTAGAAACACGTAGGCGTCTTTATGGTTTGCTGAGTGTCTTTCTGAGGCATGCAGCCTGCTTGAAGCATTATGTTGTCGTGTCTGTCTGGTTTATAATTGTTGCACTTCAACAATATGACTGCATGCTGTCATTTAATCAGACATCGAATAAATTATCAAGAAAGCTTTCTGGATAATTGTTCAGTGATTTAAAGCTTCTTATAGATCATTGATGTGTGTTCTATTTTGTATTTCTTCTTGGGTTTCCTGTCCTATTTCCTTTAAAAGGGGGGTGTGTGTCACATGGAATCCTCGGGAAGACTGGGAGCGTGTAGTTGGTAAGAAAGAGAAATGGTGTGGAGACTGCCTGTCACAGCAGGTAAAAAAAACCCTGACAAAAAACCAACACAGATGGGAGTTGTGCAAGAAGCTTGGAGCCTGTGGCTTGTGCAGAGCATGAAGAAAAGCTAATCTATAACATCAGGAAGAGGCAGATAACTGAGGATGAGCCAAACCTTGGGAAGATGATTCCCAAGTGCAGAACGGGAGCATACAGCGCTCTGCGTCACAAAGCCACTGGTGACTGAAGCCAAACTTGGAAGCCAGAACCCATCTTGCAAGGGCACAGTGTGCAAGGAAGAATCTTGTTTATAATCCTTCTATTTTCCATTCTCTCATCTGCTCACATTTGTCCCTTGCTGAGAACTTCAATAAAATCTGGCATTGTTAGGTTTGGAGCCTGACTTGAGGAAGCTCTCTGTAGGATAAGGTATAAGCAAAGCCAGAGAATGCCGTGGCTGCCTCCGTATCCCATTACATTCCTGGAGTCAGCTGTAAATGTTTTTGATCGCTGTAATGTTTGTTCAGGAACATGTGTTGAAGTTGCTGTCCTGCGGCTGTTTGTTGTATTACCTCAACAGTTTGTACTTCGCAGGCACAGGGGACAGGTTCCCTCTTGGTAAAAAGTAACAAAGAATTATTAGAAGTTTACTCACTAGTTAGGGATCAGACGTCACAGAGTTTTAGAAATCAGTTTGCTGAAGTACCAAATTGGTACAGTTTTCTGCAATAGGGAAACTCTGTTTTAAATAAGATTACCTCGTAATTTACGTTCTGGTTTGTTTTTTCCAGTAGAAGAAAGTAAAAGACAGACACAAATGCTTTTTATTTACATCTTTCCTGGGGAGAAATCTGCTGTAGTTTCTACTCTTGCCTTGGGAAAACTGTACCAGTTATACACCAGTCAGTTTGAATATACTGAGCCCAGACACTGCTTTACCTGACTGCAGAATTGCTGCTTTTGCATTTGCTACAAGGAAAGTGAAGTGCAGCCTGCAGAATTTGAATACAATTTTAAAGAGAATATTTGAAGGATAGAAGTAATAGATCTCATAACATTCCCCTGTAGTATGTACTGTGTTGTGAGGATTTTTTCTGCCTGTCTTCATTTCTATACATTTCAAATCTTATGTCAGGATGCTGCTTGATTTAGCTCAGTTGGCACCTTGTTCAATTTTGAAGCATGTGTAAAAGTAATGCACTTTATTTGTGCTTTTCCTGATGCTGGTTTTGTGTGTTTATTTTTTTCTGGAAAATAATCTAGTGTGTGATATGGTAAGTCAGAACTTGTATAGATGGATATTTTTGTCTAGTTTTGGTTTATAAATGTTCAGTTCTTTACATGTGGGTTATTGGTGGAGATTTTAAATGGTTGTAAAATAGTGTTCCCTCTCCAAAGCACGCACACAAAAAGCTTCAGTACTCCTCAGAAAGGATAATCTACTTAAATCGTGTTCTCAGAGACAAAAGGAAGAACAGTGCTCTGTGTGGGTAAGGATTTCCATATAGAATGCCAGGAGCCTGAATTTAAGTTTACTTTGACATATTGTTGCTTATGTTTAAAATGCTCCTCCCACTGAATTCAGCCTGGCACGACCATGTTAAAAAAAGGAGCAGAGCAAACCTTTAAACTTAATTATCTACAAAGGGAAGAAAACTATTAGAGACCACATATTAAAAAAAAAAAAAGAAAAAAAAATATAGTGATGCCGCTTGTTTAGAATTTCACAGAAATCTGAGCAGGTGAATTTAGGACTTTGCAGCTGAATTCTGTTCCAGGAACTGTGAAACATCTCGTGTCTGTACAGTGAGGAGGTCTGGGCATGGCAGTGCTCGGTGTGCTCTGCTGATCGATGGAGAGATAAACAGAGATGTGACAAGTGGGGCAGAGCCATTGTGAGAACTCCGAGATAATGAGCTGCACCTTTGCCAGATGCATGTTGCTATGCAAAATAAGATTAGCTGTATTCTCTGATCTGATGATAAAGTTAAATTGAGATGGGAGAAGTAATGAGCCAAGGTAGCAGTTATCAAAGCTTGAGTGTCACTGCTGTAACTGATGAAATATGAAGACTTCTGGAAAGAGATTTCACAATGATAATATTTTTTCTTAAAGCCATGACTTAACGGTATGTTAAGTGTTATCTAAAGATGCATCAGTGAGCCTGAAGAAGATTAATGAGGTATTAAGATGTTGCAAAACTTGAAAGTTCCATTCTGGTTAGTAAATATATTAATAGGAAACTGAACAGTCCTGTATTTGTATTTTATTCTTTCGTATTGTAAGATGAAGAAAAAGATGAGAATTAATCTTTTAATTGATCACACTGTTAGTTGTTTGTTGTTTAGTTAATCACCAGTGCAATGTGAAGGTGTCTTGTTCAGCTGACTCTTACTCAATCATTATTAGGCTGCCTTTAATGAAAGGAATTTATTTTCCCTGCTGAGAACAGCAGCAAGGTTTTGATGATCCCTGTCCCAAAACAAATATAAAAATACATTTCACAGGGTTTTGTCTCCTATACAAAGAAGTGCTGTTTTATGGCAGCTTTTTGTTGTGGGTCCAGTGGTGTATAATTTAAAGCCATCTCTGGCAGACATGTTCTTATCAGCATTTTGGAAGGTTCATCTGGTGGCTCCCTTCATTTGAGCCCAGGAGGAGTTGTAATAACACAAACATGGTTCTGTGCTATTTTTTGGCCACATGGTAGTTAAGTTCCACAGCCATTACAAATTCCTGATAAGAAATGAGACAAATGCTTTTGATCTTGAAAAACATTTAATGTGTTCTATATGTGTATTTTGCTTCAGGAAAGAAACCTTCCTTCTGTGGCTTAAAATGCACAGATGTCTATGGGGTTAAAAGCTGGGTTTAAATGCTTTGATTGCACTTTGAGCTTGTCATTGTGAAAGCTGTCAAACATCAGTTTTACACTAATTAAATACCTGCAAATGCTCTTTTGCTATGGAGCAATCATATCCAAAGTTAAGTTTAGATTTCTGCATCTAGTTCATTAATTTCTCAACAGTTGTAAATGAAAAAAAAAAGGAGAATTTATCTGATTAAAAATTCTAAGATCAAACTGACATAGTTGTTTTAAGAGCTCTGGTTCATTCACCAGGAAATCAGTCCTTTTGGCCTCAGCTTTTAAATATTGGGGTTTGTTTTGTTAACAGTGTCCTGAATCATCTTTGTTTGTGACTATTTTTGTATACCATGGAGAAGTCACTTCTTTCAACAAATTACATGATAGATTAGGAGCAAGTTTCTCCAGAAACTCTCTGGAGCATGTTTTCCAGACAACTATTCAGTCATGCAGTTATTTTCTTAATATGTTTGTAGAAGTCTGGCAGCAGAATTCTTGTGATTACTTAATATTTTATATTCTGCTTGTATGTAAAATTGGATTTTAATCCAGTATTGAAAGTTTAATTCTCTTTCTGTGGTCTTTCTCCACTGTTAGCTGAGCAGTTTCCAGATCTTACTTTCCAACTGTATTCCAATGTATTTTTGAGAATGCAAGGATAAATTAGTTTAGAAAATACCGAAGTTATGGATGGGAATAATAAAATAGAATTTAGTGTTACTTGAAAAGATAAATACGCATGCTTAAACAGATAGCTTGATAATGGCTGCTTTGGTTCTAGGGAGTATAAATTATAAATGCTCAGAATAGGATGATAGAGATTTTTTGGACTGAAGAGTAGGCCAAGAAAAAGTGTATAGTCAGAGTATTGAGTATTATTAAAAATTTAACCCATTTAATTTGAAGTAACTAACCAGAGCAGAATTCCTGGTTGTCCCTGATCCTGGACAAGGCCACACTTGTCACATTTGTCACATTGTCTAGGAGTGCATGTGCTGTCGTGATACTGGTAGTTCTGGAAAACTGGTCCATCAGGTCAGGAAAATCTATCTTAAAAAAAGTGCATTCTAGGAGTAACAAAACTTGTTTTTAAAACAGGCATTTGAATCTTAGTTAATTTTTGATACAGTTCAGTTTTCTGTAGGTCTGTGTGCAAGAAAATGGAGTTTTTCCACTGAGTGCATGGAGGAGAATGGCAGAATGGGCCTTTTAGAGCAACAGTAGATTTAAGTAGCACTTGGAAGGTGCAGTTTTTCAGTGAGAATATTTTTTAAAAACACTTCATGATCTTTTCTAACATGCCTTCAAAACATAATTTGAAAAGCTTTGTTAAGTACAAACTAGGAGCTCAAAAATAGATTTGATGTTAGCGTGGAAGCTGAGGACCATGTTTGGTTGCAAAACTCCACAAATCATAAAAGTACAGTTTATTTAAATTGTCTTGTACCAAAGATATGCGTTGTTCTTCCCAGCTGAAAGAAACAACTGTTTTATGATAAAAAAACCAGAATATCAATAAAGAATTGTTTATGGCTTCCTGTTTTTTACGTTGTCCCACTTAAAAAAAAAAGTGATTTTGGCTAAGGGTTGTATTATTGTTTTATAACAATGCTTGTGTATCACTTGGTGGCTGAGGACCTTGAAGCTGTGAGGCCACTCTCATTTACTGTGAGGCTCTGCTTGGATGGAGAAGAATGGCTTCTAAACTGAGGATGGAAAAAAGATTTATTTCCTAAGATTGTGGTGCAGCAAGTAGGGAGAGATAAATGACAGCATGTACCCTTGTTTTGGAAGGGGAGCTGTGTGATTGTTTAACAATTCCATCTGACATTACAGCAGTGCATGGTGGCAGGGCTGTAGAAATGTGGCTGGAGGAAACTGGTTTTGCACACCTCTGCAAAAACCCCTGCAAGGATCTGAGTGTGGTCTCTGTGCAGACATAAAGATGTGGAAAATCTCTTTGTTGGGAATTTTAATTTACAAATTAACTTCCCGGTGGTAGCAGTGAGTTTTGGAGCAGGGCTGGTGGAATGTCTAGAGCACAGAGGTGACATCCTGTGGACCTCAACATGTGTCAGTGCAGTCATATCTGAGTGAAGGTATTTTGTTTAATTAGTATGGGATTTAGAAAAAAAGGTGTTTGGAGTTACATACGTACTTTACGTGGTTTGCATCTCTTTGAGGTTCTGAAGAAGAAAATGTTCTTCTCTCTCACTTCTGGACAGTGTAATGGAATCTGAGAATCATGTTTGACCTTGCTCCACACAGCTCTTTAACCTTTAGATAAATTATCTTGTTGAAGACACTCTTTGACTCCTTTGTTTTCCCCCTAGCTACTTCTACAGGGGCAGGGAGAGAGGACACTGACATTTGTCCATTTTTAGTAGTATGGAAAAATGAGATACTCTGTGTTATCTGCCTTGTTGGTGTGCAACAGCCAGCACGTGGTGGGGCTCATCTCTGTGTTGCTGTGAATGGGAATTTTTATATTCTGCTGGTGTAGGTGTGCAAAGTGTCAGAATAACCAGCAGCTATGCAGTTCAGCCATGATCAGTCTGTGCTCCTCAGTTCGTGTCGAGGGGCCAAATCTACAAAAATACCTGCACAGGCTCCTTTAAGACTAGGAAAAAAATCTATTAATCTTGGTTTAGCAAAAATGACTCTCTGCTATTTAGTAAGCCGTACCCAAGGCTTGTGTAAGATGCATCTCTGCAGATCTGTGTTTTCATGCAAATGATCTGACGTCAGGACACTCATTCCTTTGTGTGCATTGCAGTAAATGAGCCGTGAGGAGACGGGGACTGTCAGATGTAACCTGTAACCATGGTGGTGAAATGGAAGTTTCAAGAAAACAGTCAGAGGGAAATAAAAGGAAATTAAATGGAAGGAGTATGATTCTGACACAATTTTTCCTAACCTGTTCTGCCAGGAGGCTTCCAGACCTTGTGCAGTTTTGCACAGATATAATGTGTTTCCACTGAACCCTTGAAAGAATTTTTTTAAATAGGTCAAGTACAGTTTCCTTGCTTTAAAGTTACATCTCTCTCAACAATCTGTGAAACTGAAAGCGATCTTAACAACAAACTCCGATGGGCTCCTGGAGATGTTGTTGTGAGGGTATGTTCCTGCATGTGGTTCTGTTGTCTGTCAGTAATTAGTGTGCTGTTTTCACATGTTTTGGGGAAGGGAATAAATCCAGAAAATTGTAATTGTTTACTTTTAAACAATAAGGGGGGCTATTACATGGACAACTACAAATATAATTTTTATTGTCTATTGCAGGCTGACGTTATTTTCTTTGAAGCTCATAATGAAGCATGTGGGATTTTTTCCTTCTTTTTCTCTTCTTACTCTAATTATTTTATTTAATAGATGCCTGAAGTCCTTCTTTAAGACAAACTAATTTTTTCTTCTGTGTGCTCATGCAAGTAATGTGAAGCAGCTTTGGTGGCTGTGATTGGATTCTGTCATTTAAGGAAGTAGAACTTTACCTTCATCAAGGTTACTTCGTGTTAGTTTCATGTTTACTCTCAAATGTAAATGTGGGTTGATGTTCATATGTATGTCAGCAGGTTTTTCCTTTATTTGGGCAAAAGTGTATTGATAGTCTAGATAAAATGGCTTTGTGAATTAAGAACTCCACTCGATATATGTTTGTAATGCAACTGTGATTTAGCGAAATGAAAGCTTTGCTGGTTATATTTCTGATGGAGCCCTGTGTTAGACCCAGTCTTACATCTTATCGTTCATAGTTTTGTTGCTAGTCAGGATAGAAAATAAAACCACAGCTGTGACACGACCAAGGATGACTAAAAGGAAAAGTCATTTTTCTCATTAGAAATGTGACATGCCTTTGTCACTGCAGTAACTTCCCATTGGGATGTTCTGAGCATGCATGAAAAAGTGCTTCTTTACTGCACAGTTTTGTCTGATTTTGCAGCTGTGTCAAGGTCCTTTCTGCCCTGAGCTCAAGCCAAACTTCTGTTTCAATTCAGAGCTTTAAAAATCACCTTGTGTGGGACTTCAGAATGACAGGGATGCTGCATCCTGGAGCTGGTCTGCCTTTGGAAAATGGGATTCCAGGCCAGGTTCTCGTGTCCATAGCAACCTGTGGGAGAGGGAGGAGAGCCTGGACCCGGGCTAGCCACACGTGCGAATAGGAATTGGGAATTCCTAAGGGATACAAGTATTGAAGGTTGAAGAAAGTCAGACCCAAGATGAGAGGGAACAGTGACCTGTCATACATTGGAAAAAACTTGAGGCTTTTATGCCTGATAGAGCATAAGCATTGTAAAAGACCTGAAATAACACCCCAAAGCTGTAACAAAATGTTGGTGAAAATTACTGTTTCCCATTTCTCTTTGTGTGATAGTACACAGAGCAGATAACAGTGTTTCCCTGCTACTGTGCCTTCCATTAGCTCATACAAAACATTTGTGCATCTCTTTCTTTGTATTCTTTAGTATATATATTGCATAATCTCACATCATATTTATCTTCCTCTCTCCCTCTTCTCCAGAGTTCCTTATTTTATTCATTGCATAGACTTGTGTTTGACTTTGTGTCACAGGAGGCAGAACGACTCCAGAAGTTCCTGACTCAAAACCCACTGAATATGTGGTTTATATTTTTATTATTCTATTCCCATGTTCTTCCTTGACCATCCTAGTGATACCTGCTAGTAGCCACCGATAAAATGCTGCACCAGATGGATCTTCAGCCTTGTGTGGTGGCCATTTCTCTGTACTAGTGATGATGGGGGGGGACTTTTAAAAGCAGAGGAAGGACTCTGGTAATTCTGTATTCAGTGAACTGTTTCAATAATACATGGTAAGTTTAAAAAATGAAGCCACACATAAAGGAGAAAACAAAATTTTAAGAGCTAGTTAAGAGATCTTTTGATTAGATATGTTCAAGGGATGCAACCAGATTTTTCCAGAACTAAATTTAATGTGTGATCATAGCATGAGCTGAGAAATTTTTTTAAACAAAAGTGAGATAAATCGATATGCCAACTGTTGTTTCCCTGGAAGATATTCCCTGTGTGCTATTGGTTGTATAGAGGCTGGTTCATCTGGTCTTCACTGGCTGTTAATTACCTTCTTAGCAGACCCTTGGAAGAAATCCTTTTTCATAAGAAAACAAAAGCAATGCAGCGTTGATGGATGTTTTCAAATGTTCTGCTTTATAGACAATGTTTAGTGCATATCCTTTAGACCAGTGGACATCATACTTTGTAAGTGTGGATTTGATTTTAAATTTCATGAAACAGTATTTTTAAATACTCTTGGGCACTTTGTGTTGGTTTTTTTTTTTTTTTTTTTTTAAGCAGTCCTTTGTTGCTGTCAGGTAAATAAAATGACATCTCTTCATTTTGCGATGTTCCTCCACCTCTGTTTTTTTTTTCTCCCAAGAACATCATGTCTGTTTCCTCGGCGGAAATTGAATGTATTGTGAAGTGTAGCCTGTGACTAATCGCCTCTCGCTGTCTCTGCTCATTAACTGTCTGATGGTGATGTGGTTGCACCACTTTCTACACTTGGCCTCAAGGATATGGCGTGGTGACACCCAGATTAAAATATGCAAGGCTTGACTTCAGAACAGGGTTTGGGTTGGGAAGTTAGAGAAGTTATCAGCTGATATTGGAGCTGATTTTACCCCTTTGAATGAGTCCCAGGTGATAATAAGGTAAATAAGGTGTACCTATTTCATGTCTTTACGTTCTAGTATACCCTTTATGTTCTAGAAGCCATTTAATTTAAATTGTTCACCGTTTTTTTCTTCAACTAATGCTATCCTACAATTCAAGCAATATGTCTGGAATATGGCTTAGCAATTTTTTTACTGAAAATACATTTGAAGTTTGTTAAATATCAGATAGTTCAGTGCAGATTTAAGTGTTGTGGCACACTGGCTTTTCAAGTTTCCTGCACATTTATCCTGGTGAACAGTATAAAAATGAAACAGGTACTGGGCTGCAAATGGGGCACTTACAGGGTATTGGAGGGAGAGGAACTGTGTCAGGTCTTGGGTCTTTGTTGGTGTCTTGGTAACCATGAAATAGTTTTGTTGCAAAGCTGTTTTCTGTGATCTTTTTTAAACAGAGAAATTCCCTCTTTCCTTCTCCCTCTTGTTTCCCAATGGAACCCCAATAACTGGCTCACAAAAGGAGATGTAATTTGGCTTAGGAACAGAAACTTGATATTCTCATGGCTTTGTTTTGTTGTTTTTGTGGTAATTTTACAAGAGGAAACAAGCAACCCAGAATGTTTCTTTATAAGGTTCCTAAAATACTGAATGGAGTTTACCAAAACTTGTAAATGTGTGAAACCTCAGATAACTGAAGGCCTAAAACTTAGAGTGATGAGCACCACCCCTTTGTCAATTCTATTTTTAAGGCATTGGAAGTGTGTGAAATTATTGGCCATTTTAAATTTGTCATTTGTAAGTAGAATGCAGCAAACTGGTTGGAGTTTAATTGGAAGAGAGTGTGTAGTATAATATTTTACTAATGGGAACACTTGATTTCTTACTGAAATTTTATGGTGCACGTGTTTTTTGGCTCTATGGGTTTTTAATGATACTTCCTTTTTAGTAATTTCTACATTAATATTTTAAATTCTCTTTTAGGTGCTTATAAGAAGAAGTAGGAACCGTTTCTCAATCTGAAGACAAAGTAAAAGAAAACTGTATCATGTGTTAGAACACTGAAGAGGGACATTTCTCGGATTAGTTTATTTCTGGATTGCTAAGCAAAAGAAAGAAGAGGCGAAAATGGGGAGAAAGAAAATACAGATCACGAGAATAATGGATGAACGGAATAGACAGGTGAGAAACAAGAGATGTGCATGAGCAGATCCATCAGTAATTTTAAAAATTAATGGAAAGTTTGAATACATTCATCCTAATTCACTGTTCTAAAGTTGAGCTTTGTCTTCATATATCCACAGATGCCCTTGCCAGCTTATGAATAAGAAACTCAATGATTTTATGACTGTTTGATGAAAAGATGTTATTTATTAGTAATAACTCTTACTACTTAAAATTTAAAATTGCTGTTCCTATTTAAATGGTACCCTACTGTACTACCAGTAGAGTGGAGGAGTGTTTTTAAACAGACACATGACTTGATCTAATAACTACTGGGAACACTTACTGCTGGAGACAGAGAAAGGATGAGAAATTCAGGAAGGATCTAGTAAAGGTATTTTCTGTAGCACTTTGAGGAGTTTGAGGTAGCTGTGGGCAGTATATACAGGGCTTTGAATACAATAGCAAATTCTGTTAACACTCTCTTTAAAAGCATTGATTTGTATTTCTTTTAAGAGCTATTTGCCACAACAGTCTTTAAAAATTGCCAGTCAGAAGGGAAGAGGGCTCAAAATGAATGTTTGGGGGAAAGCTGCTCACTTGGCTGCTTGTGCCCTAACAGAGATGCCCTGTGAACCTGAAAAGTACCAAAAGTTGATGACCCTTGCAGTAATGTTGCCCCCTTAATTTCTAAATTGCTGCATAAGATACAAAATAAAATTTTAATTGGATACTGGAATATATAATGGGATAACTGGAAACTGTCATTTTTAAGACAAATTATTACAGGAATGACATAAGATCTTTAAGAACAGTGCTGGTGGTTGAGGCCAGAGGTGCTGCTGGGCTGGCATCTTTTGTCCAGTGATGGTTGTGAGCAAATCCGTGTGGGCTGGAGATGCACATGTTACACCACTCTGTAATCCTCTTCCAGCTTTTAACTATTCTTAGCTCAGGGATTTCCTGAGCTGGATGTGGTTTCCGTATATTTAGTAACCATTAATGGATTCTTTTTGTTTGTTTTCCCCACCCCCCACCAGTGAAGTTGTTCAGTTATCCTTTGAGTCCTTAAAACGTTGCAGCATTTACAACATGTTTTGTCTAGAATTTCCCATAGGTCTATTGCCTGTTGTTTCAAGAAACACCATTTTATTTACCCCTTGTCATGATTCTGCCAATTATTTAGCTCTTGTATGGAAGAGGCAACAGTGACTCCCTATCTAGAGTCTGTCCACATTTGCTTATTTTTCTCTTAAAGTAAGTTTTTTCAGGCTATTGCTGCCTTGCATGCTTAGTTGCTTTAATACAGAATTTGTTCCACACCTCTTGCTCCTTTCCCTTGAACCTTCTGGAATATTGCTCCATTGCTTTTGATGGCCAAGGGACCCAGAATTCAGGATGCAGGCAAAATATGGACTTATATAGTTGGTGTGCTGCTGTTTTGTTCTGTTCCCTTCCTGCTGCTTGACTTCCTTTTCAACTTCTGAGCAGCAGTTTGACGTTGGGGTAGTGTCAGAATTCCATGGGACTCTCTTGCTGCTGACACATCAGCTCAGAGCCCATTGTTTTGTTGGTGAAATCAAGATTGTTTTTCTCCCTGTATCACTTTAAAGCAATGTAAACTCTGAGAAGTCTATATATAGCAAGAAAAGTATTATTGGAGTTTGGGAGAAAGCCAAGTATTGTGTTTGAACAGCTTTAATCACCCAGTGACTTTATGTTTGATGTAGATAAATGTCTTAAGTACACGTAGTAAAAGTAGATGAATTAATGACTTCAGTTCTTTCCAGGTCTTGCTCTACAACTAAAGCACATGGAAGAGGTGGAAATTGATCCTGCTTATTCTTTTTTTAATGAATCTGGATTAAGTTGGGCAACCTTGGTTTTGTTCTGTTTGAAAAACAAATAGGTTGTACTTCTTCTCTGACTTGGGTGATGTGTTTTTTTTATTCTAGGAGCAATTGTTTTTTTCTTTTGAATCCCCATCCCATTGTTCAGATGGAAACAATGGAGAGGAAGAGAATCGGTGCATTAGTACAAAATTTTAGACCACTTACACCATTGCTGTGACTGAAACAAAATAGGGAGTTGTGTTTCTGACAGGTTCTTGGCTAACACCTTTTTGGGTTATTTAGTGATGAGGAAAGGGATTTAAGGTCTAACTTATAAGTAGAATTAGGCTTGCCTTACCCTTTTTCTTTGGAAAATCAGATGAAAACACACTGCATCTTGTTTTTAAAAGGCTTCAGAGAAATTAAATAGTTTTTGTTAGTGGAATCCTACTTTTTATATGTAGAAGTATTGTTGTCCTTTGTCCTCTCTGGCTTTGGTAGCCAGGTTAAAAATTTTTAACATATTAGAATGCCCTGATGCAGTGGGCATTTACTTCCCAGATAAGGAGGATATTCAGGGTTTGTTCTGAACAGAAAGTTCAGTTGTGTCCTGTCCGTTTTTCTATGGCATGTAGAGCTGCCTGAGCAGGTCACTCGTGGACATGCCTGGTTGGATGTTTAGTTTGAGGTTTAGATTTTTTTTATTTTTTTATTTTTTTTTATTTTATTTTTTTTTTTGGAAAATATAAGTAGAATGGGACAGAGCTTTGCCTGCAAAGCAAGTTCATATAACTTGCGTGGGAAGGAAAACTACTGTTTTGTCAGAAGCATCTTATTTCTGATGGAATTGTATGTGAGCTCAAAACAGAATATATAGACCATTCCTCGGGGGGATTATGATTGTCATGAGACTGTCATTGTATTATTAATTAAGCAGCTTTATCTGCTTGAATGAGCTGTAGGACATTTATCTTCATTAAGCTGAAGAGAATCCAGTGCAGTAAATTAAATATCAAAGGAGCTCAATCTTGCTGCCTTTGCTGTCTCCTCCTCACTCATGTTTTTTGCTAAGCAATATTAAAATAGTGCTGGGGAAATGATTTACGTGCAATAAAGAGACATGTTTTCTGGGTTTGATGTGGTCCTAAATGGAAGGAAAAAAAGAGAAATTTTCAGAGCTAAGATTACTTTTGGGTTCTGAAATTAAAGCATAGTTTAAAATAATCTGTGTGCATTGAAGTAAGGCTTGGAGTGCCGTGGAGGGGTTTGTGCTAAACACTGTCCAAGCACCAAGTGAGAAGTTGATGCCAGCTGAGAATCTCACAAGTGAAGCAGCCTTACAAGAGGTGAGAAAGATGAAATTCCAGTAAAGAAATTAAGAGCTCTTGTCCAGGATCCTACTGGTTCTCAGTGGCAGTAAACCTTCATTCTTTTGTCTGTGGAGTTGTCCAGTGACACAGCACACACACATCTTGTTTGTGATGCCTTTTTCTTGACAAACACTAAACAGTAGTGCCTCTCTATACCTGCTCATACTCAGGTAATAACCTTTTAAGTGTCAGAAGAACAACAGCTGTGTCTGTGTATCCTCTGAGACTAACGTGGTGGGAAGAATAGGAAATATTTTGTGTTATTAATGGCATTTAAAAAGTAATGTGTGAGATAGTGAAGACAAAAAAGCCTTCAGGTGTGTATATACAGAAGAAGCTTCCCATCCATTTTCCCAAAAACTTGATGTACAGCTTGGTAATTAAACTACAGAAACCCAGAAAACAGGTTTGATTGTTTCTTACTTCATTCCTCTCTTGCAAAAGCTCATCCATTGACTGTTGTGTGTGGACATGGGGCATGTGGATCACTCACCTGGCACAGAGACTCAAATAGGGGGGTGTCAAATGCATTGACACTTTTATATCCTTAGCTGCTGTCTTGTGAAAGGAATCGTTTTTTGAACTTTCTTTTAATCATGACTGATGGTAACTTTCATAACTCTTTTCTCCTTCCCTGATGGGCAGATGTTCCTGTGTGATGGTCTGTAATGGATTTGTTTCCCCACAGCAGTTCAAACTGGACAGAGCAATTGTTTCCTGATGTTTCCAAGTGGCAGAAGACAAGTCAAATTATAAGTGAATCTGATTGGATTAATTCATAGCAACAAAATAGCAATATTTCTTAGCTTTACATAATTAGAACTCATACTGCATAGTAACAATTGTTTCCGTTGATTGTTCTGTTTTCTTTGGTTGTAAGTACCATAGAAGAAAATACTGTGATACTTGGAAAGTCAATCTGTTTAACAGAGGAAATAAAGCTAAATTATCCTATTCTAACTAAAACTCTAACTAAAATTTAACTCTCATTGGTAGTTATTTACCAGTGGAAGGGTTGGGGGTGTTTAGTTGTTTAACTTAGTCTAATAGAGAGCACTGGGCCCTAAAATTGGCACCAGATATTATAGGCAGTTCTTGTGTTAAGCTGCATATGACAGTAGGAGTAAATGGTGTAAGCTCAGTCAGTGTATTCCTTGATTATTTTCCTTCAAACCCTTGTTACGTGTTTTTAAAAAAATAAATCAATCATTATTCTTTCTTCTCTAGGTCACCTTTACGAAGAGGAAGTTTGGATTAATGAAGAAGGCCTATGAGTTGAGTGTGCTCTGTGACTGTGAAATAGCACTCATCATTTTTAACAGCTCTAACAAACTCTTTCAGTATGCCAGCACTGACATGGACAAAGTTCTACTAAAATACACAGAATACAACGAGCCCCACGAAAGCAGAACCAACTCAGATATCGTTGAGGTAACAATTTGAAAAGACACGTCAGTCTTCTTATCTCCTTAATAATTAAAATATAGTACAATGCAGAGTATTTTAAGATATTTTAACTAAATGTTTTAAAGTTATTTAATACCGTGTTATAAAATGTGAACTACTGCTTTTAGTCTGGTTTCTCTAAGGCAATAACTTGTCTTTACAGCCATGTTGTTTTCCCATCTGCCCTCCACCCCCTGCCAGTTTCTGGGAAACATGTTTGATTTCAATCACATTTGGCAATGGAAACGGAGGTGTGAAAAATGGTTGTTTTTCTGGGGAAGGAGAGGAAGAAATGTTCAAGGTTTTAATGGGGAGAAAAAAAATCGACTGAGTGGGAGAGGAAGGTCAGCAGAGTTGCCTCAGCCTAACAGACAATTATATTGGCCCTTTTTCTCCTCTGAGGTAGTAGCCACTTCACCAGTCATATCTTGAACATGGATCAAATCAGCCACCACCTCTGCTGCCCCTTGTTCAGCCAAGGAAAAAAAAAGCCAAAAAAAAAGAGAATATGTGGAATAAATGAACTTAATTAAATTTGTTGTCCAGTGACTGTCAATTAAAATAGCAGCAGAAGGACTGCAGTTTCTGCAGTAATAGAATAACATGAATATGTTTACTCCAAGGTATTGGTTTCATCTACTTTTTTATAATGCTTGAGCTTTAAATAGAAACCCTTTTCAGTACATAATTTCTAAATTAGGTGCAGTAGAATACAAGGATTTTCTTGGCAATTGGAGCCTTGATGTACTGTAACTGCATTTCAGAGCATGTCTCCAGTAGTCCTGTAAATAGACCAAAACAGGTGGCTGACTTAAGGGTTTAATTTAAATTCTGAAGTTGTCTTCTGAACAAATGCCTTGCTTTTTAGGAATGATTTCAGAATAATGATTAGCCTTGAATAGCTGAAGAGCCTATTGCCAAAGGGATCAGAGTACAGGGATGGTACTAGCTGATCTTATACACGAGTGTGCAAGCAAAACATCAAAAACATCAGATTGACAAAGCTGAGATACAGATAAATGCTTTATATTTCTTTCTGAGAAGATTCTCTGCTAATTTGTCAACTGTCTTTTATGATCAGAAAAAAAACCCTCCCCAACTTCTGTCTTCAGCATTGAGTTCTAAAGAGAGGGATAATACAAGCCATGAAGAGTTGAAGGCTTAGTCACTGGATTAGCATAAATAAGGGATAGCCACTGGAGAGGAAGGGAAAACCTAATTCCTGCAGAATGAGCTTTTGATTGTGACAGACATGAATTTGAGACAGGGATGCAAGTTCAGCTGGGTTTTGTTCTGCATGCAGGGCTCTTTGTGTTGTGACTCATGGTAATGGTGCTTCTTCACATCACAAGGACTAGGGACCTCTTCCAGAATAATTCTGTGCAAGGCTGCTTTTTTGGGTTCTTCTTGTTGGTGTTTTTTTTTTTATTTTACCAGGGTCAAGTGTTTGACCCCCTGACAAATACATTAAAAGTGCACTTAGCATCCAAGGGCAGATGTGCTCTGGGGGAACATGCAAGGACTCATCTGCAGATTCTTTCCAATTTTCTTCTCTGGGTTTAATGTTTTATGCTAGTATGGAATTTGGGACTTTATTCCTATTATTCAAATACAGTGTAATTTAGGAATGTATCCTCCTATCTCTTCAGATTAGCCCAGTGTGCTCTTTAGCCTGGTTGTGAAATATTTTCAGGTTTTTTCTTTCTGGATTGATGGGTGCTTGCAGTGTGATAGATGTTTAGTGACATCACCAACATTTTGGAAACAGGCTGAAAGAGCAATGTAAAATGGCTTCTCTTTATTGTAATGACATTGAAATTCTATTTTAACAAATGAAAATTACTGCAGAAAAGCACCTAAAATCTATCAAATTCATACTAAACTGAATTATGATAAGTAGTTCCATTTTATGGAGTTATAGCTGATGTATATATAGATCTTAGTTTAGTAATTCACTTACCTCCTTGAATGTGACAAATGGTATTTATTGTGACATAGGCTGACCGTGGAACTATTCTGGACCCACTGTGGTCCTGATAGGTCCTGATAGGAGGGTGGGTTTTCCTGGGCTGGAAGGAAAGGTGATTCCATACAGCTCAGAGCTGGGTAAGGGAGGAAACAAATCTGCTACTGCTTATTTCCAGCACTGGGTAGATGGCAATGTTGTAAATGATTAAATGAAATGGATGAGACATCTTCCCCTTGTAGTTGTCTCCTGCTCGGTTTTGGCATAGGAATTGCTTTCATATGCTCAGAGCTTGGTGTCTTCTGTTGCTGCTGGAATGTTTGTGAAAACATAGTGGGAGGGAGAGCGCTGGCATCTTAAATTATTATTAGAAATTTTTTTTGATGCATGCACTTAGGTCTTTGACTGAACATGAAAAAATTCCCCATTGTAGATGGGAATGATCTATTGCTGTCCTATACCTGCTCTTTTATGAGGTTACTGGAGTGTGAGGTAATGCTCTTACACAGCATAGGTGGGCCATATAGAGGTATTGAAAAGAGTGAAATTTTTATTTAATGTGTGCTTTGAATTATTGAAATACTGGGATCATGTATTTAGTTTTACAAACCCATAATGGCACAGTTGCAGATTGTTACACTGAAGTGCTGTCTATGATTTGAAGGACTTGCTGTAGGTGTTAAAGCATTTGATGCTTTAATGTTCATGGACTTTTTTTCTGTAACAGATTATTCTTGACAAGTAATTATTTTTCCTGAAGAAAGAAGTATTTCTGCAGAATAAAATGGGAGGAATTTCAGTTTTTATCAGGATTCTGTATCCATATGGTCAACAAAATGTTTTAATTTATAGAAGACAATTTGAGACCTTGACCATTCATTGTTTTTAAATCCAAAGGAAAAGAGGGAGATGAACAGGCACTTGTATATTTTCTTTAGTGCAGGATGTTAAGATTATTGCAGGTTATTTACAATAAGATATCACTTCCATTTTGGATCCTTCTGCCCCTCAAGAAGGCCTCAGAAAGCAGCAGTTGCACAGTTGTTGCCTCCCTCCCAGCCTCACTTCTCCTGGGAGTCAAGGGCTGAAGATGGCTCTTTCTCCCTATTTAGCTCAGCTTTTTATTTTTTTCTATGTTTTCATTTTCCTTGACTGATACAGTAAACCAGGGTTTATTTCACCTACACTAGGCCATGGTAGGTTTTCCTTGTTCCTCATCTCACCTCATCAGACTGAGGTGATTTGATTTTTAGGAGCCTGTGTAAAATGTGACCTACTTTCCCAGTTGGCATCTGTGCCCAGGAGAATTCCGGGTGGGTGTCAGTTAATGAGCCTCTCCTGTGCTCTGTAGTTTAATGCTGTTTTCAGTGTAGTGTAACGTGCTGAATAAGGCTTAGGTTATATCCCAGATATTGACAGCTGTCCTTGAAATAGGTAATGATCTGTAATAAAAATTCTAACTAGAAAGTACAAAAAAAATCTCTCTTAAACTATGGCATGTAATTATTACAATCATACTCATTCTTGTGGAAGGACTGCTCTGGTGTAAATTCCAGCAAGTGATTTGGCTATTTGTATTAAATATCTTACCATGGGAATTGGTGACTGTAATGAGGAGTAACATTTGTGATGGCTTGATGTAAGAGTGGTTTTGTCATAGTTCAGACAAAGCAGGTAAATGACCCTGGTGCTGCTTTCAGCAGGGTCAACAAGCCAGTTTAATCTTCTGCTGTAATCAGCTGTTTTCTTACATTAAAATACATTTCATCTCTGGCTTTTCACAAAATGTTAATAGAGCTGTTAGAGGAGCAGTGCACGTTCTGTAGTCAGGAACATCTCAGGGATCAGAGATGGGATTGTTGGCTCCTGGCTCCGAGTGAGCACGGAGAGCTCAGCTGCACGTGGAGAGCCTGCAGCAGGAAGAAGCAGATGCATCTCCCCAGCCAGATGGAGCATATGCCAAGAGACAAGTGTAACAGTGTGGGGAGCATAAACAGAAAAGTTGGTGTTGAAACACTGTGTTTATAAACCAAAAGCTCTCTGGTTTTGTTTTTCATCCAGCTTTCTCCACCTTCCAGCATTGCTTCTTTTCCAGGCTGGGAATAACCAATGTGTATTTTGAACTGTTGTTGGTGTGTAGTAGTTTGTTTTGGTAGCACTTGAATTGGTTCATTGCTTCCTTTTTTTTTAAATTTGGGTTGACTTCATATGAAAATGAAGATCTGGGAATTGTATCTAAATATATACTTGGATGCACACATACAAAATTAGATGAGAATGACCTTCAGTTAATTGATCTTAGTTCCTTCCTTGGTGGATACCTGGTGTATCCGATCTAGATAAGGATTTGCAAAGCAATTTGGGCTTCTGTATTTTGCTGTTTAAAGCTGAAAAGCAAGATGGTGGAAATTGGGTCAAATTCTTAAAAAATATTTCTTTGAAATGTTTTATAACACAAGCTACACCATAAGTGTTAAAATTTATTTTTAAGAAGAAAATGCCCTGCAACTAAGAAAAGGAAAACTGATGCTGAATGTAGGTGACTAAAATCTGCAAATTTACATGAAATATCAGCTCAGCTTTACAGAAATGTGAGGCTGCACCAGGAATGCTGATGGTTAAACACACTCTGGAGATTGGAGGGAGGCTGACACTGATGTGTTAACATTGTTTTGCATTCCTGTGCATTTGATAGATGGAGAACTGCCAGAAGTGAGCAAGACCTGGGGGGAATAAAGAAAGAAAAAAGCTCTGGGCTGATAGAAGAACATGTATTTGTGTAATATTATGTATTTTTGTAGTTCAAAACACTTGATTTGGTCTCCAAACACTGTGGGAATAAGTGGTGCACGTTTAAAAGAAGGAAGAAGCTTAAAAATTATTTTAGTGAAGGAAGGAAAAGACTTGGTAATCTGCCCATGATGCTGAGAAAATGTAGGCATTATTGGGCTTGATTTGCTAAATGATTATGTAAATGTAATTATACTGCATATAACATTTCAAATAATTTGAGATGGCACACAAATACCTTTGAGACATTTTAAGGAGGTGATTGAGGAGGATTTATGTATGGTTAAGGACTGAAATTTTCTTTTAGCTTACCTTAAAAAGAGGGAAAGTGCTTGAAAACTGAAGTGGTCTGGAATGAGTCATCAAAAGCTTTTATATATATGTATGTGTGTATATATATGTACACACACGAATATTTTTATGTGTCTGTGTGTAGTGGTTTGAGTATTTTTATTCTAGTAGATGTGTTTGCTATAAACCTGACTTATAAACAGGTTCTGCCTGGGGCTTTTAGTTCCCAGTCTTGGTTTAGGAAAAAACAACTACCTTGAAAAATTTAAAATGTGGTCAAGGTAGCAAATATTTCTTTTCAGTATTGTGACAGAAGACAACAGTGCATTTTGTGCTGATCAGAACAGTTGCCATTCATGATGGTGTCTTTGTCTCTTATGTCTCTCCCCTCTTCTTTTCTTTTTAGTTTGAGAGATTAAATTCAACACTTAATACATACAGTATTTTTTTTTAGCTGTTTACTGTTATCGTTAATTTTTCCACATCTTGCATTTGATAATTCTGTTTTACTCAACAATATTATTTTAATTCTTTGTCTGTGGCCAAAATTTTTGTTCTAAGTTAATGTTGTTTTGCATTCCTTCATTGCTGATACATAAAGAATTTTCAGAAGTAGGATAGATTTAATTTGTTTTTTTTTTTTTGAAGCGGCTTTGATTTGCCTGCAAATAATTTAACTCTGTACTTACCTTGTATCTAAAGCAGTGAATACATTTAGTGTCTTAGAGTTAAGAATTCATTATTTCTTCTACTTCTTTAAAACAGTGCTGGTACTTTAAATTTACCCAGCTCTGCTGGTATTCTGAATTTTGATGAATTCCAGATTTAGTCACTACTTAAAGCATATAGATATCTGAAGTTTGTCTAGAATGCATCTTTTAATAGAATTTTCTGAAGTCTTGCTAATAATGGCTATACTTGGCTGCTGTATTGCCAGCAGTGATTTTATGGAGCTGCAGTTGAGGGTTCTCTCTGTCCTATGCCAGCCCTGTCACAGTCACACCAGTGACATGATTTTAAAGCTGTGAACTGAAATTTGCTGTGATGTTCTCATTTTTTAATAAACTACCAGGAAAAAAGCTGATCACTGAGCAATGAGTGGCAGCTGATTTGGCTGTGCATCATTACAATCTCAGATGGGATCGGGTGCTCCTCTGGAGGCCGTGCTGCTGGGAGGGCCAGAATCCTAAATCCATGTCAAATACTGGTACAGGCCTTTTGTGTGCTCTGTCTACCAAAAATCTCTGCAGAATCACCCCTGTAATAGACAGGGATTGGATTCTCTTCTGTCTGAAACTTGATTTTATTTCCCAGGTGTGCAAGCTATGTTTTTCCAACTGATTCTGCTCTGTGTTAGGAGAATGCTTTTATTTTTGAAATTTATAGGGCAGATACACAACGTCCAGTTCTCACACTCACTGCTCAGGAAACGTTTGTCAAAGATTCAGTTCTGGGTTTAGCCGTTCTGGAGACAATGTGTTAAGTAGGATTGAAAATTGACTCCAAGAAAATCCGCAACAGCTCATAGCTTGTTAGTGCTGGAGTTCATGCAGGCAGTCACACAAAGACATAATTATTGTATGAACAAGTTCTTCAAGCTGTGCTGGTCTCGTGTATTCTACAGCCCTTGTGTTGCTGCAGAATTTGGTGCTTTTCAAATTCTGTAGTGACAGAAAAGTATATTTTTACTTTGCAATTTCAAAGTGAGGACTGTGGCATCTGTTAATCAAGAGAGAGTGACTTTACACAAGCTGTGCATGGAAAGAATAGACCCAGAACAAAGCATCTCCTGCAACTACAGCAAGATAAAGGACTGTTCTTTCTGTGGCAGGCTTGATTTTAGTGGAGATTTAATATAATCCCATCTTTTGACTTCCAGGCTCGTGGGTTTAGTTGTGTCTTCTGCCAGGGATTGACCACCTTACAAGAGGGGACAGCAGCAGTGCTGCTTCTTCACTGCTGTTCCTCAGCCACTGCTTTAGCAGGAGCTGCCCAAAGGAAGGGAGGGTCATCTCCAGTGCTTCACTACTCCCTGCCTTCTGACCTCACCACGTCTCTGTTTTTAATGTGTTGCTTTTGAGTAATCTTAATGTTTGGGCCGTGAGCTGATGGTGCTGCTGCAGCAGAAGGCTCAGGCTGTGGCTTGGTCACTGCCAGGGCTTTACTGCAGGGGCTGTGGCACATCGGGGCTGTGACACTCAGCACTCACCTGGACAAAACACTTCCCTTGGGAATTGCTCCTGCAGTGCTTTGGGGAGTAACTGCACCTGCAGAAAGAAAATGTTGGTGGTGGCAGTTCTGTGGTACCTCTGAATACCCTAGCAGCCTGTGACATGTGACACACATATGGCACACATGTGACATGTGACACACAGGTGACTTACCATTCTTTGCAATACTTGTACACATCCAGTTCATTTAGTGACTTAGCAGGGGGTTTTGGTACATCTTCATGTCATATGTGATATTTCACATGGGAGCCCTGTAATTCACAGTATAGACTATGGAATGCCAGGCAAATTAGTTAAATTTGCAATAGGATGAATTTTAAAATTTTATGTTTTACTGGAAATACTAGATAATTTCAATAGGAAGTGAATAGTACATTTTTTATTTAAAACTCCCAAATATTTTGGGAATTTTTTTTTAGATTTTTGGGGATTTTTTTTTGATCAAAAGTGTTACACATTGTCCCACTGTAAACTCTTGTATAACTGTAACAAACTGGTACCATTTAACTGCAAATAAGGTAAAAGTCAGTAATTGCTGATTACAATGACTTTTTAAAAAGAAAAAAATTTCAAGCATTCCAGAGCCAGTCTTTATCCAATGCTGACAGGAATTACATGATAAAGCTTACTCAAATTTCACTGTCCCTGATTCCTGTACAGCCTTTTCTCTCTTACCTCTCAAGATCCCATCTTTGGTTTCCCACCTCTTTTCACATTAAGTCAGGAGAGTCTTCAAAGAGGTGCTTTGGTTTTGAATAATTTGCACTAACTGGAGGCTATGCAGGAAAAAACATGTTAAATGTATTGTATTGACACACAACTGAGAAGTTCTGTGTTTGAAACATGAATTGTGACATTATTAGAGCTGTGTCTGGAAGTCCCACATTCTCTTTATTTTAGTTCAGTAAAAACACAGATGCAATTGCTTGTACCCTATTTCCTTTTTTTTGGGGAAGCTCTCTGCTTCCTGTTGAACACACTGATCTCAGCTGGTGTTTTCAGATACCTGCTTTCACTTCTCTTATTCAGCTTGCTTATTTTTGGGGTGGTTTTTTTTTGTGAAGCAAGGTGGCAGTTCCATGCAAATATTAAAGGTATTAGAGCTTGTTCTGGGAGATGTAGCCAGCTCCCATAATCTTACATGTGAACAGTATTTTAACAATAGCATAAATCCTTGGAATCTACTAAACATTTTCTTTGGGAATGGTTGCCATTCGTGTTGTAATTACTGTTTTGATAGCACTAAGTTATCTTGAGTACCAAGACTCTGAAATAGTTCTGTTATCCTTTCCAGTTTAAAGCTGTAAAGAACTGTTCAGGACAAGAAGTATTTCTAATTGCAGTGCTACATGAGCAGGTAGACCTAAAGAACCCCATTCTTTTTATTAAATGAATTCTAATCAGAGTTAAGCCATATTTTTTCTTGGCAAACTAAGAGTAGGAGATAATATTTTTCCTAAAGAACTTCTAAAAGATTATGAAGGATATTATGCAGATGGATTGCTGCACTTGGAAACTTTTCATGTTCCATATGGCTTATCTGCAGTGCACTGTTGCTGAAAGGAGGTCTTCAGTCAGCTACTGCTACTGCTGATTTATAATTTAACCATTGCAAGTGCATGAAGATTTGTATTTGGGAGGCTGTGTTTGTACATCTGTGTGTTGTTGTTTGGATAAGGACTGAAATAAAGCATTTATATGCCATGAAATACCTCTTTGAATGTTCTAACATAGAACTGTGTTTTGCTCCATTTTACCGTTAATTTTGTTTTTTTGCAAATTTATAGTCCCTGAAAGGACTATAAAATGTATTTAATTTATATGCTAAGGAGTAATTTTTGCTTCTTGAAGATGAATATCAGTCTATTTTCTCTTTGTTTCTTCATAAAAAGATGGAAAAAGATTGAGTTAAACTGGCACTTTAGTACTCTGTAGTGGAAAAATCTAGGATAGGTAAAATGCAAACCTGCTCAGTGATATAAAATTTAATAATCTACTGAGTGGGATAGAAAGTGAAACAAAGACAAATGCATCAAAAATTGGACTTTGAGAGCTTTACTAAGCTGTCACTGTGGAAACAGCATTATCAGTGCTAATGGATTACTAATCATTTTAAGTCTCAAGGAGTTCATTTAGGACCAAGCAATCCAGCTTGTTTGTAGGTCAGTAACTGCTTTATAGAGTCCACGGTTCACAGATAACATTTCTCTAAAATCACAAATACAAGCACACAGCTCCTTGCCCGTGCCTTCTAGTCCAGGGCTGTGTAATATTCTGGGGGTGAAGAGTGGATTTTATAGCCTGTAAAGTTCTAATTCTTTAGTAATTGCTTGTGGTTATCTGCTTAAAATAATGTTTCACAGCAAAGATGCTTCAGGCTAGAATTTAAACTTCATGCCATATCAAGTCTAAAAACCTTTTGTATGTGTTATTTTATATAAATGAGAGTTTGAATCCTGAGTGCCATCTTTATCATATCTGGGAGGAATTTGACAGCTAGCTTTCATGTTTAGCAAGCCAGGGATACATGTTAAAATTTGCCAGATACTGGAAGTGGTCCAACATTTGAAACAAGATGGTGTCTTTTCTTAGAGTGGTTTATAGCAGGGACACTGATAAAATTTCAAATCATGAACATTTTTCATTTTTCATGGACATTTTTCATCTGTAAATGCTGAATACCTTTTCCTAAAACTGATCGCAGAGCGTTGCTAAAATGGCTCTTCTTTTTCTTTGTGTTTTATGGCTAATGCTAGGCAGGCTTAAAAGTTTTTTATTTTAAATCCGTGGAACAAGTAATTAATCCTAAACCACCTTCTTTTTTTTTTTTTTTTTGTAGCAAACTGTACCATTTGGCCAAGAAATACAATAGCTGTAGCAAACTTTTAAGTACTGCACTCAGAATTTTTCATGTGCATGTATTTTTGCATAATGTCAATTATTTACTTTTTAAATATCACCAGTAATTGAGCACAAGTATGGAAAAATATTATTTAAGTAAGCTGAAAGCAGAGTATGTCAATAGTTCAGATTTTCTTTAGCTTGCAGTATTGTGGTTGGAGAGCCTGCCAGAAAGATTGGGAAGGTCTTGTTCTTTAAGAAGTTAAGCTCTCCAAGTTGCTTAGCTCATGGAAATGTCTGTCATAATCTAATTTGGCCTCCTGTGCGTTTCAGGGAAGTTTTGAAAGCTGGGCACCACTCCTTCCCTGAGCTGGTTTGGGATGGATGTGTTTGTGGCTATAATTAGAACGTGAAATTTGAACTGATAGCGTGGCAAAATGTAATTGAAAATGTGTCAGGGATACTGAAAGGAATAGTATTAGGGCTAAATGTAAGTAGCCTCTCAATTCAAAGGACAGGAAAACGGCTTCGTAAGGAAATTTGCAGATGCTTCACTGGTTGAAGTTGAGAATATTAATAGAGCTTGAGGAAAATACATCAATTTTGTAAACATCACATAAAACAATACACTACATCTGTCTGTGGAAAAAGCGATTTCAGCCTACAGAAATAATGTTGATGAGCTTAAATAGACAAAACACCGTTACTGAGTTGATTTATCTGGTATTTCTCTGGCTGTTCTCGTTTGATGTTTATGCTGCACTGGGGATTCATTCACTCCTGCTTGGATTTTAGACAGTGGTAAATTTGTGTACCCGGCGCTGTAGGGTCAAGGCCTGACTCTGCAGAGCTGTGTTGTTAATTTAGAGAAAAGAAACAGCAATGATGATGCTTCTGTAGCCAAACTGACCCGCAGGAAGTTTAAAAACTAAAAATAGCTTTTGGTGACTAAGAATAATCCTCGGGTATTTAATATGTTTTATACATAATAGGGGAGACATAACGATATCTAAAAGATGAGACACCTTACTATTGTTCAGGCTGATGAAAGTGGAATATTTTGTGTTATAAAAGCAGAGAAAAACAGCCAGGCTTTAGGCTCAACTTCTTGGCAATGGTATGTATCAGGAATCAAATAATAAAACAATTGTCTTGCTTTCAGCAGGACGTTCTGCTGCCTGTAAAGCCTGTGGTGTGATACATGTGGTCCTTGCCTGCTGTGGGAAGGGAGCTGAGCTGCAGCAAAGGAATATGCCCTGTTTTGTCTCTCTGATCTTTCATGTATTAAGAAAGAAAACTGGGTGGGAATCTGGTGCTGTGACTGCTTTATTTGTCCTTCGGTTCTGTGACTATCACAGAAAAAAAAGGTGTGGCTTTTCATGTAGGATGTGATTATCCGTGGTGGCTGAGGTTTGCTGCTGCCAGCGAGGCTGGGCCGGTCCTTCTGCCTCCTCTGTATCTGTGGTGCTCAGCCCACACGTTGGCAGTCCACCTATTCCTGCTACAGCCGAGTATAAACCGGCAAAAATAAGTTAAATAAAGAATGGACAAGGAGAATTTTTTGTCATTTTAGTGAGAAAAGAATACTCTCCACTATTGTGTGGCATCTCCAGAGCATCAGGAAATTTTAATAGTTCATCCTTTTGATATTCACGGTGAAGGTGCCTACAGAGCAGCAGGAATACTTAGCTGTACTAGTAGGGCTTTTCCATTACTTCAGGCCTGTGGAATATTTACACTTTAAAAAGTTACGATATTTAAAACATATTTACTCCAAATTTGTGCTGCTTTGCAGCTTTTCCGTGCTCTGATTGCAAGAGCAGAAGCAGAACTAGCCACGGGATTTAAATGAAAGGTTTGCCTTTTCCAAGGGAACTCACTTTTCATTTCAGTCAAATTTTGGACATGGTTTTCCCAATGAATTGGAACGAAATACCAACAAAAATCCTCTCTGGCCAGCTCCAATAGTAAGTGCAAAAATAGAGCTGTTAACACGATGCATGGTAGCTTTGAGAGCAACAACCATTTCCTTTTTGTGTAATATTACAAGAAACCAAACACTGAGTGTTTTGAATGACCTGACACTTTTTTTACACTTCATAACACTTTTTACACATGAGGTCATCCTACATTATTGCTTTAAGGCAGAAAAATATCATTTCCTGACGTGACAATGAACATAATCAAGTTCTTTACAGTTCTGCCAGGGCTGGTAAGGAGCCCAGATCACAATATCAGAAGTCTTGGCTTTTTAACCAAGCTCACTGATCAGAGCACAAAACACACTGATTGTGCTCTTTAATCACAGCAACGAGTCGTTTTGGAGTGGGATATAAAGCCCGGGGTCTTGATGGGAGGGGGCCAGTTGGGGGTTGTCACTTTGTGTCTGGAAGCAGTGACCCATGTGTGTTTATTGGGTCAGAGTTCTGCTTCCCCGAGCAGTGTCTGCAGCCCCCGGGAGCCGTGCAGGAGCTGCAACAAGCCTGGGGAAGGTGGTGGCTTCATCTCCTACTGTGGGGGCTCAGCAGGCTTCAGGCTCCTGCCTTCCATGGGTCTCTGCTGGATTTTGAGGAAGGAAGCTTGTACTAGGATAATTACACTGAGATGATTGAATATCAGCTCTGCTTCCTCAAGGATCGAACAATAAATGACTTTATTGTGCTTTTATACTCTTTGGTATTTGTATTATCGGTTTCAGTAAAATTTATATTGAATCGTAGAGAGAAGCCAATTATTCCTTTCTGTTGTTGTTTTGCAAGAAGCCCTTCTTCTGTTCCTTAGATGCTTCTTGCCAAGGCATGATTATTTTCTTAAATTAGCAAAATGCTAATTTTAATTGCAAAGTGCAATTAAAAACTACTTTGCATATGTGTGGGGAAGTTCAGGAAAAATATTGGGGCTCTTGTACCATGTGCTTGACTGCAATATTTAAACTAGTCATCACTGGTCCAGCCATTCTCGTACAATATTTTCTAAGCTCTGCCATTCAAATCAAAATAAATCAATACTAGAGATTAATAGTGGAACAGAAGCAGTTTACAGCTCTTGGGTCATTCTGCAATAGCAAGATGACCAGAGCTGTCTGGAACACTTGTGTAGTGACTTCGTATGTCATTTAAATGTATTGTTGTGTTTCTTTCATTCTTTTTAAAAAATACTTCACACCTGTATTGGTTCCTTGTAAATACTTAGCATTATTAAAACCAGTGTTTTTCTCTCATCATTTAGTGCAGTCTGAGATCAAAGCTGCACAATCTCAGTTACTGGGGCACAATACAGTGTGTTGGCAAACACGTTGGAACAATTTCCAGTAATTTTGGCTAAGTCTTAGAGGAAGTGGAAAGTAACACAGATTTACTGAAAGGGCTACACATTCCCTTACATGATCTGGAAAACAAGACTTCACAGCAGAAGGTAATTGCAGTGAGCATCCAATAACAAAACCTGAAATTTAATGTTCTTTTCCCCTCTTGCTGTGGTAAGAAAAAACTTTTGCCTTATATGTATTAGTCTCCACTGCAGATACTATGATTTTGTTCTAAACAAGCTTATATATCACAGCAGAGAAGTAAAACTCTCTTCATGTTACATAAATTGCTTGGTCTCACCAAATGGCATTTTTTCCTCTGAACAACCTCAGAGTTCATAAAATTTTGATAACATCTTGGAAATCGCTTAGAGAGCCGAGTTATTTACATTATTTGAAGAAACAACACATTTTAGCGCTGGAGAATTGCGAGGGCGGAGTCAGCCCTTGTTTATGGAGTTTGGCTTTCCTGTGTCCCCAGGGGGCGATTCCCGGATTCCCGGGGCCGTGTCCCTCCTTGTTTTCCCTGCAGCGGGGCCTGGGCCGGGTTCTGGTTCTGCTTCTGGCGGGGCTGGCTCGCCTCGGCCGCGCCTGCCCGTGCGAGCAGCTCGCAGCGTTCCGTGGGCAGCCCTGGCCACGGAGCAGGAATGTTTTACTATTGTGTTACTGGGCACTGATAAAAGTTCGCAGGCTTTTTATGGTCAGGTCCTCCAAGTGGCACTTGGTGTTTTGGTGATAAGGAGGCAGAGCTCTGGCTGTCAGACCCAGCCTTATTATCTGTGACAGGGAACTGTGGCTGAAATCCCTCCACAATGACAGGAACCCCATCTGGAGTGACGGTTTCCAGAACCTGAAACGGGAGATACTGAGGCATTTTCCTTCCTCATGAGTCAAAGCAGAGTTAACTCCATTGTTAGCAAAAATGACATGCAGTCACTGAGAGGAAGGAGGCATTTTTATATTTAAATCTCTTCCTTTTTGTTTAAGTCGGAGGATACGTTCGGGGGGATGAACTGGCAGAATTACGCTTTTAAAAGCTTTCACTGGATTGCTTTAGACTGTTGAAAGGAGCTCTGCTGAACCTCCCTTGCTGCAAGACTTCAATTGCCTCAGCGTGTTTATCACGGGAGCTGCACTCTGTGTGTGCACGTCTTGCAAACCCTTTCTTTGCAGAGCCTCAGAGCAGCTCTGTAATCGTGTCCCGGACGCCGAGCGCACATAAAGACATTTGGGTTCTATTTCCAGAGCGCCCCGGGCTGCAGGGGTTAAGTGTAATCCCGATTACACAGCGTTAACATTTTCCCTGCTGATATCAAAGTGTAGCAGACTGGCAGGCTGACTTGTTAGGAAGGGCTGCGAGAGGGATAACAGGCTCTGACCTTGAGAGGCCGAGGCCGGCCCTTGTATGGCCAAGTCCATTTATGTGTCCAGCTGATTGGTTGGAGGAGCAGCATCGGAGCCGTGACAGGTGCTGGAGGAGCCTACACCTGTTTTCCCCATATGCTGATTTAGTGATTACATTTTTGTGGGAGTTCCAGATACTGTGTGGGATACGCAGAGCAAGCCAGGAAACTTGAGAAGGAATTGCAGCTTATGGTGAACTGTGATATTAAAGAATTTCAGGCGACGAATTGGATTTTCAATTCCTGTTTTCAAGCTGCGGTAGAAATAAGCAGGATTTTGCATATATATGAATAGTGAGGAAATCGTGTGTACTTTTTATTGTACTAAAAATCAGTTGGCAGTAAAAAAATGCTGGTGAATACTATGAGCTAAAATATTTTGTTTTGTAAATCAGAATTTCAGTGCGTAATGTAATTTGCTTCTATAGGAAAACATGGGGGGTTTTTATGGTGCTGGAAACATCGGCTTGCAGATTTCTGATCTTCACGGGTTTTAATGTAAAATTCATGGAATATAGATAATTTCTGAAAAAGGGAAGTATGCAACTCCCTTGTGCCTGTGTAGTCCTACTGCTGCTTTATGTACAGATAACATGTATCTGTTTAAAATTTTTATTGCTTTCCTTTTGAAAATTCATTTAGAAACATTAAAGATTTTTCCATGGGTACTGTTTTAAATACTTTTTTGCTATAAATTAGAGCTTGCAGAGAGAAATTTCTGATTGTGTAATAGGGTGAAAAAGAAAAACAAGAAATACAAATATATCTTGTAATTTGGTCATGAGACCTGTAGTTTCACATCCTTTCTTTAATGGCTGGATTGTAGACAAGCTTGCTTTTTTTTTTTTCCAGGGGATGTTGTTGTGAGTTCTCCATCAGAAAACAGGAAGTAGCTCCATAAAGTTAGTCTGAAGGACACTGAAAAAGCTTATATTTAGCAAACTAAGTCATTTTAGAGAGGGATTATGTAATTTCTTTTTTGCAGTTCTTGTTATCGTGCAGGATGACAGAAGTGCAGGAAGATCCTGTCTATCAATTACTGAGACTGTTACAGATATTAATGTCCTGCAGTTATTTAACTGGATCAAAAATTTTAGCCACTGTGTTTGTCAGAATATAACTGTATGCTCTTTAAAATGTGAATATTAAAATTGGGATGCTAAAATTAATTCATTAAAGGTCCAGTAAACTGGCTTTTAATTACCAGTGAATACATGAACTCCTTTGCCATAGGCTTGAATGTTCCTTGTCAGAAAACTTCACTCCATCAGCCAATGTCTAAAAACGATTTTGCATGCAATGCTGGGGAGATGAAGTGGTTGTAGGGGGAATTTTTCTGTGAGATGGCACCTGGGTGAACCTTTTCTCTTTGTGTACTTTGCTACTGTCGTGAAAGACTGATTCTGTCTGTTACACAGTGAGTTTTGTCTGTGAAAGTTTAATGTAGTTTCAGGGGCTCTGAATGATTCAGTAGTGTACAAAACTTCTTGGCAAGTTAGTATGATTTGTATGTGAATTTTCCAATTGTATTTCAGACCTTAAGAAAGAAAGGCCTTAATGGTTGTGAGAGCCCTGATGCTGACGATTACTTTGAGCACAGTCCACTATCGGAGGACAGATTCAGCAAACTAAATGAAGATAGTGATTTTATTTTCAAGCGAGGCCCTGTAAGTACTTTTATTTTATCTCTACTTTTTATTTGTTGATCCTTTTTATTAACTTCATTATTTAGGCTCTGAACAAGAAGGAACACAGAGGGTGCGACAGCCCGGACCCTGACACTTCATATGTGCTCACGCCACATACAGAAGAAAAATATAAAAAAATTAATGAAGAGTTTGATAATATGATGAGGAATCATAAAATCGCAGTGAGTACTAAAGTATGGTTTGTGCTTCTCTTACGTGCATGAGAATTTTCATGGTGTTTGCTTAGCACTGAAAACCACTTCAAAGACAAGAGGATGTAATGGCTTAAGAGGGAAAAGTACTTCTGAGGAAAAATGAGATTGTGATACCTGGTCTTATTAAAAGACATTTTACTGTAAAGAATAAGAAGAATCATCTCTAGCCTCGGTTTTGCACTCCCAATTTTTCATACCTTTGGAACACAAGACAACATTTCAAAATTTCAGGAGCCTACTGCATTACCTAATCCTGCCTAAAATATATTTACCAAGATAGGTTTTTGTTGTGGGATGTCAGATCATTTATTTAGATCTTGTAAGTCTTCATCTGTCTGGTGATCAAGATTTTACCGTATGTGACAAGCAGGCAAATAGAATTACATTAATTTTGTCTATCTATATATAAAATCTATTCTATATATATATATCTATATATAATGTCTAACCAGTAGAATTTATGTTGCTCAAGTCTGGATGTAGAAAGTTATTTAGATATTTAAAATCAAGGCTGCTGCACAATGAGAGTCTCAAAAGATTGCCCCTGCTGAAGTTCCAGTAGATACTTCCTTGGACTCTGGAAGATATTTGAGTATTTTCTCCCAAGTGCCAACCCAGTGTGCAGCCATAAGTCACTTGGCTCCAGAACTTCAGTTTGGGGATAAAAGGAGTGGAAGTGTTGGATGTTTTTTTGTGGAGGTGTTCATGATGACATTTAATTTCCACCTACAAAATCAGTTAGTGTTGAGTATTACTAAGTATTTTCTAAGAAAACTAATACAGGGTTCTGCTACAGCCTTTGAATTTTTTAAGAATGCAAATCTTGTAGCAATTGAAAGAGATGGACTGGATGGGTTAATCTGCAGACACCCCGGGGCACTTGAGTAGTGTCTCCAAATGACTGCTGATATTGGAAATCATTTCATCATTCAGAGCATAAAAGATCTCTGGGGGCTGAGCAGCAAACTGACAGTCAGGACACCCAGCATCACTTCTGTTAGCACTTTATGCTTTGAATAAAGCCAATATATTTATATATATATTTTATATATATATTTATAGATTTTGATATCTGACATTTCTGTGTTGAGACATCTTCAGGCCTCATCTCTCAGTGTGTTACAGCTAAATGGGTTTTTGGTGAACAGCCTAAATGTCTGTGTGGACATAAGTGTAAATAAAAAGGGCAACATTATGTTTTAGCTCTGCAACTCTGTATTTGAAACTCAAATTTGACCAATTATGTTTCTGTTTCCAGTACTTCTGGGGCTGTGTAAGAACACAGTTCTCTGTTCTCGAGCACTCATTGCTGTCAAAGGATAGGAATGAGGCAAAGCGTGAAGAATTCGCTCGTAACCAAATGAGCACCATAGATGGGCAGAGACAGCCTTTATTGTAAGGTGTGGGGAGAGGCTGTCACTTATTGGTTCTCTATTGAGAAACCTACAGAAAAAATGTCCCAGCTCTTACATCCTAGCAGTGTGTTCAGCATACTTTCAGGTATTTCCAGTTTACTTTGAGCTTCTTGACAGTGTGCTGTGTAAAACACCCTGGTTTTGGTAGACACTGAGTAGTTTCAAGTAGTTTCCCCTGAAAACAAGCACCAGTAGGGCTTGTCATTGGTTAGATATTGTGAATGATTTGCTAGCTTTGTGTTGTTCTGCTTCATTACTTTTTCCTTCCACCTGTGCCAAAAATTGATGATTATTCTTAGAATGCTTCAGTAGGGACATTGTTGTTGGCTCCCACTAGTAAGAGATTTTGTTTCTTGTAGAGAATATGTTCTGCTCTTTTAATTAGTATACTTATTGTTACATTTCTTGTTTATCTAACTTCTCATGCAGAAGTATTATTCTAAGGGATTTTTAAGCTACGCATGATGAAATTGCATTTTTTAAAGTGTACTTGCTAGGTCATGTGTTGGTCATCTGCCTTTGACCTCTTAATCACAACTATCACCTCTCTATTCTGTCAATACATACTACTGGGTTTTTGCTCTTAAATTGTACCTGTCATGGTTTTGTTTCCAGTAATTATGAGAGTTGTGAAAAAAAATAGTCCCTTTTGTTTCAGAAACCCATCACTGTCAAAGGATAGGAATGAGACAAAGGCCAAAGAAGTTAGTCATGACCAAATGAGTACCATAGATGGGCAGGCAGCTCAGCTTTTGATTCAATAGCTGTTGAATAACAAACATATATACTGCATAAAAACAGTTGCCTTTTAAATAATGCTGTAAAAACTAGAATTAAAAAATTTATTTTTGCAAAAAAGACAGAGTGCTTATTCAAGCAGGGGTATGGGGAACCTGAAATGTTTAAATTAAAATTATTGAACTTTGTGGTTTTCTAAAGATCTGTTTATTTTTTTAGTCTGTTGAAAAACAAAGTCTTAGAGATTAGTAGCAATATATTGGCAAAGTTATTATTAGAAAATGTTATTACTAACTTGTTCTTTTTTGTGTGATAACTGTTTGTAACGTGCATGTTTATGCTTACATTTTGAAGGTTCAACAATTCACTGATATGTAGACCTGTTTAGCTTGTCATTGCTTTGTAATAATCCAAATTAACTGTTAAATTTTTTGTATTTTTGAGCTTGTGAATTCATATGAATACTTTCAGTTTTCTCTGTTTGAACTTTACGTATTTGCGAAGTTTGAGTAATTCTTTGGAACTGTAATTATGTGATGTATAAGAATTTTAACACCATATTTTACAACAAATGGATGTTTTAAAACTGTGTGCTTAGTAGAATTTAAAAACTAACAGAATTAACTTTAATAAAAACCAACAAACTGCTGTAACTGAGAATTTTTCTAATGTGCAGTTTCTGCAAACACAGTTGATGCTAACAGCGTTGTCTTCTTGTTCCTCATCTTCTCTCCCGCAGCCCGGCTTGCCTGCCCAGAACTTCTCCATGTCGGTGACGGTTCCAGTGTCCAATCCCAACACTTTAACCTACAGCAACCCAGGGAGCTCCCTGGTGTCCCCATCCCTGGCTGCCAGCTCCTCGCTCACGGACACGACCATGCTGTCCCCGCCCCAGAGCGCCCTGCACCGCAACGTGTCCCCTGGGGCACCGCAGAGACCGCCCAGCGCCGGCAACGCAGGTGAGCTCTGCTGCTGCTGCTGCTGCCCCTGCTGCTGCTGCCCCTCCCTTCCACAGCCCGGCCATCGCCTGGCAGACTCCACCAAAACCCTCCCAAGTCACAAGTTCTCTGTGCTTTCAGTGCACTTGCACAGCTGAAGTTTTTATGTAAAGAATTACACAATACTGTAATCGAGCAAGTCAGTTTAATGCTCTGGCTTATTTTGATTAGGTGGAATGCTGGGGACAACTGATCTCTCAGTGCCAAATGGAGCTGGTACCAGTCCAGTGGGTAAGTGCAGTATCATGTATTTGTTATAAAAAATAGTCTTGTGGTTTCAGTTTCTCAGTTATTCAAAAGCAATTTTTTATTTTGACTCTTTGGAAAAAGTGGCTGTGGCAGAACAAAGGTCGTAATTTTTTTAGCTGCAGTGCAATTGTCAAGGTTTATAAATTATTATCAGGCATTTAACTTTTTACTGCTGTGCCCTTTCTACTTCAGTAATTTTTGCTTTTTTTTTGGTGGTTTTCAGTAGTAGCATGCTGCTGCTGCTTTTGTGTTTCTCTACAGGTGTAATTACAGTATTCTAAAAACATCCTGTGTTTGCCAAATGTGAACTATTGCACTAAAGGCAACTCAGCTCAGTTCTCAACTTCAGTATTTGCAGGACCTTGATATTTGATGCTGGCTGTGGTGCCAATCAGAATGAAGCAAATACAGACTGTATTGTTTGTATTGCCATGTGTATCTTGCTAATCATTTTCTAGCAATTACATGAAGAAAGCAATGAGTCTTGGAAAGTGATAGCTAGGATCTGTCTTAGTTTTGGATGATTATCAGAATTTCTTCTGAAAACAAATTAGAGATATTGCCAGAAATCAAATCCACAGTATTTTTTGGCCTTCAGTAAAAATATATGATAGCACTTTTTCATTTCAATAATATTTTGTCTCCCCTAAACAAAATTTAGCACTCTGATAGGGGGGCAGGCAGCCACTGAAATGTGTCGTGCCACAGACAGACAAAATAAATGACAGCTCACCCACTTTGGTCACGTTCCTCTGTGCCACTGGAAGTCGTGCTGGCTGAAGGTCAGTTTTGCAAACACACCTAACTCCTCTTGGGAAGTGTTCATAGCCTGGAATTAGAGAAGCAACTGTTGACCTTTCAGTGTTTGCCCACTGGCTACTTCATGTGGCAGCTGGGAAAAAGTTCTTAGAACATCAAGTCAGGCAGTTGAATTGATGAATAAAAAATGCTGCAGCGTTCCAAGGCTGAAAGCACAGGATTGACTTTCCACTCTTTATCCATTCCTTGGCTATGTGCAGCACAGATATGAAATATTAAAGAGTGGTTTCCATCAGGTAAGCAAGATTTTAAATGGAGGAAACTTCCTCAGTTGATAAAAGATGGCTATTTTTAGAAACTGTAGAGGTCAGATGTTGATTTCCATAGAATTTTTCAAGTCAGACTAAGTAAGTTTATTATCAGGCTGTTTCAGGCCTCTTTTCACAAATCAGGCTTTATTAAGAGCAGCTTCAGATTTAAGACTCCTTCCTTCAATAAGCAAATAAAACAGTGGTTACAGTGCTTGCTATAGAGTATCAAACTCTAGAAATGCCCAGTTACAGCAGCTTGGGGAACATATTTAATGCAGTAAAATGTTTTCCTCCTTGCATTTATTAATAGTTTATGTAAAAAGTCAAAATGCATCACTTATCTCTTACTTTGCAGAACATCACACCCAAGATGTTATACATATACCCACTCACTTCTAGAAAGGTTTGTCATGCAAGTGAGAGTTGTGACTGTACAAGAACAGGGGAACATCTTTAAGTACCTCTAGTGAAACTCAAATACCTGGTTAACACCAGAATGCCAAATCAGAGGGGTACCCGGAGTTGTCAGAGCTCCACTTGCTGTGAGTTCTGGCATAAAAACTTTGTAACTGCTGACAGGTGCACAAGAACCTTCTCAGTTACAACCACAATCAAGAAATCATACGTAACCAGATTGACTAAATCTGCTGTCAACTTGAGCTTGACAGCTGCTCTTGAAATGTATCTCATGTTAATTATGTCTGCAGACAATAATGGTTTTAGTTTCTTGCTGCATTTATTGTAGAATTCACTTTTAAAAAATCTTATTTTCTTCTTTTAGCTTCCAGGTTTTTTTTTTAAACTTCTCAGGAATGGAGAATTCTCCTATGGATGTAGTGAAAGGTCACGTGCCAAATTTGCAGCTCACAATTTATAGGAGTGATGTCAGAGGTAAAGATGGGGAGTATTGGCATATCCATATTCACAGATACTTTCTTATAATTAAATAAAGGAAAAACCCATCTTCTTCAATATTATGAAGTACTTGTGCATCTGAGATTCTGTTCTCATTTCCTTGAAAGACACTTACATGCCTTTATCTCTTCGTAACAAGCAAGTAAAGGTTATCTTGCTTATTTGGGACCCAGTTCAAACAAAGATGTTGCATAAAATGGCTCATATTGAGTTCACATGAGTTTTTTTCTCAAGTCCTGTGTAACTTGATTGGAATGGAAATGATTTGCTTTAGCAGTCAATCTGCCAACTTAACAGTTTTTCTGTGGAAAATAACTTTGAGTAAAAATATCTGCGTGTTGTAGCAAAGATTGGTAGGTGGTTTTTTATATCCAGAACAGAAAATTTTGTGATCACTTTATAATACTGAGAGCTTACTTCACATGCAGCTGTCATAACTCTGAAAAAGCATTTTCATTTTGTAATATTTTTAAAATTCTACCCACCACATAAAAAACATTTGCTGAAAATTTTTACTTGGCAAATATACCCGTTTTGAGAGGGAAAAAATGTCCAGCATTATAATGGAGTTTGCTCTAGAGCTAATTTATTTTTTCTGTTAATTAGATCAAATGTTTCTGAGCTAGAACATTGATGATCTTGTTGCTTCTGGTCAATGTTAAACCCTGTTCAATTTGTGATGGGCATCAGACGTGCTCCAGGAGTTTCATATGACCAGGATGTGGAGAGCACCTCAGGCAAAGCCCAGATACAGGGGAGAGTTTCTTTGGCTTAGGACTGGATGGATGGATGGATGGATGGATGGATGGATGGATGGATGGATGGATGACATTCCAGTTTGCCATGAGTTCTGCTTTGCTATGTTCTAGTTGATTGGAATCATCCCATGAATCATCCACAAGTTGCCAGTGAAACACATTTGCAGTGACCTTGTGCCGTCCTTGAGGACTCTGAGAATCAGCAAAGCTCAGAAATATCACCAGAGTTACTCAATCTCTACTTTTTCTTCCACACCTTTCACGTGTGGCATTGAGCCAGAACCATGTCAGCGACCTGAGCTGGTTTTCATTGCCAAGGCTGCATAAAAACAAAGGAGCTTAAGACCTGAGTTCTTCCCAGTCCCAGGGAATTCTTAAGGAATTTTTGGAAGTGGAGGCTGTTTCTGATTTCACAAAGACACAGTATTTTCTGTCAGTACATTTCTATGTCAGTGAAATAGCCCTTCTGGTCAATAATGCAGATTATGGACACAGTTAATCTTCTGGAAAAGAAGAAAAAAAAGAAAAAGACATTGTCTTTCCTCTTACATTTTTACTATCAGGAGAACGGATAAAACAGACCTGGTCTGCCTGGGTACTGAATTACTCCTCTTTGTTCCAGAGCTGTATCTTCTCTAATGTCCTCACTAATCTTCAGCTTCTGAGAATGTGAAATAACCTCAGGAATACTGGTTTTCTTTGGAGCAGAAGTGAGGGGTATATCTGCTGTCTTGTGAGCTGTTGGATCTCTGCTAAGAGTCAGTGTAGATCATGTGTGGTCTCTTATCCTGGCCCGAGGAGGGATTTTGCAGAGGTGCCACTGACAGCTTGCACACACCTGTAAAAAGTGCTTGGAGTTGCCAGAAAGGGATCAAGACAAAACTGTGAATAGCCACACCTGTAAATGGTTCCCTTTGTCTTGAGGGCTTGGCTGATGTGTGGATGTGTGTGAGGATAAAAGAATCTCTGAGCTTGGTTTTGCACAAGTCTGAATCTGCTGCGATCTGGAGTGCACCAGAGGCTTCAATAACAGAAAGGCTCTCTGTGCCTTTCTAGTCGTGTTTGCTTTGTGAAATGAGAGACACCCCAGCAGGAGTATCCAACTGACTCCTGAAAAACACCTCTTGCAGTTTCAGGCAAATGTTCTGCATTGATGCTATCAGCCTCTTCCTTAAGAAAGCAGCTTTCTTGTGCCTCTACCCCACTCTGACATTTACATCATGTCCCCTTGCATCAGCTACAAGCCTTGGCCCTGTGGGAGAGGACCACCTTAGGAAAGCAGCTGTAAATAAACCCTGAGCATGTTCCTACTTCAGGCTGTGCACTCCTGGTGGTATTTCAGATCTGTGCTTCCTCTGCAGTGTGACAGGCAGGATCAGTCCCTGGTAGTCTCCCCCTGGTCAGAGCTCCTCACTTCCCAGCTGTATGGAAAGGGATCTGACTTCAGAATGTTTGTTCACCTGCTGCTAAACACAGCACACCGAGGTTCCTGCTGTGCTGGCAGTAGTGTCAGTGGCTTGCCTTGCTCTGATCTCTGAGAGGACACAGGTCAGTACAACAGTCAGGGCTTCACCTTCTCCAGGGAAGGGGCTGAGGGCTACAGCTTCCAGGCTCTCCTGAAGGAAGAGGAGTTCTGCACAGCAGCTGTTCCACGGGGTGTGAGCCGAGCCCTTTTCCTTTGCTGGATGTTGTCAGCACATAACAAAGGCTGATCCATCCATTGCTCTCTGATTAAATCAGCTCACAAGAAATGACTGGCTGAAATCAGCATAAAAAACATGCTGGTAAGAAGAAAGAAAGTATTTGATTTTTTTTTTTTTTTTTAACTATAGCTCTTTCTCCTTGCAAACCACCCATCTGCATGACATGAGGTCAGTTCAGCCCCTGAACTACCCTTAGGTTTCAGCTGAGGTTTCATATCTTGCTGTGTGTGTTTGCTGTCTTACCAAAATTTCTGATTTACTGAGAGGTCCATGACAATTCTGGTTAGAATTTGCCATACAGATTCTTATTCTGCCAATTATTAATGCCAGTTATTAATCTCTCAGCTGGGTTAAAGTCTCAACGTTTACATAATGTCCCCTTGCCCAGGATACGCTGCCACATTGCCATTTCTCTCCTCCTTTCTTTGCCACTCTACTTTGGCTTTGTATAGACATACAGAAATCAGCAAATTTAGGAAGTATACTGATGTAATTAACTGTAATCTGTTTAATTGACAAAAGACCTAAAATACATCCAGTTGCTGTTGGTGATGTTCACTCAGGTACAAGAGCAGTGTGCCTTTATTTAGGTTTGCTATTGCATTCTGAATAATAACCACCCTTTAAATTCCAAATTTCCTTGAAAATTCTTTCTCCTTTTATGTAGCTGTAGGCAAAAGAAAATTTCCAACAACCTGGGAAATGAGCTCTTTTTAAAGTTCTGTAACATGACTAAGCATTCCCTTGACATTTAGTCATGTGTATTTCTTTTTTGCTGCCTTTTAATATCTAAAGTACTGCCTTAGAAGCATAAATCTTACATGTTAGACATGTTATCTGACATACTGATTTGTAAAGATCAGTAGAAATAAATTTATTTCAGATTCCTTGAGATATGACAGTAAATTCTTTCCAAAGCTAATGTAGAACTGGAGCTTTTTGAAATGATGGTAGAATCGGCAGTGACTGCTGTGCAGAGCTGAAAATGGTAGGAATGGCATATGCTGTTTTTAATTTCCACTTGAATCTGTCACACTAAACCCTAAAGTAAACAAATTGAGCAACTAATGCACACAGAAATGCTATTGTTGGTTTTACTTGCAATATGTCCCCCTGCCCAAGGTTCTTCATGGAAATGTTTTCCTTCAGTAGATCTTATCTGGTCTCCTGATGCCTCATGAATCCATGGTGTGTTGCAAACACAACTTCCAGTTTGCTTCTAATTGTGTGACGACTGTTGGGTTTTATGATGTCACTGGAGGCATAAATATTTATTTACTACAATCCTTATTTTTGCTTAACCTTACATGGCTTAGCTGCTTGCCCACAATTATTCCAAAACTGTGTATAACTGTTCAGTTTTTCTCCAAAATTAACCACAAAAAAAAAAGAAGAAAGAAAAGATTAATGGCATCAATGCCTATAATTTATTCCTTGAGTAGTAATAAGTACATGGAGTACTTTCCAGCCACGTGTGTTCATTGTTTCAGCTGATGTGATTTATATAGTGAAATATGAGTCTGGCTCATGTAATTGAATGCTGTGTCTTGGGCTGCAGGACAGTAAATGAGATTAAGCTGTATTATGTCTCTGAAGGCAGAATATCCAGTTGGTATCATGGGTGGGTTGTAACATTTCACTTCAGAAAAGAAGTTGCTTCAAAAGTAAACACTTTCTGACTAAACAAGAAGTAGGCTAATGTACGTTGGCAGGGTTTGTTATCATCAAATCTAATTAAATTATGATTCATATAATTGAGAGCTTGTATTTGCATTGGTGTCTGTTTTCCAAAGGACTGTTTTGAACATGCTTTCACGTCTGTTTTAAGGAATTAGAGTTAAATAAAACTTCGGAAGTAAAAACGGTTGTATTTTTACACATATGTAGGATTTTACATTCTGTTTCCATTTCCAGTTTGAAAACGTTTTTAAACATAAAGTATTGTCTTTGGGGAAGATCTATAGCAGGTAGGGTAGAAACAATTTCTGTATTATATGAAATAGTGAGTAGAATTTATGGGGTTATTAAGGCCTTGGTTTGGCAAAGGGCTGTGTAGTTGCATCATCCTGTACTCATTATCTTTTTCTGGCTCCTGACCTTGCTCTAAGAAATACCACACGTTTAGTTATCCTTTCACTCTTAACTGGTAATTTGATTTTCTTATTAGATTATTAAAAGGAAAAAGGCTTGAAGTTTCATACTAAATATTCTGTACTCTTATTGCAGCCCCAGCATATGATCGATACAGACACTCCAGTGTTTGCTCAGTGTTCAGTGCCAGCTCTTTATCACAAGGGGCTGCTATTGGATTCATACCCACAGTATTGCACACTTAGGATATTTTTTGTTGCCGTTTCTCCCATTTTTAATACATTCTAAACACTCCTTTTGAGAAGTGCTCAGCCTTTTGTCAGAAGAAATGCTTTGACTCTGCCCTGCTGCTGCCTGATACTGCACAGAGCAGGCAGTGGCAGGGAGTTTGTTGTTTTTGACAGCACCACTAAAAGCATGAAATGTTTCTGAAGGATTGGCAGAGCCTTGGAACAAGGGTTCAGGAAATGACTGGATTGGGTGTGGAAGAGAGACACTGTCCAGATTTAACACTCGGGCTACCGAAATACTTGAACCAGAGGACAGGAAATGGTATCATAGGATGGCCCCAAGTGCTGTACAGAACCCCATTGTTTGCACAGACTGGGATTGTTGTGCAGCTTAAACTGCTCAGAACTCACAGCCCTGCCATGGAAAGGTGACATGGCAGCCTCAGTGAGTAATAAAATGCTATTTATTATTGCATTACAGCCCAGACTTTACTTCCATTATAACAGTAGGATCTTTAAATGCTCTGGCATTTATGCTGAAAATGGGAGGTGCCATAACAAAGTTTCAAATACAATTTGGTGATACTTGTCCTCCCTAGCATATTTGCAAATTCATTTAATTTTTACCCTGTCCATTGTGTAGGATGTCAGTCAGTGTCTGCAGGCTGGCTGTAACTCATGCTGCACTCATTTATAATGGATAGGAATTGATGCATAACTCTGTTAACAAAACCATGATTTCTACGAAAACCATCTCCGTTTCAGGAACCTTAAGGGTAGCACAGAACTAAATTTCTCCTTTTGGCTTGTTGGTTTTTCCATGTGACCCAGCTGTGGAGAGTTTTCTCCTACCAGTCAAGAGTATATTTAGCTCTAGTGTGTATTCTCAGCTCCCTGCTTTTCAATCACTCCACCTAAATTTTATCACTAACCTAGAAGCATCCGAATAAATTCTACTGTTTTCTGCTGAGGAATGTGGATCCTTTAATCACAAAATGAATTTTTGCTGTGGTTTTTAATACAGAAGGAAGAATGCTGACATGAAAAAACTTTCTGCTGTATTCCTTCTTTCCCCCATAAGTTCTGAGTTAAAAGTCATATTCCCATACCTCCTATGCAAATGCTTCAGGAAAGTACTAAATTAGAATGACTCTTCCTTGCTCTGTTAACCTTGGAAAGCTCAAGGGACATGTCAGATCATCCATGTATGGTCAGGCTTTTGGCACAGTGGGAAATCCACAGAGTGAGTAAATCCAGAGGAGGCTTCCTCACAGCATCTTGGTGAATTCCCATCGAGGTTCTCAGTGTGCCCTGGCTGAGTATCTTGGTTATATCAGGCACCTCCACCAAGTTTTGTGCCCTTGCTGAGACATGTTGCTGTTCTTCTTTCTTGCTGTGCTTTCAAAGACATTAAAAATGTTGCTAAAGAAGGTAGAATGTGACACTGACAACTTTCTTATTTTAATTGCTTTTAGATTAATATGTATTTAATGCAATAAAATTGGATTGGGCATAGGGGCCTATTCAAATTAGAATAATAATGCAAAATTCATGCCAGCGTGGCGCTATGGGCGATTAGGAGAGAATTTCCCACACAGTGAACTTTGTCTCCTAGACTTTTCCCTGATTGTGCCTATAAAAGCTGCTTTCAGACCTGCAGTGTTAGTGCAAACAGAATCCTACTATGAATTGTGTTTATTTATACACACACACACAGGTTCTGTAGGGTGAACTATAGGGTTCCCTGTTGCAAAATTCTCCTTAACAACTTTTTTTCTGTTTGCAGCTGAATAAGGTTTGTGTATTTTGAGAATTGTTGCTATAAATATGATTCTGTGATTGGAATGTGGCTTTACAATTTTTTCTGAGAAATATATTTTGGTTCACATGATTGGTGCTTCTGTCAGGATGGGAAAATAGAATACTGGGCACTTGACTGATTTACTGCCTTGGTGCTGTTTTCTGGTCAGTTCTGAGTGTAAGCTGAGGCCTCTGCCTTGAGCATATTCAGCTTTTGGAGATTTCAGTGCTGAATGCTGGACCTCTAGGCTTTGACTTGTCCAATTCCACTTAGAATGAGTACCAGGAGTAAGATAGAGAAAGACTTGGTTAAATAAACCTATGGGCATAAATGATGTGTGTATCTGGAATGAATTTAAGGGGAAAGGATTTGTTCCCTTCATTGTTGCTAAATATAACAATCAGAGAGTAAATGTTGATACTGAAATTAGTCCTGCAGATCTGGGAGGTTTATGAAGAATAAATTTTAGAAACAGAGACTTTAAGAGCTGATCTTTTGTTCTCACAGGAACAATTCAGTGTAGTCCATGCTCTCTCTGTGGGGGTGGGGACTAAGTGAGGTGCAAAACCCTCACTTTTCTGCAGGCTCAGCCTGGAGGAGCTTCAAAGGGCAAACTAAACACAACGGATGTTATTAGAAATAGTTCTTAGGCAATTTGCTCTTCTCAGCGTTTAAGCTGCCACAGCGTGCCCTTGAAGTGATATTCCCTTTCCATATTGATCCTCTGGTCAGAGTGGTTTGTGTTTGTTCATTTGTTCAATACTCAGCCCCTTGTGGGATGTTCATTATCGGAAGATTTACAAAATTAATATTTCATAACTGGTACATGAGTGAGCACCAAAATTTTGTATTGTCCTTCTCCTCAGTCTTACAGTCCATTTGTTTGTCCTCTTTTCAGGAAATGGATTTGTGAATTCCCGAGCTTCACCAAGTCTACTTGGTACCAGTGGTGGTGGGAATGGCCTAGGCAAAGTCATGCCTACAAAGTCCCCACCTCCACCAGGAGGAGGAAACCTTGGCATGAACAACCGCAAACCCGACCTCCGTGTCGTCATCCCACCCTCCAGCAAGGGCATGATGCCACCACTGGTGAGTTAAAACATTTGCTCTGGGTCTGCCTGGAAATGGACTGTTGTGCCCACATGCACAGGGAGAATCTGTCTCACCTGCTTACCACAGGGTACAGGAATAGAGAGGTGTTTGTGTTCTGAAATGCCACTGATGAAAATCAAAAGTACAAGTTGTGGGGAGAAGTTCAGCTTGTAAGGAATTTTTCCAGCTGTGAAACAGCAGTCTGACCTAAACGTGGAAAGAGCACAGTCGTAGAGACAGGGCTGGGGACTTTGGTGGTGTGATGTGACATCCTCTGACTTGGTACTGAGAACTCCGGTGGTTTGGAGGATGTGGCTTTTAAAAAGGGTTATCCATTATTCTGTGGAGGAATGGCTGATCTTATTGGTGATGTGAGCTCTATTTAACGTGCCCTAAAGCACATTTTGTACCTGTTTTTCCTGGCTCATAATGGCTGTGGGATGTGAAGTGCAGGTTCTGTGGTGAGGAAGGGCTGAGAGCAGCACTGGTCTGATGTGGCAGCGTGGAACGTGACCTTGGCTGTCCTGTGGGGCCATCAAAGAGCTCAGGGGTGCTCTGCAGTGCTGCTCTGCACTTTGGCATCTGGGCACCAGGGTTTGTCCAGCCAGCCTGGGAATAGCACACGAGTTTCGTGTCAGCCATGAGGCAACCACGGCCTCGAGCCCAGAACAGGTCTTGCAGGAAGTGTTGCTCTGCTTTTCCTTTAATCTACTTGGCCAAATCCTTTGGTCTTAGTCTTTTGCTGCCATGTAGAAATTTTCAATGTCTCTGTGGATGTTTTCTGTGTATGGAAGAATGGGCCATAACTAGGAGGAGCAGGATATAAACAACACAAGTACTCTCTGTATAATTCCTATTTGTTTTTAAGCTACCATAAGTGCTTACATTTGTTACTGGTACTCATGATGAATAATACCAAATTAATCCAAGTAAGAAAAGCTATAATTAGCCTCAGAGTAATGATTCTTGAAAAAAAAAAAAAAAGGGTTTTTCTAGGAATACTGAAGTGTAGGAGAGATAGGAAGTACACTGGCTGATCATTACAGTGACAATTACACTTCTAATTAGAAATAGAAGCAATAATGCAGTTCTGGTACTAGTGATGCACAGCACCTATTTATTTTATTCTGTGAAGAACAACATCATATTCAGCTTTGTGTTTGTCTGTGTTTTGGGGGGAATTAGAAGATTTCAGAGTAGATGCTGGCATGGAATGATGGTTGTGTGTGAAAGTGTTTTGTTGCTGAGCTGGTTTATTGGATCTGTGCAGCCAGAGACTGCCATGCTGCACATCCACAAGTGCAGCCCTGTCCTCGGGGTCACCAAGCTCTTGCTGCACCAATTTCCCCAAAGCCAGTGTTCTCTCAGTACAGCAGGTTTTATGTGACACCAATTTCATGAAGTATTACATTTCTAGCAGTATTATCTGCAGAATCAGGTGGCAAATCCACATTATTAATTAAAACGAATCAAAATCCTGAAGCACAAACGTGACTTTTTCTTTCATTTGAAAGCAATGCTATTTTTAGTAACTGTGTTATCCCTCTTGTTTGCTGAGTACAGTCGGAGGAGGATGAATTGGAGTTGGTGAGTTTGGGCTGCTGTTTGCTGAGAGACAGCAAGATGCTGGAAATGTCTTTCACTACAGCTTTTTAACTGTAGTTTCATTACATATTTTAAATAATTCCAGTGTTCCCTTGGTAGCAGACAAAAATATATGTGTTTTATCAAACTCAAAACCTGACCAATTCAAGTTGAAAACACATCTAAAGTCAGCGCTTGCCATTTGTAAACTTCTATTTTTTTTTCCTGAAAATGTTTCTGTTTTTCTTGGAGGGAACATTGGAAAAGAGCCTTACAAAGTAACTGTCCATGTGTATAGGATTTGTACTGCCTTCTATATGAAATACGAATAATCCCTTCCCATCCCTTAAATTATTGGAATATTTTTAGAAAGTGTCTTCACTTGTGAAGTTCTTCAGATTGTAACACCAGCCCTGTGTTACTTCTCTTCCTTTCAAGGAGATGACATCATTGCTGGTGAGGTCACCTTTTTGGAGGTTAGAATTATTTCATCCTGCGTGAGATTATCAAACCACAGGGGTGTTCCCTGTTTACCAAAAGGAATAGAGGATTGCAAATGAATAATTCTACCTTCTTTTTCCAGTGGAAAGATATTCTGCTTTTAAAAGGAAACTCTTTGGATTTGTGTGTTTTCTATTTTTTTTTCCCCAAAGGTTTTAACATTTGGCATTCTGTCTGGAAAATTAACATAAGGCTAAAATAATTCGTAACTTATTTTTAGAGCAAATTTCAAATTGTTTGGCTCCTGTGGCACAAACCAGGCAGAAGATGCTGTGTCAGAATCACAGAGAAATAAATCGACCTACTGCAGACCTTGACTTGTTGTTGAACATGGACCTGTTGCTAATATGAGGCTCTAATTGCATGAAAGCATGGAAAATGTAGTGATTTAGATAAATTTCTTCATGAATGCATGCTGCTGGTTGATTTTTACCTTAAACACGATAAATAGATACAAAAAGTAAGGGAAGATGGTTTTTGAAATTCAGTATCGAAGTTTTTAAGCATTATTGGGATGTCTTGCTCATCGAGCAGTTAAAGAGCTCTCCCACTTTCCTCTCGCCTTCAGAGAGGAGTGTCTGGTTTTCAGTGCAAGAAGGAAATGTCAGTGTGACAGCAATCATTGAATGAGATGTCGCAGGAATTGGAGCTGAATTCCTTGGCCGGGGGATTCCCGCGCCCCGCGCCCCGCGGGGTGGGCGATGGAGCCGCGCGGGGTCCGCGTGCCGCGGGCGCCACCTGGCGGCTCCTGAAGCTGCGAGCAGCTCTGGCCGGAGCGCGCACAAAGGAACGGGGCAGGGTCTGCCTCCAGCGGGCCCGGGAAACGCAGGCTACACCTGCGCGCTCCTGAATGATGCTCACGGCTGTGCTGGGAATCAGCTCCAAAGCCCAGCTGGGAACACTCGCTCTGTGTGCTTGGAGCTGAGCACTCAACGTGAAAAGCACCTACCAACGGTAGTGGAGCATGAAATAAAGATTCTGAATTCTTCCTGCTACATTTGCACCAGTTAAAAAGATTAAAAAAAGAGATCTTGAAATTTCTCATGAATCTCCAAGGACAACAACTACTGGGCTCATCTAAATATTACTTAGTGTTTTTGTGTGGCCGAGTTATATTCAGAAAGATTTTTATATATTTTATATATGAAAGTTATATTTAGAAAGATATTTCTGATTTATATTCAGAAAGAATTTACCTCAGAAAACCACCTTTATTAGCCACTCAAAAAAAAAAATCCCGTAAGGAAATCCTTTGGTCTGGATTGTTTCCCAGTATATTCCTCTTTACTTTTCCATTATGCAGTAATCCCAACTTTATAGGCAGCCATCCAAGAAAGCTTTGGAGAAAGGTCAATTCTTGACAGACACAAAAATCTGCTCTAATAACATCTCTTTATGCCAGATAAACTTGGTCTAGGGGAGATTTTCAGAAGTACGTAAGTGATTTAAAGGGATCAATTACAGAAAATCAGAGGGACTTTCTCTGGGAATTGGAGCTTAGAAACCTGGGAGTTCTGAAGCAGAGAGGGCACATCTGCCAATCTCTGTGTTTGGTAACAAATGTTAAAGGGCCCCCAGATCCTAGGGAGGCTCAAAGGTGGGAATTCCAGAGCAGCCAGACACAAGAGAGATCAGGAGCTGGCAGCCAGTGACAGCTGTGGCTAATTTTAATATGGGAGCTGTGATATATATTTCTTTCTTTAAATTGGAAAGATACAAGATTGATAACCCTCAATTCATCTTCATAAATTTAAGCTTAAAATTGACTACAGCCCCATTTCTGTACCTGCTCATTCTGATATTTTTAAGGGAATTATGCATTTTTAATGCAGCTCGTTCACTCAAGATTAGAGTGGAGAAAAAAAGTTAAGTGCTGCAGATCCTGAAATACCTTTGTCTGAAATAAAGGAAAGGAGTAGTAACTTCAGTCTTGTAAAGTTATGAAATGGATCCCTACCAAGGAGATGAGAAACTGCTCCTTTTGTAGCAAATATATTTTCAGAGATAGAGATAAGTTTGCTTTAAAAAAACATTATTTCCAGCAGATTGAAACCCAGCTCCTTGTAGAAATACAGGGTGTAGAGACTGCTGCTATTTCTAAGAATTCTGCGGATAAAAGTAAATATCTTGAAAAATAAAACCTTAGCATTTTCTGTTCTTGACAGTATTTGTCATGGCCAAATGGTGTTGAACCTCATATTTTCCATGAAAATTTGCAGTTGCCACCATGGAGAGCAGAACATTCTGTGGCAGCAGCTTTGCTGTCTGGTGCTGTTTACCACAGTGTTTAATTAATTTTCTAACCAGCAAATTTGGTTAGAGCTTATTCTGAGTGATGTGTTTGCTGCAGATGTTCATTTCAGTATATGGGAAAGAAAGACTGTTCTAGGCTGTTATTAAAAAGCCAAATATTGCCCACAGTTAAATCATCTGAGACAATCTAGTTTAGCTATTTTCCCTGTAAGAAAAGCACCATTGCTCTTTGTGAACTCCAGTGTCATTTGCTTGGAAACATATCTGCATTATAACAAGTATTCTCTCAGCTTCTCAGGAACCATGGGAACAGCAAGATTATTTTATCACTGAAGTCTTATCAACACAAATTTAGAAGATCTCTGTGTTCCTTTCAGGACAGGTGTAGTCAGTACAGTGTCAAAACTGGCAGCTGAAATTTGGAAAATTGGATAAACAACTGTGAAGTGGGAGAATCTCTTCTGATGGAAATGCACCTCACCATCTGTACTAAAACCTCTTTAAAAATAAGACTCAAAACTCTTAAATCACTTAAGAACTTCTGAGAATTGTTGTGTGTATTCCTAAGAAATTGCATTTATTTTTGTGTGTCTACAGCGCTAACACTGTTGAAATGTGCATGCTTGGGAAGTGGCCCAGTGAGCCTTCAATTAATTTTTCATTTCAGTTTGCCAAGATTGTTTTGGTTGTCTTGAAATATCTTAGCTTTTTTAGAAAACCAATCCTGACAAAGAGGATGTGTTCCTAACTCAAAGATCCAGCAGAGCAGCAGGCTGGAATGCAATGCCCTGTCACACTGGCACTGCATTTCCCCTTGTTCTCCCTGGTCTCTGAGGTTTGTTGTTTCCATCCCTTGCAGAACACCCAAAGGATAAGCAGTTCTCAGTCCACGCAGCCCCTGGCCACCCCCGTGGTGTCGGTGACGACTCCGAGCCTGCCCCCGCAGGGACTCGTGTACTCGGCCATGCCCACTGCCTACAACACTGGTAAGCCCTGCTGGGGAGTCAGGAGCCCAGGAAATTCACATTTCTGTGACACCTGACTTGGTTTTCCTCTTCAGTTCAAATGAAGGCTCCTACTCATCAAAACTGAGCCTGTAGCAATCCCACCAGGAACTGGAGTGCCTCAGGTTTAGGTAATAGCTGATCCTTCAGTACTGCTGTTCTTCAGATACTTTTATTGTCTGCAGTACCTTAAAACTACTTTTATCCAAGCTGGGTGTGATGTAAGGCATTTGGTAATGTAAAAGTGGTGAGTGGTTTGCTGGTTGGGAAAGTAGTTCATGAAATGCAAATAATAAGTGATGGAACATGAGGCAACGGCAGCCTCAAGTTGCACAAGGAGAGGTTTAGGTTGGATACTGGGGAAAATTTCTTCATCAAAAGGGTTGTCCAACATCCACCAGGGCAGTGGTGGAATCCCCCTGGGATTTTACACGTTTTCTCCACTCTTGGTTTTGAAAGTCTTCACTGCAGTTTTTGGTTTAGCCAGCCAAGCACCTCACATCCTCTTGTATCTTTTTCTGTTAATGAGCTCATTAGCTGGCAGTGCCCCGAGCCCTCCTCTGTGGCCTGGGCAGTGCCACAGCCAGGAGGGTGCAGGGAGGGGGGATTGTGCACCCACCAGCCAGGGCTGTCCTGGGAGAGGGGCTGTGCTCTCCTCACTCCCCTCAGCCAGGGCTGGATTTATCCTGCAAATGCAAACACAGCTGGGCTGAGGGGATGAAGGCTGGAGCAGGGAGTGCAGGAGCAGTGCCATGGGTAGAGCAGGGATTGCTTTGGGTGATCAGCTGAGTGGAGTAGCTGGACCTGCAGACCTTGCTCTGACTCGTGCCCCAGAGGGGCTTCAGCTCTCGTGTCGTGGCTGTTCAGAGCAAACCCTTCTGGTCCCTGCTCAGAGGAGCCACACTGAGTTTCACCTGTCACATCCCTCCTGCCCAGTTTCACCTGTCACATCCCTCCTGCCCAGTTTCACCTGTCACATCCCTCCTGCCCAGCTGGATGCTGTTTCAGGGGGCAGTGCTGGGTGCATCCCTCAGTCACAATAAGCTGTGAGCTGGTGGCTGAGACAGCCAAAAACTGAGAGGGGCTGGAATCTCAGGAAGCAGCAAAAGGCAAATGGGAACTGATGTCCTACGTAATGGACAGTGCTGGTACCACTGGGGTGTGATTTTAAACTGCAGCCCATTTCCTTTGATAATGCAAATAATTTGTGCAAAGCTTTTAGCCTTTAGTGGTTTTCACACACTCTAGAATTGTTTCTATTAGACTGAACCTTTCAGGGGATTTGCAGGAAGAAATTTGATATTGAAACCAAATTGTCTCCTGGGGATTCTCAGGGTAGTCACCACTTACAGCACAATTTCAGTTTTGCAGTTCAAGGACTAAGATAAAATTTAAATACCTTAATTGTTTTTCTGGATTGATAGGGTTGGTTTTTTCCAGGACTGGAAGGGATAGCTTCAGCTCTTGGATCCTTAATTAAAACATTGGATATCAGTTTTCCACAAATACCCTATTTTATATAATCTATTTTGATATTTTGTAGATTGTTGGAAGAAGGGCAGAACCAACTGAATTACTGGCTCTAAAACAGTCCAGGCATTAAAAAAAAAATTAAAACCCCCTGCAATCAGTTAATTAGTAATTGACACTTGAGCAGAGCACACCAAGCCATAAATAAATCCCTGGCTTCAGGTCAGTTGTTTTGCAGAGGTACAAACTTGCCAGTGCTGCTTGTGGGGTCACAGCAGTGACAGTTTCTGTGGTGCAGAAAATGCTCTTGTGTGTTCATCTCACATCAGGTCACTCCTGCAGCAGGGATGTCCTCCTGTCACTTCCAGGAGATACGTGATTATTTAGGGAATTAATAATGCAGTTAATTGTGTAGTGACATACGTGCTCTTTGGTAAAATACCTCCTCAAAGCCCTGTCACCAGACACGTTCTGTCTGAAGTGTCAGAAGTTAATTGTCCATGGTCATAAAAGTTTTAATTGCAGTGGAAAAAAATTACATGGGAACTGAATTCCTATAAGTGTTTCCTTCAGGTCTGCTCTGACAAATCCCATCAGCCCAGCACATCCATCTCCAGGTGTACAGAGGCTGCACTGGGCAGGTGTCACAGGCCTGGCTGCTTTGAAGGCTCACGGCATGTCTGGGTCACGGCAGGGGCTGCACAGTTTTTATTTTTTAAATTCAATTTTAGTCTTGCAAAAGGGGCTTTTTGGTCAATCATCCTGGGACAAACCTTTCTGAAGCTGTGCAGAAATACACGTGAGGGTTTTCAGTTTCAGTAGAAGTGACAGCTGAGACGAAATGATACAAAAAGGAAAAGGCAGCCCAAGAATCTTCACCTGCTGGGAGCAGCTGGGACTCCTGAGGCCTTCAGGAAGGTTCTTGCAGGGATGTGTGGGGGTCTCGGACACCACAGGGCCCTCCTGGCCTGGATTCTCCTCCCAGGATGAGCTGTTCTGGGGAGATACAGAATTTATCCACTGCAAACAGATCTGTGGATGGGAGGGGGAGATTGTTCAAGAAGGCTCATCTCAGGAGAGAGAGGGAGATTGTATTGGTGGTGGCATTTTAGGACATTACTATAAAAAAACCCCAAACCCCTCAAACACGAAGCCAAACCCAGCTTAAGTGGAACGTTTGGTTCCTCTGATGGCAGTACAGCCTGAGTTTGGCTGCTCACATTTTGTCCCATTCTCAAGAGACTAAAAATTATTTTAAGGAAGCTTTAATAGAAAATAATTAAAAGTAGAGAAGAGTTTGACTTTGTTTTCAAACCTGAAAGAAAACATGAGTGATAATGATCAAGTGCAGACAACTTCAGTTCTGTGAATGAAGTGAGAAGTGAGGGTGCCCTGCAGCAGCCAGAGCCACCGGCTGGCTGGGGTTGGAATAGATCGAGCCCTCGGAGCTCCATTCAGGTTAAATTTCTAAAAAAATGGTGTTTTCTTGCTCCACACAAAGTGGTTTCTTTTGTTCCTGTGACACAGAGATGACAGTTTAATCGGACACTGAGCAGTGATACTGTGGACAGGGGGAGGATGAGATGTGCTACAGTAGGGCTGCACTGAGAGGTCCCTGGGGTTTGGGTACCCAGTCCCTGTGCCTGCCTGGGCAGCCAGTGCTGTTCAGGGCTTGGCTTTGGATGGAGGTTGTAGGACCAAGAGCTCTGTGGCATCGTGAGCCCCCCCAAATGGTACCTGTGCCTTATTTGAGGAGCTGCTACCTCCTACCTGGGACCTGAACCACAGCCCAGGTGTCTGCAGTGAATTCAGGGCAAGATCCACCATCCCTGCCTAGAGACTCACATGGATTCTTCCCTTTTTGCTTCATTTTGAAATGACTTCAGAAGTGCCAGGTCTTACTGTAAGGTGCACACCTCTGTACATGCACTGCATTCACGTGTTGTACCTGTGGGTTTGGAACAAGCTCCCAGACAGCAGGAACTGAAAGCAGAATGGAAAAAAATAATTTCATTTGGAGGCCTCTGTACTGTTAAGTTCCCTGTAAGCTTGGCAGGATTGTTCCCGGAGTTCAGAGTTTTCATGTTTGGATTCCTTTGGATCAGCTGCCTTTGTATTTGTGTTTATTTATATATGTATGTTTTATATATATACCCCCCCCACATTACTTTGTTGTTTATTTGTTTTTCCCTCTTAGATTACTCCTTGACTAGCGCAGACCTGTCTGCCCTGCAGGGATTTAACTCCCCAGGAATGCTGTCCCTGGGGCAGGTGTCTGCCTGGCAGCAGCACCACCTCGGTCCCGCAGCCCTCAGCTCTCTTGTGTAAGTACCCAGGGTACCAGGGCAGGGCAGCACTGGGGGCTTCTGCCTCTTCTGCTGCATCAGCTGCACCAGGGGAATATTCAGCACGTTTTAACCTCTTGTCTGTGCTGCAGAACTTGGTGTGTCGGGGTGTTTGTCCCTTCGGTCACCTCCGGCCTCCAGCTAATGAGCCGTGTCCCTGCAGGCTCAGCTTCTCACCAAGGAGGCGCCTGTGTGGTGACTGAAATGTTTGGCAATAGAAAATACTCCTTTGTTCTGAACTTCTGTAAATGCATCTCAGACCTTTAATTAATGCTTTTTTCACCTTTGCTCTTCCCGGTGAGGTGCATTTATTCCTGTGCTGAGCCCCAAGGCCTCACTGTTACAGACACGTGAATTGTCACTTGATTTTCACTTTCTGCATTTTCTTATTTGCACCTTTCGGTTTTCTCTCCCCAGCACTGGCAGCCAGCTATCTCAGGGTTCAAATCTCTCCATTAACACCAACCAAAACATCAACATCAAATCGGAACCCATCTCCCCTCCCCGGGACCGCGTCACCCCGTCCGGGTTCCCGCCGCAGCAGCCGCAGCCGCCGCCGCCGCCGTCGCGCCAGGAGCTGGGGCGCTCCCCGGTCGACAGCCTGAGCAGCTCCAGCAGCTCCTACGACGGCAGCGACCGCGAGGACCCGCGCAGCGACTTCCACTCGCCCGTCGTGCTGGGCCGGCCGCCCAACGCAGAGGATCGGGAGAGCCCCTCGGTAAAACGAATGAGGATGGACACGTGGGTGACATAAACCCGCCGTGTCGCCCCTCCCGTTTTGTGTTCTCAAAATGAACTGTCCTGACATATCGAAATTTATAAATAAGGACATGAATAAGTATATTTATATGTATATACATACGTGCATATATATATCTTCACATGCATATATATGTGCTAGTGTGTGTAGCATACACCAATCATCAGGCACTTACGACAAACTCTTGTATAGCTGCAGATGTCCCTTGGTAAAAGTAACAGAACAATCCCGTAGGTTTGATCTCTAGTCTGGCACTTACCTGGACTCGTGTGTAACCCCGGCCCGGCCCGCGCACAGCGGTGTCCCCGCAGTGTCTCCTCCTCCTCCACACCCACCCGAGCGAGGGCTCGCCTCTAGTACCGTCCCTGTGTGTAGTCAGCTCTATGGTTACTCGTAGTTAAGAAATAATTGCTTTGTAGCAGCAGAGCAGTAGAAAAGCAGGAAGAAGAAAGCAATACTGTACATAAACTGACCTTTCTATTACCCAACCTGGCATGGGTCTCTATTGCAGAGGGTGCATGGAGAAGGGCTGATGCTATAAGAAATTAAAAAAAAAAAACCACAAAAACCCTGTTTTGCACGTGCAAAAAAAAAAAATAGCGTATTGGGTCAAAGAAGTGATTTTTTTAATGAGTGAAAGAGAGACATAGAGAACTCGCATGAAATATTCAGAAAATATTAGCCTAGAAAATAGAACATTAACAAAATAAAATTAATATATTAAGTTATAATTGGAATATGTTTGACAAATTTGTTTTTACGTTCATACCTTTGAAAAATATAGAAACTGATTTTAGCTCATGTATATTTTATATTAAAGAAAACAATACCCTAATGAATTGAAGACTATATATAAAGTTATATACAGTACTTTTGAACACATTCTGCTATGAATTATTTATATAAGCCAAAGCTGTATGTTGTAGCTTTTTTGTAGAAGTATAGTTTTATCTTATTTTGACTTTCTAGTTTTTGCTTTCAAAGATGAAAAGGAAAAACTTGCAGGCGGAACCTTGGGGGAAAAATAAGCCATGAACACTTATATGTAAATTTAAATTTGAGCCAAACTCTTTGTGTATATAGCATCCTAAATATATTATCACCTTTGGTGTAAGTACCTATGTATTGTACGGTCACCAGATTAAAAAGTATATTTTTGTGGATTGACGCCAACTTGAAACAAGGCGAGGTCCTTATTAAGTAGAGTATTCACTGTTTAATATTTACTATTTTGTTAAATATACTGTACTTTCTTTGGATTTTAATTATTATTAATATTATTATCCAGATTTTTCAGAGGGTGTATAAAGGGGTTGGCCCCCTCACTGGTGGTGAATGTGTGCCGTTCAATTGTAATCTCTGTGCTGTATGGTTAAGCTTCATTATACATTTTATATATATGTATATAAATAGCAAAGTGGCAAAAAAAAATCCGGTGTTAAGTTCATCCTGCATAAATATAAAAAATCTGTTACAACACATTTTAAGGCATCATTTTAAAGCTGCCTCTTCCGAGGAGGAAAAAAAAAACCAGTGGAAAAACTTGACCTAATTTCTCATGATAGGGAAATGACACATATCAGATGAGCACAAAAGGTTTTGTGAGTTGGCAAGTGGTTTGGGAAAAATTTGCTGCTTCCAAGAAAGAGCGGGAGGAATGCAGAGCCCCTTGTGCCGCGAGACTGGGCTGGGAGCAGGGCAGGCTTGGTTTGGATGCGGGGCCGTGATCCCGCCGGTGCTCCCGGTCACCTCCAGGCTGGCACTGCTGGTTCTGGTGGGATTGCCCAAACTCTTCAGAGTTAGCCCTGATATTTATTACAGTTTTTGCTTGGACTTTTTTTTTTTTTGTTGTTTTTTGCAGTTAAGAAAACCCCTCGTTGCTGTAAGGGAGGGGTGAGAAGGGCAGTGTCCCTGAGGTACCTGTGCCCTCCAGCCCTGTCTCGTTGTCCTGGCAAGGTCAAAACCTGCAGGGGCTCCAGTGCCCTCCAGCCCTGCCCTTGGAACTGCTTCCCATTTCCGTGGGTCCATCCTGGCTGGCAGGAGCATGGAGGCAGAAGGGACAGGTTCCCATGGCCCCCAGTGACCCAATTCACTTGCTGCTCCCTGGAACCTTTTGCTGCTCTGACCAGTGATGTGAGTTCCATGATTTATGCACCTGTATGAACTTTGCTGTACATCCGAATGGGAGTTCTGCATTCACATTTACTGTCTATTTTCTTGTGTGCCTTATCAGATGGCTTTGCTGACTGTATCTCAATAGTCTTTATTTCTATGCAGGTTTTTAAACAGTACTTAACTACTGTTTTCTTAAAGACAAAGCTACACAAGGGTTAGAGTTTGTATTGAAATTGCACCAATGAATTAAAAAAAAAATAATAAAAAGAATCAGTTCTAAAGAGCTGGGCTGGGAAGCAGCCCTGTGCTGCCCCAGCCCCTGCAGAAACGTCCTTCCACAGCCCTCCGGTCTGGGGGAGCACCTCCTGCCACCGAGGACATGGGAATCCTGGTTTTTAATAACAAGTAACTCACTTTGAAACATACTTTTTTAGAAATTGTAAAAATGTTTTATAAAAAAAAAAGATGACATAGCACAGATATTTCAACAGGTTTAAAAAAAAAACTTTTTAAAATTATTTCTGCTGACTGAAGTGCAAGTGGATCCAATCCTGGGCTGAACCCAGTCAGGTCTGAATGATTTAAGATTTTTATCTCTGTTGTGACAAATCACCTCCATCCTCGAGCTCTCACGATAGTTTTGAGAACGCCACGTTGTCAGGGACTCGTCAGAGAGAACTGCTTTAGCCTTGCCTTCCCTCCAAGGACACTAATGCATCAGAAACTTGCGAGTTACTGTGCGCACAAGAAATACATAGTAAATAAGGAACAAAACAACTCCTAACAATTGATCCTGGGCAGAAGTTAAATCCGAATGTGAAAGAAAGACTTAACCAATGTAAACATTTAAATCTTAGTAGAACCTTTCTTCACTTTGCTGTGCAAGAGAACACTGCTTTGCTATATTTAAAATGGCTTTTTTAAAAGAGATTTATGTATTTGGTAAATGTTTGTAGTCAACAGTTCACAAGAAGCTGTTCACGGTTTAATGCTGATAAGCCGTTTGGCGGCACAAGCTGGACTTTGTTGCCATCCTTGAGACGAATCTTTTAAGAAAAAAAAATAAGTTAATCTCAATTTTTTTCCCTGAATGTGTTGTTTTTTCTTCAATATACAATAAATATTCTAGTGAACTTTTTATCAAATGGTTAAGAAAATGCTAGAGGTTGTTGTAAAATATTTGTATCCTGCATTCACTAAAGTAAAGATACTGGCTTTTACTGTGTACTCCGGCCTCTCTCGTGTTTGCAGAGCCCTTCTGGCGCGTCCTTGCCCCCTCCAGGTGTCAGTCCAGGTGCGAGGTGTTGGTTTTTAACCGCAGCCACGAGCATTTTCATCAACAGGAACACTGATGTCTGCTAAGAACCTTTCTACAGAACTGGCAGATGAAGCAGGGTCCATTCAGAGAGGAGAGCCCAAGGCCAGTCCTGCCTCTGCAGCCCCCGTTCCTCCTGCTGCTCCCACTTCTGCTCACTGCAGGGGCTGGGGCTGCAAGGGGCCCCTCTTTCTAAGGCAGGTGCTCAGCTGTGTGGTAGCAAATAAAGCACAAGCTGTGCCCCCTGTGCTTTTATTTCATGTGACTTTATTTAAAAATATAAGAACCCCTTCCCGCCCCCTCCCCAGAACAAAGAGATACAGCTCTTCACAGAAGAAAAATACAAGTTTTTGTTCCAGTATAAGATATTTGGAGTGCTTGTTTACAAAATTAGGTTCCCACTTTGGAGAGCTGAAGGGAACAGAGGTTCTCATTTTAACAGCACAGGCTTGTGCTTGTGTGGTGTGGGGTCCTCACCTTGCTGGAGAAGCTTCAGTCCTCCCTGGCCAGGCAGAGCAGTCCTTGAGGCCAGGCTGAGGCCACACCTGTACAACAGGTGTCTGTAGCACAGCTCCTCTCCAGCCTCTGCTCTGCCCAGCCAGCCTCTGGCTGCCAGGGGAAACTGGACAAGCCCTGTGGTCCTGCTGGCAGCTGGGAATCTGCAAATGGGACTGGGCCGAGGTGGGCAGGACAAACAGTGGCTTCCTCCACCAGCTCTGCCCTCACCCTCAGCACCAACGGCACCTGCCCACACAAAATACCTTAGTGTTTGGTTCCAGGAAAGCCTTTACCTCTGCCCACAGGCCTGGAATTTGCTGAATCAAGTTTCTGAGGCAAATTCTTCTCTTTAGCAAAGCTCCCAAGACTTCCCTTGCTGCTCCCTTGCAGCAGTTAGTGTTTCCTGAGTGGCCCTGAAGAGCAGAGCCCTGGGGCTGGACTGACTCTTCCACTCCCCTGTGGAGCTTTTCAATGCACTTGATCAGTTCACAGAAACCCGTCACAATCAGCAGCTTCACAGTCCTCTGGCTTCACCCTTCTTTCTTCTTGGATTTCTGTCCTGGACCTTGCTACTTGCACCCAGCTCAGCACTTCACCCTCACTCAGACTGCACACAAGGAAGTGATTCCATGACTGAGCCCGGGTGTCTGAGAAGCACCACTATAGACTATTACGAGATTTTTAGCAAATAATACTGACTAGATGTCTTGCGAGCAAACGAGACCTTGAGAAGTGCCTGTGACTCCTCTCTTGTGCTCTCCTGTCCCCTCCCAACAGCCCCTGCCCACCTGGGGCCATGCAGGGCTGAGCAGTACCTTGGGACAGCACAGATCCTGCACTGAGATCTCTGCTCTCAGGAGCCGTATCTAAAGGATTTCACTGAGGGGAAGAGGTCTGGGCTCACCCTTCCCAGGGGTGGGCCTGATGCATCCTAATGAACACAGCTCAAAGGTTTTCTCGGGGGGGTGACTGTGGGGTGCTGGCAGCATCCTCGTGCCCTGGCACACCCAGCTTAGAGCCCCAGAAGGCATCGTTAGGGTCAAGCAGGCCAAAATCACCATGGCCTGCAAGAGACAAAATGACACTTCTGAGAAAAAGCGTCCCCTACTTCTACACCCAGGAAAAGGTGTTCCCTTAAAATGCACACAACCCCCAACACTCTAACCACAATACTGCACTCTCTAGCTCAGCAGCAAAGAACTTGCTTCTAGACATGGCATTAAGAAATACCTGAAGCAACCACAATGAGTAAATTGCTACAAAATACTTTCCCTCAACGGAGTTCTCAACTCTGAAGCCACCTGGGTGATGATCTCTGTAAGTAACAAAGCATCCTTATTTTTCTGTCAAAATCACATCACCTAATTTTCAGTCAAATTCAGGATTACATCATCAGCTACTTATAAAAATAAAAATAATCTGTATTGTTATATCCCCTTGGATGCACTTGAGTCAGTCACAAGCATAGGGGCATCGCTGCTGGACAGGCTGGAGCGGGCTGCCACTTCCCCTTAGGATTTTTTTCCTACGTCTGAGCCTTGCGTTAATTTCCTTTCCAATGCAGCTGTTGAAACATTTGGGGTTGTTATGTTAAAGGCGTGGGCCACCAGGCCTTGTGTTTTAAAATAAATGATATAAAACACCGGTAGGACAATTCCTATCAGGAGCATAATGAACACGGCGTTCCACCACTGGATTCCGCAGTCCGCACCGTTACCACTGTCCCGCCTCCCTGCCTCGGGCACGGGCCTCTCCAGCGCCTCCCCCCCGTACTCCGCGTTCAGCTGCACCTCCACCTGCACGGCGTCCTGGATGCTCTGGTCGATGCCCCTGAAGTACTCGCTGAGGCGCCGGCCGCCAGCGGAGCCGCCCGCGCCGGGCTCGGGCTCGGGATCCGGCGGCTCCACGCGGGTCAGGCCGGGCTGGGCGGGCCCCGCCGGCGGCGGCCGCAGGGCCCCGGCGCTCTCGGTGAGCAGCCCGTGCGGCCGCACCGGGATCTTGATGGACTTCAGCGCGTACAGGTCCTGCTCCCGGATGAAATTGTTGACGCGTTTGATATCTGCAACCTACGGGATCCAGAAAGGACACAAACAGTGAGGGCAGGACTACCCAGAAGTGAGGCAGGAAGCAGCTACAAAATCAGTGTGCAAGGAGCCGTCAGGGAATAAAAGCAGGCCCTGGATGCAAGCGGTTTGGTGTTCTGCAGAGATTCCCCAGCAGTTCCAGGGGTGCTCCAGGTCTGCAGGATAGAGGCAGTCCCCTGTTTAACCAGTCTTACAACCTCCTCTCGTGCTCCTGTACCTGCTGCAATTTGCTTCCTACTGCTTTTCCTTCCCCTTGCTGTCTTTGCCTTTCTCTCACTTAGTTAAGAAGAATCTTTTTAACAGATCCTTTAAAAACTGCTTTCATACCTTACACATGAGTGCTTAAGGTGATACGACAACATCAGTGTGAGCATCTCCTGCTCAGGAAATTCCTTCAGAGTGATCAGCTCCATTTTGGGAGCACACCAGTTTTGAAAGCAAGGGCACAGCCTGGAGAGCAGACGAGCATCTCCCGCACAGGCACGAACATAATCTGCTCAAGCAGCACGTCTCTTCTGCAGGACAGCAGCTCATCCAGCTCACTCCTCCTGAGCTGCTCAGTGTTCCTGCTGGACAATCACCTCTGTGCCCCTGTCTCCACCTCTGGTGGTTCCTGTCTGTGAGCTGTATCCCCACCCAGCAGCAGGAAGAGCAAGGAAGAAGCAGCCACATGTGCAGCATGAGACACAGGGACGGGCAGTACCAATGCAAAGACAAAGGCAAGGCAGCATTCCCTTATTCAACATTAAATAAGAGAAGATGCTCAATCCAGTGGCCACTCACAGCCACTCAGTAAGCACAGCAACTTCTCAGTTGCACTAAACCCTCTGTCAAAGAAAAGGAACAGGATGTCAGTGTGTGCCAGCAGCTCTCCGCTGCAGCCGAGGAGATGTGAAAGAACCTTCAGGAAAAGGCTGGAAGGCACAAAACAAAACAGTGAGAGCCAAACCAAAGAGAAAGGCAACACAAACAGGTAAACCACCTCTCATACATCACAGCAAAGAGACACAGTACAGGCACTGTGCTTTGCTCTTCAGAAATTACAGCATGACCTGCATTCACTGCACACTCACACGCTTGAGGCTGCCAAGGAAACTGGGGAGCCAAAAAAAAAAAAAAAACCAAAAAACACTTTACTTCCTAAGCAGTCTGCTCAGAGGTAGAGATGAGACAGAGGCCTGAATCTCATGTTTACTCTGCAAAGCTTGGGAACTCTGAAAATGGCACATTTAATCCAGGACCTGATCTGGGGACCCTGAGGCAAAAGGAATCCTCAGTCGCTGCTTCATGTTCCTCACAGCCAGCCCCAGTGTAAACTCTGGACTTAAACCCTGCAAAATTTCTTAGTTATGAAATAACAATCTCATCCAGAGCCTCCTAACTGAGGTGCTGCTTCAATTTCTGGATTTGTTCCAATGAAAACAAATTACTGGGACAGTAAATATCCCCCGTGGTGTCTGCAATCAAATACTGCAGTGTGGTGCTAAGACTCTAGAAACAGAAAGTGGAGCAGCATTCACACAGAAACAACAAACAAAGCTGATGGGAAGCATGAGAGAGATTGGGCTGCACAAGCATTTAGGCTTATTTTCTGTACTCATTTTTTTGGCTGCAGTGAACTCCTCTAGTCCCAGCTAAGAACAATGCCAAAAGCAAGCAGGACTATAAATGGTCAAGAGTAAAAATGAGAATTTTGAAGTGCTTTGCATCTCTGCCAAGTTATCTGTGGCACACACACAGAACTGTTTGTTGCACTGTCTTAATATTCCCTCCCCATGCAGATTCTGAAACCCATGTCAAGTTCTCATTGATTTCAAGGAGAGGTTCATCCTGGATTTTTACACACTTTTGCCTATATATCTGAGGCTGCAGTTCTCACTGTTATCCTGGTGACCTTTCAGGAGCTGTTTAATTGTGCAAATAAAACAAAACACATGAAAACTGTCATGCCAGTCTTTGAAGAGACAAAGAGACAAATCGCCTACAATAAGGATTTCTGTACCTGCTCAGTTTAACTAGAACAAGTCAAAAGTGCCCTTTCTGGAAGGGAGGGAGCAGCAGGACAGTTTTTATCCCTGTGGGAGGAGAACAGTGACTACGTGGTCCCTTCCATCAGCTTGCTTTTCCCCTGGGCAGGCTCAGCAGCCTCCAGAGGGGCTGAAAGGCTCCAAGAGTGCGGCAGCAGAGGAGCAGCCACGGCAGGGGCAGAACTGGGCCCTCTGAATGACAGTGCAGAGGCACAGCAGGACTCTGCACACCATAAACCAAAGAACTGTTCAGAATCTCTCTCCTCTGAGTTCACCCAACTGCTGTGAGTCTGCCCAGGTGCTGCTGAGAGCAGCACACAGCTCCAAACCCAACCAAAGCTCAGCTCTGCCTTCTCAGGGGCCAATCAAGGCCTATTCAAGTCCTACCAGACTTGTTCTCCACACGCATCAGGCTCCTCAGCAGAAACTACAAGGGTGCCTTTTTTGTTTTGTTTTTGTTTCTAAGGGCATGGGAGGGGAAGAATTGCTGTAATCCCTCCAAGGCCTCTTGCCTCAGCTGCAGTGTGGTTAAGCAAGACAGACTGCAATGGCATAGCAGCACTGCAGCCAGAGCTGTATCATTATCTCTGCTGCAGTCACTGGCCAATTGTTTGCATCATGGAAGTCTGAAATCACAGTTCAGCTTGAGATAAAGGGGGATCTAAAAATACAGCTCAAACTGCTAAATAACAGCAGGCTTCTAATGTTCAGAGCAGGTAATTAAACTCTCCAGCAGTTTTGCTCTTTTTTGGAACAAAGAAAATGTGTTGTGTAGTTGCTCCAACTCAGAAATCTCACTGTGCACACGTCCTCCCTCCTGCCCACAGGCACCTGAACTGTGCACGCTTTGGGATGACAGCAAACAACCAAAACCCACACACAGACACCACCTGGACTTTGGGACTGAACTTCGGCACCTCTCCACATCCACCCGTTAGACTCAGACCTTCCTTGCAAAATGTAAGCTGATACCTTTCAAAAAATAAACAAAAAATCTCACCCATAAGTGTGGTGTTTCTTTGTACTGTTCAATTTGCTTCAAAACCTCCAATGTTCCTTGAGAGCAGAGCCTGGCCCTCATTTCTACACTCAGCTCCCTAATGTTTGCCCTGGCTGAAATAACTTAGTACAACCTGCACTTAGTCACTGAAATTAAACAGGAAAGCAGGTCAGGCAGGGTGTGAAGCTGACAACATCTTCCCAGGCTGTTGGCAAAACAACTCCTTTTTGTGTTTGTCTGGGCTTTTTTTTTGCCTTTCTCCAGTTTTATGCGGACAATGACCATTCATACAATACACAGGGCCAACACTTTCCAGTGTCCAAACCACCAGCCCAGAGGCCACCTTCTGGAAAGCCCTGTGAGGTGATGAACCCCAGGCAGAGGCAGCCCTCACCTTACAGCCGTACTGCAGGGCCAGCTTGTTGAGGCTGTCGTCCTGGGTGAGCTCCCTCTCCAGAAGCACCACGTCCCCCAGCCTGTCCCGGCTGCTGCCCCGCTGCTGCTCCTTGCCCCGGGGCCGCAATTCCATCACGTTGAGCTCCTCCTCCGAGGACTCGTCCGAGTCTGAGCGGCCATTGGGGAACACGTACACCTGCCTGCCCGGGAAGGTGTGCACAGTGGCAGGAGCCTGGAAGGGTCTTGTCCGGCTCTCGTTCAGCCTCATCTTTCACACCTGCAGCACCTGGAACAAAACCCAGACACTTTTAGTTCCCTCAAGACCGATGTTCATTTCTCAGCATGAAAGATTCAGAGAATGCACAGAAAGCTGGCAGTGCAACACTCACACACACAAAGGTTCTTGTACCCAGGGGCAAATTCAGAATTCTAACAGCAATATTAGAAAAGCTACGTACTCAAACTGCAGCGATCAGTGATTTCTTCCAATTTTTTTTTTTTAGTCTGCTTGTGAACAAACCACGCTATAACTACGTTGCTCAACATTTTAAACGCTATATTCTATAATTTTATAAAAAAAGCAACACAGTCACTTGAGTGAACTGTCTTTAATTATGGTCAAAACATACCAACAGACATTAAAAAACTGAGCAAAGTTAACCTTTTCATAGGTCCTTACATCTCTACACTTTAGGAATCCACATTTTCAGTTCTTTAAAATGCACTTCTTTTTTTTTTTTTAAAGGACAGCTCATGCTACACTTAACTTCAACCCGAATGACAAGGTTTCATTTTGCTGCATGAAGACCAGAACCTGCCTGAGCACTTCAATTATTGCTCAGCCTACAGCTGCAAGTTCGGGTTTGGTTTTTTTTTTTTTTAATTCTGTCCTCAGTTCCACAAACAATTTGTTGGCAGGTATAGGTTAGAAAACCCCACACTGTTATGGAACCTTGACCTTAACGTTCTCCATCTAACCCTAAAGGATTCTTCAGGTGAAACCACTAGGATTTAATGGCATTTCCTTGGCCCCGGGCACGGTACCCACAGCTGCGGGCCGGGCTCAGCTGTGCCGGAGGAGTTCAAGGAGCAGGACCAGGAGCTGCTGTGGTACAGCCCGGCCTCCCCCGACACAGCTCCGTCCTCAGGGGCTGCGAACTCTGCCCCAAACTTCTCTGGGGACTCGACCCCGTCAGCACTTCAGGGGACCCCCGATTCCCTCAGCATTTCGGGAGAGTCCTTTTCCCCTCAGGGTGCCCCGATCCCCTCAGCTCCCGCTCCCATCGGCTCCTCAGCGGGCTCCGATCCCCCCGGTGGTTCCCGCTCCCCTCCGAGGGTCTCGCTGCCCTCAGCGCTCCAGGTACCCCAACGCCCTCAGCACTTGAGGAGGGTCCCGATCCCCTCAGAGTGTCCCGCTCCCCACTGGGGCCCCGCTCTCCTCAGCGCGTCATGGGATCCCGTTCCCCCCTGGGGCCCCGCTCTCCTCAGGATGTCCCGCTCCCCTCAGGACGTCCCGGTTCCCACCCCTCTCCCGGCGCCCCCCTCACGGACCCGCCGCCATCGGCCCCGCACCAACCTGGACACGGTCTCGCCCTGCTCTTCTCCCATTGGCTGGCGGAGCCGAGGGGCGGGACCTCGGACCCGCCCCACCAATGGGAGCCCGGGAAAGGCGGGAGGGGATGAGCGGGCGGGGCCGGGCCGGGGCCTCGCTTAAAGGGCCCGCAGCCCCCCGGTCCTTCGGCGGGCACCGCGCCCGGGGCGACCGGGTAACACACCTGAACAGAGGTCAGATCACACACCTGAACAGCCCCGGGTGAGGCGTCACTGCCCCGGGACACGTCACACACCTGTATAACCATGGGTGAGGTGTCACTGCCCCGGGACACGTCACACACGGGTACAAGGGGTCACGTCATACACCTACACAGCCCCGTGTTACAGTAACATCTCAGTTATTACTTTGTCAATATGTAAAAACAGATTACAGCATGTCGATATTACAATATGTCAATATCACAATATGTCAATCTTACATTCTGTCACTGTTTCTCCCCTGTGCGGTGCCTCGGAGCCGCTGGCAGAGCTGACCAGCTGTGCTCCATACTGCCGTGTTTGCCTTGGCCCATCCTCACTCATGGCTTATGTTTAAAAAAACAAGCTCAGGACACGCTGTTAGCAAGTTCTACATTCGAAGCTTTTCTGGGGTGCAGAACAGACACAGGGACAGGAGAAATAATGCCCTCCTTGCCAGCTGTCAGAATTAACCAGGCACTCCTTCAGGTGCCCACGGTGAAGATCCAGCTTGGGGTTTGGCTCAGCCTGGGGTCTGGCTGCTCTGTGCCCTAAAGGTGATGGATAAACCTGCTTTTAAGTTAAATTAAAGCTGAGTGCGCTCTTGGCCATCCCTTTGCCTTCCCCTGTGCAACCCCAGTGCTGGAGGCAAGAGGGGAGAGCATTTCCTCTCCAGTCTGGCTACCACTGGATTAGATACACCTGATAAATGTGATGCACCTGATAAATGTGATACAGCTGATAAATGTGACACACTGAGAGGAAAGAAGGCTCCACATGCACCAACAACTTCTTTAAGCAACAGCTGTTCTTCACAGCTTTTACCTGCCCATACACCTTCGAGGGACTGAGGGATTTTGGCAGGGCTGGAAGGGTGGTGGGACAGTGGCCAGGCAGGACTGTGGCTGAGCCAGCTCCCCATGTCCCAGCAGGTCACAGGATTTCCTTCCCTCCATCCCTGGACCAGATGACTTTGGGGCTCAGGCAGCTTTCTGACCCAAGAGATGATGGATTTAGCGTGCTGGAGAGGGCTCTACAAGCATGGGGAGTAGATGAAAGGTGCCAAAATGCCTTTCCTGAGCCACTTAGATCCTCTCTGTGACTACTGAGGTTCGCAATAATCAGGTTTTGGCAAACAGATCCAGGTTACTCAGGGTAACCTGCTCAAACCTGGAAAATAAACTGCTGAGGAAATGCTGGAAATGTGGGGGAATCAACCAGGTTTTGCTGACAGGGCTCAGTCTGGGCTGGATTACTTGTCCTTTATAGTGCTTAACAAGAAATAACTGTTTTGTAGGAGTACTGATACTGGATCTGGGTCAATTGCATGGGTGATGTCATCATTCCAAATAATTGGAATATTTTTGTAGTTAGCAGACAGATTGTGAAAGCTGCACAGCCCCAAACAAGCAGAGTCTGTCTGAGAGCTCAATGGTTCAGTCATTGTCTACCCTCAACCAACACAAGGGTCATTCGTGCCCTGAATTTCAGGAAGAATCCTCCTGCCCTTAGATCAATGCAGAGAGCTGAGAGTCTGCTCATTTTCACTCAATCCAAAGAGCAGTGTGTCCGTGGTGCTGGGCACCAGCTGGAATTCATATCCATGCCAGCTGCTTCCCAGAGTTAATCCCTGTGATAAAGAATCAAAACTTCCATGAAGCTCTTGGCTGGGGCTCTCCAAATAATCTAGAACTGGGCTCCTCTCTTGTGTCCCTGCAATTCCTGGGAGCTCTTGCTCAGAACCAGAATTGCAGTTTTCCTCATCACTTGGGATTTGTCCCTCTTTCTTCAGGCTCACTTCAGAAGTGTGAGAAGCGTCAGACACACATTCTCTGTGTCATTCTTTGCTTCTCTTTCAGCTGCATTCTAAGCTATGCAATAAAACCTCTCATTTGGATTTTGGATCACTCAGTGACAGGCTGCTCTCCACCCTTGGGAAAAAACTTACTTCAATAAAAACTTCTCCAGCATCTCCTTAATATCAACCAATCAATCCTGTTTAATTTAGCAGATATTTGGGAAAGGCTCCTATACAGCACTGTGAGGCAATGGGAATCTGCTGATATTTCTGAATTCTACACACAAAAAGATGAGTATTCCTTTTTACCTTCATTTAATTGCTCCCTAGTGGGAGACTGGGAAGGCAGCTGGAGTAAACCCCACCCATACTCTGGACATGGCATTATAGAAATTATGATGCCTCTCCTGCAAATAATGAATAAAAGCTGGACTCTGCTCTGGCTTTGGACTAATGCAGCACAACCAATTTTAGTGGAGTTACTCCTGTGTTAAGTCAGAAGCATGAGCCAAATACAACAAAATAAACCTCTCCCTGGTACCTGGAGTGACTCAGCTTGTGTGGGTACTGCATGTACATTTGATTGAATTAATCACAAAGCCATAATTTTAAGAGGTTGATACAGTAGGCACCCAACACAGGAGAGAAAACCTCAACTAAATTAAATTAATTATAGGTATACACTTAATAGAGTTAATTGAGCTATGGAGGTTACTCAGAGTGCATGTTTGGTAGCATCAGGTTACACCTTGTCTCTTTTAAGGCTTTCTCCCTTTGGAGCTTGTGTAGCTCAGCAGGTTCCAGACTCGGCCATGGAGCACAAGTGCTGCCCTGGAAGGATCTCGGGCTGCAGGAAGGAGCTGATGGTTGAGGTGGTGACACCTGGAAAGGAGCACAGAGCTCATGTGACAGCAGCACTGAGAGCCAGCTGCACATCTTCCCTGCAGGGGATCCCTGCTCAGAGCCCAGCCTGGGTACAGCCTTCCCCCACCCACTGCAGTGTGACCCCAGCCCACCCCCAGGTGACACACACTGTGGCCTCTGTCCCTCCATGAGAAGAGGGATTTGTCACCCTGGAGTCAGGGTGTGAGGAGCTGGGTATCCTGCACCTCTGGCTTCTCCCAGGGCAGAAATACAACTCCTGCCTCCACCCTCTCACGCTTCCTCTCCTGTCTGTAACAGAGCAGGTGTGACAATAAAGGCTCAGCTTCATCATTCATCTCAGACATCAAATTACTCCCACCTACGGGGACTACATTTGCAACTCTCTCACGTATGCTGTGACTCAGGAGTGGGACTTTTATCTGGGGAAGCAGAATGCAGATCTGAACAGCTCTGCTGTCTCCTGGAGGAGATAACGTGTGTCTGCTCAGAGCCCTCATTCTGGACTTGCCTTCTATCACACAGCTCCGTTTGGCAGGGGCTGCCTGGCATGTGTGATAGCAGGCACTGAATTACTTCAGAAAAACAGACACTTCTTCTTTCTATAAAAACAAATTACTAATTAAAAGTGGTTTTAATTTTGTAGTTGATATTTTCTTGGGACTGTCCCAGGCTCTGGAGTCCATGTTCCACACCCTGTCCTTCTGGAGAAATTTGGCGAGGGAAAGCACTGTGAGATTTGTTCCCTTTCCTCTCCCTTACTCCTAAAATCCCCCCTCCCCCTTCTCCCTTCCTGCAACTGGTAAATTGTGAAGAACAGGAATGTTCCTGGGAAGAAACCCAGGCAGAACTGCATTCAGAACAAGTCAAAGATTTCTTGCATAGCTGAAGCATGTGTTTGCAATCCCCAATTGCTGGAGCACGTAAGCCCTGCCAGCGAGTGCTGCTCCTTTCAGATGTTCTCAGAGAGCTCTAGGCAGTGTCCAGGGCAGTCTGTGGACAATCTGAGCTGAGGAATTGTTCCATGGCCCATCTGTTCATGGTGCCATGCCAAAAAGGTTCTTGGTGAAAGGATGGCAACGAGCCAGCCCTACCATTCCAAGGAGCTATGTTAGGGATGGTCAGAAACACAGCTCTGGGACCTCCCCCAGCCACAAACTGGTTCCATGAGAGAGCTTGGCTGCTACTACCAACCTGTCAGCCCAGGCTTCAGGCAGCTTTTGGGATTGATGCTCTCCAGAAGAGTTAGCATGTGCTACCCCAGCACAGGACAAAACCACAAGATCTCTAATTGTAAGTGCTGGGAAGCAGCAGAAAGCCAGCAACTACAGCCTGCTCTCCCTTCAGCTTGAGAGGTGCCACTGATCCAGAAAGAAAGTGACTCTTCCAAGGGGTGCTGTTCAGTGGTTCAAAACTGGAACTTGACAGGGCCAGGAAGGATGGCAGCTGGGGGCTGGGACACTGGTTGGAAAAAGCAGTTTCAATGTATTTGTGAGGAAGCTTTAGTCTTTGGTACTACATGGAACACGGGATATTTCAGGAGCACAGAGTGAGCCCTTGCTCGAGCTGGTGCTGATTCTGGGGAGAAGAAGGTTGATGAAAGCATCACTTGTCTTTCCAATGACCTTACCATGTGAGCTGGGCCTGCCAAGAGCTGTCTCTCACTCTGTGCTCCTTGTGGCCTGAGCCAAGACTCCTGGAAGCTCTGTGCCATATCCAATATTGCTCAGCATCCCTGCAGGCTCCCAGGGCTCACACATGTCCTGGGTCGGACCAGAACACCTCTGTGCTTTGCTGCCTCCAGGTCCGATCTGATTTTGCAATTTTTTGAGTATAAGGAACACCCTGAGCTTGAGAGAGGAACAGAAAGAACAGAAGAGTCTTCCAAAGCAAGATCCTTGACCTCCATAGCTGCGTGGCTCATCTTTATGCTTCCCAACAGGGTTCCCAGGTGTTTACTGGTGTGTGGCAACAATAATGAGCAAAAAACGCGTGGGGGCAGCAGAAGGCTTTGCTTCCTTGTCTGGGACTCTGTGGTTGGAGCATCTTTTCAAGGGTCCTGAAGAACTGAGGCACTCCCAGGTCTGAGGGCCACTGTGATGGGCACAAGCAGCAGCTGCTCAGACTGTGGCAGAAGGATGGCATAGGACAGAGGGGGCTTTGTGGCCTCCTGGGACAGGATGTCAGCACTGAATCCTGGGATTCTGTCACTGCATCTGGTCCTGCCCCAGTTCCTGCAGGCCCAGCCCAAGCACTGCCATGCTCATGTTAAAATCATGTTCAGCCAGAAGACAGTCACAGTGTTGTCCACAATGGAAAATTGGCTGGAGTGAAAATCCCAGAGTCAGATCTCACTGCTTCCTACAGGACAAGCCTTGCTGAGGTTGTTGAACCACAGGTAGGATGGGGCCCAGCATGTCCCTTTCAGTGAGGTGAAGTGAAAAAAAGAAGCTCTTACCTCATCACTGTGAAGAAAGATGAAGGTTTCAACTGCTACCATCTATTCTCTTGGAAACTTGGAATTTTCAGGTAACAGGAAAAAGCCTTGATCTTGGCTGTGAAGGTTTTGAAAGCCAAGTTTTCAGAGTAGGACTATTTCAGACAGAGAAGTGGCTACAATTTATACAGTATGGCTCAAAGATTTTCTGGCAGAGCTATCTCCAGAACAGGTGGCATTGTTCCTGCTCTGAGTGAGCAGAAATTCAGGAATTGCTTGTCCACTTGATATTTGCCTGATTGGTCACATCAGTCTCCTCATGATCAGTAATGTGGAGTCTGAGTGGTATTGGCACAAGCTGATGGAAATGGCAAGAAATTTAAAAATCCAGCAAAAGCCAACCTTGTCACCAGAAAAGATGATGGATTAATTATAATAAGGGATGGGAAACAAAACACCCCTGTGCTCCACGAGTAATTTAAAAAGAGTAAAATCAGATAAATTCCCAGATAGGAAAAGCATTTTCTGTAACTGAAGCTGCTACTTTAATTGGAAAATGCTGTTAACACAACTCTGACCGAGGCGAGGGCAAGAGCGCAGCAGGACTGGTGGAGATCTGCAAGTAAACAGCTGAATTGCTTCTCTCAGCCTCAATCTGCAAATTTCTGAAGCCAAAAGAACAGCTTTAAATGTAAAACTTCTGTTGGAGCTCATGCTTCAATTGGGCTGTGTGCCAGGACATGCAAAGACTTAGGGCATTAAAAGTCTCATGGAGATGAAAAGACAGTGGGGAGTCATTTGAGTTGGCTTGTAATGCACTAAGCTATAGCAGGATCTGCCTTCATTCCCTTCAAACCAACTTGTGGGGAGGCAAATTGAGAAAACTGATACTTTATCACTTGTAACTGTTACAGCAAAAGCTAAGGCTAAGCATGGCCCTGACGGATTCACACAGCCCTGCAGAAGGATCCCAGCCCAGAGCTGGCTCAGCCTTGCCAGTACCTGGGAAGTAAAGCAGCCCCTGAAAATTCCAAGCCATGAAATGATCATCTCCAGGGATGTATGAGCTGCTCTGTTGGCTGATGTTTTCACTCCAAACCATCATCTCAGGTAACCTTTAACCTCAGAGTAACAGAACAGGTTTGCACCTACCCTGGTCCTTCCAAGGAGCTCAAAGTGCTTTCAAAATCCCCAGCCAAGCAGGGCTATTGTGGTTCCTATTGCACAGTGGTTCCCTGAGTTACAGGGCAATGAATTGCTGCACCCAAGGCTGCACAACATGTCGGCATGTCAGGACATCCCAGATCCTGGGAAGCTGGGATGAGCATCCACCAAGGAATGAACGATGTGTCTGGCTGTCAATAAATACTGAAAAGAGCTGTGAACGGCAGCAAAGTGACACAAACACACTCCAATCACCCATTACCACCACAGCACAGCTGGCCAAATCCAGCTGATGTAAGGAAAAGGAAGAGGAGCAGGGCCATGCCTTTCACTGATCAATGCTGAATCTCCATGCATGGGATGGCTTCAGGCTGAGCATCACCACCAGGGGCTGGGAAATGCTTTGCTGGGACTCTTCACTCCCAGAAGCTGCTTTACAATGTTCCCAGCCATTCCCCTAAGTATCAGCTTGGACAAAATTAAAGACAAATTAATTCCCTTGGGTTTCAAGGACCCTGGGAAGTCACTAATCTGGTTCCTGCTGAGCCAAAGGCAAGGAAGAACATTGTTAGCAACAAGCACAGAAAATGTTCTCTAATTGGAGCCATGGAATGGGTTTGTGCTTCTGGGGAAACCTTTGTGTCTCTCAGGAGCACTTCCACCACAAGGAGAGGAGCCCCAGTAGGCAGCGAGGGCTTTTATCATAGTGCCAGAGACCTCCTCAGATGACAGGAAAATAAAAAAAAGACACACCAAAAGCTTCATTAGCCTTAAAACCTCACCCTCAGTCTTTGTCCTCGTCTGAAGGGGGAGAAAAGTGTTTCCATTTGTTTTGAGGTTGGTGTTAGGAAACTCTCCTAAAAGCCAAGGGCCAAATGCTGCTCTTTCTCTTCAGGAAACAGTCCCAGGGAATGGTCAAAGACACCAACCACACAGGGAAGAGTTTGTAGGTCCAAGGCCTGGGTGCCAGAAAGGAGATTCACCGTGGTTTCCTCCATGAGAAGCTGGGTCACACCCACAAGGACACCCTCAGTGTGGGATGTGGGTACATGGGACCAATACTGGCCATGATGCTGGGCTTTTAAATCTGCCAGGATCCCGGGAAAGCCATCCCAGGACCCTGTGCTTGGAGCATTAAAATCAGAGCCTGTATATGAAACAAAAAAAAAAAAAAGGAGAAGAGGAACCATTAGAAGAATTAAAGGGACTCATCAGCAGGTGAAAGGTGCAAAGTGTCATCTTTTGTGTTCCCAAGAGGGACATCACAAGCAGCAGAGCGAATACCACAGATAATCAGTGGGAAATGGATCAAGGAACCCCCATCTTGCCCCATTCCTTAAAATGCAAAACACACAAATGCTCAAAGCAAAGCACAATCCTCTCCTCTCATTGTTAAGTGTAAGCCAGAGCCTGTGGAAGCAGCTACAGTGAATTAACATGAGAGAAAGGAGCTGGATTGAATTTTCTAAGGGAGACAAAAACCCCTACAGGCATGTTGTTAAGAAAGAATGAGCACTAATTCTGTTTATTCTGATTCGTTTTGTTTGATTGTGCTTGATTGTGCTTGCCCTAGGAAATGTGAGAGCTGGTGGGGATCATATCAGCAAAGAAAATCGGAGAGAAACAAGTTGATGGTTTAGAGTTCATACAAACATCGTGCCAGTCACTGAATCAAAAGAAAAGAGTTGGCTCAGAGGCAGCCACTTATCTACTGATAAAATCCTCTTGGGGAACAATCTCAGAATGATGTGGAAGAGAGATGGGAAATTGTGCTGCAGAGCTATGGCAAGCAGTCAGCAGAGAATATGGCATTGTTCGGGTTTTTCCTTGCTTTCCTCCCCGTTCTTCCCCGTTTATTATTAGAACAAAGAGTATTTTTGCCTCTAAAAATCTTTGTGCCTAAAGGGGTAACACCGGGGTGCGCTCCTGCACCAGAGCTCAACTTCTAGGTAGCTTTGATTCAACTTTCTGGAGAAAATCCTAGTAAAACTCTTAGCTATGGATCTCTGTATGATCATTACCTCATCTTTAAACACCTACATTTACAACTCCTTGTTTGCAGAGATAAAATACATCACCGTGGTTTTAACTCACCAGAAAGTCTCTCCCAGCAGCTGCTCTCTGTGGAAGCGTCAGAGGAAGGAGATCAGGCTCAGGTGGCCAGAGAACACAAGCTGTAGCTGGCCAAGAGCAGGAGCTGTAAAACATGAGGCACCTGGAGAGGTGAGGAAATTCAGGACAACTTCTTGGTCCAGCAGATAAACCTTCTTGCCTTTTTTTACAGATGTGGTGTGCTTACAGATGTTCCCTGAAAGGGGCAGCAGAGACCAATCCCACACGATGAACAGAAAGGACCGTCCTGATCGGGCAGAAATAAAAATGAAGAGCAAGAATTATTTGCAATGTTTCTTTTCCTTGGCATACAGAGATTCCACCATGTGTCCACTCAAATAAAAACAGCTTGGACCTATACAGGCCAAACTGGGGCTGCTTGGTAGAATCTTGATCGACTCTGTGATCACTTCCTTTGGCTGCTTTTGAGAGGAGGGCACCAACTGTGCCCAGATGTGGGTGCTGGGTGTGCAAACACTGTGGAGCTCTATACAATGCACTGATTAACACCTATGTCACTACAGCAGCCTTTGGGCTGGCAAAAGGAACAGTGTAATTTGGGAAAGGTTCACTAACAGGCTTATGAATACTGCCACCACAGCTCATCACTAACACAATTTGGCTCCCACCTAAGCCTGAAAGAGGGAAATGAGGAAAAAGGCTGCTTAGACTATCAAGGTTCCCAACAGTCCATGTTGGTGTGAAGGTGTGAAGCAGGGAAGCCCATCTTGGACCATCTTTACAATCTCTTCCAGACTCTCTTGAACCACTCAGAGTTAATTCTAGAGCTGATCCAATTTGCTGCCTGGAGAAGAAGGCAGAGTTATTTACCTGCAGCAAATCCCGTATGTGTTGCACTGTCCACAGTCCCCAGTGGAGAGGATGGTTTTGCTGGTGATAACGTCCAAGAGCTCCAATCATGGGATACCACAGGCACAAACCATGCACCAGTCTCTTCATCAAGGATTTGAAAGAGGCCTAAGATTTGAAAGCAAGGAGAGGTGAGTGTGAGGTGAGAAGGCAGCAGAGGAGCCGAGGCAGCAAGAGCTTTATCAGGAAACCAAGAACCCTCTCTGCTCCTGCTCTCAGGATAGAACAGCACACCAGCAAATCTGGCTGCAGACTGAAATCTTGGCTTCCCCTGAAGCCAATGGCAAACATCCCACTGGCTTCAATGGGAGCAGGACTTCATGCCAGATCTCGTGCTTCCCATTCCTCTGCTGTAGCCATGAGAGCAAGCTTCCCTTCCAAGGCTGTGTCTGCAGCTAGAGCCTCCAGGAGCAGCAGAATGGCTCTCCTTGCAGCCTGAGAAGCATCAATGGGAAATGAAAGACTTATTTTTAACAGAAATGGTGACTGTCCTAGAGAAAAACTTGCTTAAGAGTTATGGGGCTCTCTGGAGCCATTTCTTTCTCTCTTAAAAATTCCCTTTAGGTTTTAGGTGCCCACAGGGTGCCCAGCAGCTCAAGCACAGCTTTTGGCTGTGATGAAATCATGAGTGGGAGAAGTGGTTTGAGCTGGGTTATGCACCTATCAACACTCATCTCTCTCAGTCTTAGCATCCCTCATTCCACACCTGCTCACACAGCAGCACGTGGACACGGTAGAAATTACAGCAACACAGCAAACAGGCAGGAGAAGACAAAGTTTGCCCATTTCTAGTTTTACCACAACACAGTTGATGAAGGAAGGGATGCTGGAAGAGCTGTGCACTGACCACACAGGGCTCTACATCTGCTCTGGCACGAGCATCCCTCTGCTGAAATGAGCATCTTGAGACCCCCAAGCTGTTTGTGAGGTGGCAAGGTCACATCTCCCATTTCCTGAAAATCTTTGCTTTCCTTGGCAGAAAGGAAAGACTTTGTTAGGGAAATCTTGGTGGGTGTTTTGTGATCAGTCAAGCACAGCAGATTACTCTAAAGTGCATACAGGACCTCCCATCTTCCTGACATAGGAAAATGATTCTGCTTGCTCCAGAAATTCAGGAGTCACCAGCATGGTGCTGACCACCTGTATTATTCCTTAGGTCACGTGGCATGTCTACTGGACAGATTGATGTCTGTACAGCTGACTGTTTGAATATCAATTCTAGAAGCAAAGGAAATTCTTCAAATCCCAGAGCACAAATGTGCACTGCTACAGAAAAGCAGGTGGAGATGTGCCAAGTTACAGCTCCTTAGCTGCTGCCCCTGTAAGGAATGCCCTGCGAGGAAAACTGGAAAATATTTCATGAAAGAGCAAAGATAACACAAGACAATCTGGCAAAGGGTAGAATTTAATATTAATGGCTTTCCTTTAGTCACTGTATTTCCTGTTCCTAAGTTAACCCTTTAAAATCAGCCATGGTGAGAGAAGGGCTATAAACTTTTGCACATCTAGAAGGTATTTCACTGAAAGATCTCAGAGCACTTTGCAAATAGCAGGGACTGCTGAGGGATGGCTTTTCCCTGAGGAGACTGTCCATGTAGCCAATGGGCAGATGCTCATTTGGCTGCTGAGGCCAAACACTGAAAAATTTGGCTACTCTGTAAGAACATCTTTCTTTGCCTCCCAGGTTCCTGTCATCACAGGAGCCCAAAAATGAGAGGAGCTCATTCCCTTGAGCTCAGTGTAAAAAATACCTTCCTCATGGACAGATGGGTAACAGACACAAAGCATGGATGTACTGCTGTCATTTCAGCCCACCAGCCACTTTAGAATCTTGTCCCTGCAGATCCATGGGTTACATGGAGACAGCTCATGGCTGTGCCTGGCTCAGCTGCTGGTGTACCTGAACATCACCACTAAAGCACACTGAAACTTGCCTTGAAAGGGAGCTGGACCAGCCCCACCTCCCTACCCTTCCCTGCCAACTGGTGCTTGCCTGGAGGAGTCCAAAATTAGTCCAAGTAGATAAGAGATGGAAAACGTGGCTCCTCAGAGTCCGGGAGTCCCTTGCTCAGAGGGGATCCTTCTATGCCCACCCACATCTTCCTCTAACCTGGCAAAGTACCTGAATTACTGAGCTGACTTGCCAAGAGAGATTTAGGCTGGAAACCTCTCTAGAAAGATGTCTCTCATTAGGAGCAGGGAGCTGGCTGGGGCACAGAGTTGGGAGAGGAGTGTTACTCATTCCTGCCTCACACTGGGCCCTTCAGACACTCCTCTCCTGCATGAGACACTGTTCTGTGACTCCTGGCAGAAATTAATGAGCAGAGCTGGTTGAAAAACTTTCCATCAAAACAGTGCTTCTGCTTTGCCAGAAGATAGTTGAAAAATTAAGTGGAAAAATTAGAGAAGAGAGCCTGGGTTTTGGCTGACATTGTTGGTCCAAAAATCCCAAACTTGGGATTTTTTAGCCAAAAATGGAAGCATTTGGGGAAGGCAGGGGAGGAAAGGGAGGTGCCTGGCAAGACTTAGTGATACCCTGAAAAACATCTAGAAAAAAATTAACAGATATGAGAGTGGTTTTGTCAATTTTATCTTCTTTTCTCCCATAGAGAAGGATACTTCTGCTTTTAGAACCATTCTATGGAGAGGCTGAAAACAAGTAAATAAGCTTTTTCTTTCTTACACATATGGCTACAGATGCCCCACAGCTTGTGCTATAAGCACAGGCAGCAGCTTGTGGAGAGACACACCAGAAAGAGCAGATCTCTGCTAGGAGCTGCCCAAGAGCTGATTGCCCCCAAACTGTAACTCTCAGAAAGGGACACACACAGAGCTGGTGCTGCTGTGAGTTTGTACAGCTGATGGGAAGCCTCGATAACCTCTCAGTTGCCTTGCACACAAATAAACTGAGCCATGGGGACAGCCAGGGAACAGGGCTTGTGATGGAAGGTACTGTGCACACAGCTGCTGCAAAACCACCCGTGCTGAACACTCAGGAAGCCACAGGCAGAGTTGTTGTTGCAGGGAGAATGGCACATGAATACCTGGGAACCCACAGAAAGCTCTTTTCCATCTTGCTTACACAACAATGTGGTTTTCCTTTTTCCCCTTTAAAAATGTTTCTTCAGCAAAACATGATTAGGAAGAAATAAAAGAGATGGAATCTTCCTTACCCTCTGGGAAATGTGGCTGACAGTATTTCTTGGGCTCAGTGTCACTGTCCCCTCCTCAGGGCATTACTGGCCAGTGATGTGATGGGGGAAGAAGCCATGAGCAAGAGCAGCTCCAGGGTGATGATGCCTGAGGAGAGCAGAATTCCAGTATTCCAGCAGGGCCCTTCTTCCCCAACACAAACCTGGGCATGGAACAGAGCTGACAGTGCTGAAGCCAGCATAGCACAGGTGGCACCAGCTCTGTGAGAAAACCAAAGGTTGTTATTGAGCAGTAGGGAGCAGGGGAGGTTCAATTTATAGTGATTTTCTAAGGAATCAGACCATTATTCTGGACAGGATTTATATTTTAAACAACACCTAATTTTTAAATTCAATCTAGATGTGGATTTCATACCTTTTCCTTAATGAGAGCAGCACTGGAGGAAGCAGACTCAGGAGTTCTGATGTGTCCTGGCAGGGAACTGCTGCAGGTCCCCTTGCTGACAGCCCGAGCTTGACACTCATCCCACCACAGCCCAGGGTTACAGTCCCAGCCACTTCCACCACAAGCAGCTCTGGCTCAGAGCCCCCAGAGTGATAAAAGATTTCTTGTGTGATCATCTCAGGAGGGAAGTTTGGTGCCAAACAAAGCTGCAGTCTGGTTGGTTCCTTTTGTCATCAGAGACAAAATCAAGGGGAAAAGTATGGAGCTGGGGAAAGAAATGGAAGCTGAAAAATGTTCAAATGTCTTTTCTAAGAAAATGAATAAAGTCCAACCCAAGAATGGCTTGTCTGGTTTTGCTGGACAGGCTGCACTGATCTGACTCTGTTAGAGGATTCCCCTTTTTCACTGATCTCTCAGCAGTCTGAGTACTTTGACGTCCTGGCTCCAGAAAGGCTCCAGTGATGCTGCAGTGTGCAGTGACCTTACAGGAAGCTGTCAGTGATCCTTCAGCAGCTGCTGGTTTATGGGGTGGTGGAGCCAGCCCTGCAGACTGGTGAGCTACCAGTGCTCTCCTGGTGAAAAATGAGTGTTTTCCTCCATTCCAGGCCACATGGAGAGCAGCATCCCATCCCATTCTTCCTTAGACCATTGGAAGTGTGAGTACCTGGAATGGGAGCACATCTGGCACACATCCTGGAATTCCACAGCACACTGGTGTTGGCACTGACACTATCCAGCAAGAAGAATACATCCCTTTCCCCATGGAAATGCTCCATGTGGTGTTGGGGGAAAGCACAAAGGAACATTTGGTTTTTCACTCTACCAGAGAGCACAGTCCTCAGCAGTGGTAGTCGTTGAGCATGGGGCTGATGTGGGGATAAAGAGTTCCACATTTTGGAAGGAAAATTCCTTCCAGAGCAAGCAGGGTGCTGTCAGCTTGCTGTCAGAGACAGCTGAGGCTGCCATGGACACCAGGAGAGTGAAAGGAGCAGGTGGAGTTGGTGGAGACAGAAGTGACCTCCAAGAGGGGGAGGAGGGATTTTACCTTCCTCTTGTGCCAGAGCACCAGAGCTATCTGACCCCACGTGCCTTTAGTGACCTTGGCTAAGGTGTCTTAAATAAAAGAAACCCAACTGAGCTCACAGGGAAGGGCAATGGCTTGGGTAGAAATGGGGATTAGGAAAAAGAGAAAAACAGCAAACAGATACATGCAAAATAGGCAAAGTAAGTATATAATCCTACTGGATTTATAGGAGAGATATTGGCACATACCAGGAACATTTCAAGCCAAATGTATGACAGCATTCCTTACACCCCTCCCACCCACTGCCATACCCCAGCTTAATGCAAAGCCCTTTGGCTTCCTCAGGCTTAGAGCTAGGTTTTATTGTTCAAACAGGTCAACAATTGCAATCAGATGTTGACTGCAGGCAAGGCACAAACACGATGATGTGTTAATGTACTGCACCACTTGGATGGAGTTTCTGCAGTGCTGCTGCTGTGAATGGTGGCAGCTGGGTTGGCATCTCCCAAGGCTGCCTCAGAAAACTGGGAAGCTCATCAGTGTTGTGCCATGAATCTGGTGTGAGATCAGTAAATTAGCCCTGTTATTAAAGTATAAGCTCCATTTCTGGAAATCATTGTGGGAGGAGGGCTTTGGTTTGTTATAAAATCATAGAATCGTTTGGGTTGGAAAAGACCTTTAAGATCATCAAGTCCAACCCAGCACTGCCAAATCCATCACTCCACCATATTCCTGGGTTTTTGGGCTGCTTTAGAAAGGTGCTGCTCCCACCTCCAAGTGGCCTTTTAACAAGAATTGAGCTGGAGTGGGATACAGAGGATGGCATCTTTGTAAGACAGGCTGGGAGAGGATCCTACAGGTGTACCTGACTGCAAAAACAACCTTCACCATGCTGGGGGGAGCTAAACAGTACAAAGATGCTGGCTAGTGCCTACAACAAAGACATCCAAAACACGTGGCACTGAAGTAATTCCATTTATTTCACACCAGGGGAGAGTGCAGCTAGGTTATGCAGATCCCTTCCCAATGGATGGGATGGTTTTGCTCCAGTATAAATTTCCACATGCTCAGCACTGTTCATTGTCAGGGGGTGCCTGTGGAGCTCCAGCACAGCAAGAACAACCTTCCCCAAAAGCACTCTCAGAACATCCCTCTCCCCCTCCCCACAGCCTGCCCAGGCACACTCACAGATATCCCAAACAGAGCCTGGCAGCTGCTCCCAGACAGGAATTTTCGACTGTTGTGTCATTGACCACAGACCTGGCAAGGCATCATTCAGGTGTTAACATCCCCACGCTTTGTTTTGCAACCTGACCAGGACAAGACCCATCATTTCTTGTTTTGTTAGCACACTGAGAACTCTGAGGTGCCAGAATTTTACTGCCAAATGACCTTTTACACCGACCACAGCAATTAAACAGTTGGCTTGGATTTAACCAAATCCCAGTCTCAGTCCAGTATTACACAGATGCATAATGTACCACTTACAGCTTCACTCCTTTCTCCTAATTTACATGCTGTTGGGTTTGCTTTGTATTATTGTTTCAAGTTCAGAAACCTTATTAAAATTGTTATGGAAAAATAAATTTATTATTCAACATATTCAATTTGTTCAAAATGGAATGATCCTCTTTTTTTTTTTTTTTTTTGGCTTTCATTTACAACTGGTTCCATTCAGTTGGACTGTTTTTTATCTTTTTCTATTTATAACCAGCACCAAGAAGAAAATTACCATGGATACAGTACATATGCAAATTAGCTAATGGAAAAATATATACATTTCACTCTGTAATGAGAAAACTTAAATGATATTATTGCCATGGAGAATATATCCCTGTATTATAATAAAATATCAAGCAATAATCGACTGCTACGATTCTTTTCCACCAACAAAAAATAGCACCATACATGAGATAGTGAGAATCTACACTCAATAACACAATTGTGCAACTAGAAATGTACAGTACTTTAGTAACAGTACAGAGTATTGTTTACAATATGGAAATACCACCACTGTAATCAAAAGAGCATCAATCTCTTATGAACAACTAAGAAAAGTATTGTCATAGATACACTGAAACAAACAGCTTTTCTTTTCACCAGAATGTGGGAACTGAGGGCAGGGCATAGCTGTGACTTCACTGTAAAGCTCCTATGAAGTGATAAAAACCAGAAGTGCAGGAATATTAAAACAGAATTAAATTTTTTTGTTATTATTTTTCTGGCTGTTATGTGATGGGGTGGTTGTCACGATGTGAAGTAAGAGAACTGAATAAAATGGAGCTGTGTTGTGCCATCAGTTCTTAATCAATGTTGGGGGGTTTGATTATAAAAAATAAAAGGTTGATGCATGCTAGTCTGTGAGCTGTGAGAGCAAGTGAGGTGGTTTTTTTCTCAGTGCTCATACAGTTGAAAAAAAATCCTTGTAAATTCCTGTTTCCTTTGATAGGACCCAGAACTTGGACCCAAGTGTCCTTTGGGTCCAGAACCCAGCAGGTTGGGCCACAGGTCTAACGAGCCTAGCACCCTGTTCTGGACAGTGGCCAGTAGTGAATTATTACTGAAAAACATAAAACCTAAAATCTTTCCTCTCCTATGTCCTACCTTTTGCCTAGAGAGGGTCACAGATCAGCACCAGAAGGAAAACGTTCCCTGCTGTGGAGAAGCACCTTTGATTCCCAGCAATGATAATTCACACAATTCTGCCAAAGTAATAGAGAAAATGTTGCTCATGAGAAGAAAAACAGCAAATTCCAAACCGAGTGAGGGGTGTCAGGGGACTCAGGGGTGGCTGTGGGACAGGGAGGCAGCAAAGACAGTCCCAGTGTCACTACAGGCAAAGGGTGAAACACCACTGTGAATTACTAAGATAAACCAGGTCCTCTGGGCTCTGTTTAATCTCTTGGAACTTTCTCATTAGCAGTTCTTCCACCAGTTAATTTGCCAAATTGAGTATCACCTGGTATTGTCTGAATCTTCCCTGTCACCCCTGCTAGCCATTTTCCCTTGATTATTTGCTAAGTACTTACTCAACCTCTGGGCTGGGCAACAGAGTGGGAATAACAGAAAAAGGAGGTGTAATCCTGATTATAAATTGCCTAAAAAAATCCAGTACAATAAAAACCAAGCTGGAATCATTTCCCTGATAGAGAAAATCATCTGAGGCATTGGAAAGCAGATCTGTTTGAGACAGGCACTTGAGGAAAAAAGGTGTGCAAATGTGCCCTTGTGCATCAGACCAGCCCTGTGCACATGCACTCATTTGCACTTACAAGCACAGATGCAAATGTGAAGCCCACACAGGGTCAGTCTGTTGATGAACATTTCTCCCTGTGCTTGAAAAATTTAGCCCTTAATAAAATGCTAATAGGTTATTCCAGTGAGGTCCTGGATATGGAAAGAATTGTACTAAGCAAAAATTGCTTTAAAGACTTGTTAGGTACTGAGAGTCTTTATCCTTCCTTGCATTGACAAAAAGTGACAACAGCAACAAAGACAACTTGGGCCAGCTGTGAGCTGCAAGCCAGCCTGGCCCAGGGGCTGGGGGAGTAGCTGGGCTTGGTTCTGTGCTCAGCCCCAAGGAGCCCAAGAGTCACACACAGTTCTAGAGCGAGTACAAAGCTGCAATTATCCAAAGGGCTCTGCTCCTGCCACGAGGAGGGGGCTGAAACTCAACCATGGCCTTGAGCCCTGACAAGAGAAACGATGCAAGATGTGATAGGGAGACACTGATGTGTGTGACAAGGGAAGGGACAAGCCCTGCCCTGGGCAGAGCTCCTGTTTCAAGTCTCACATGGCAGAGAGGAGTCTGGTTTAAAGTGCAGAGACATGGCAGAGTATTGTGTGTGCAGCACCTGTAAGTGCTCTGACAGCACCACAGAAGTGACACAGGGAGCATTCAAAGACACCGAGGAAATTCCCAACCCCTGAAAGCAATCAATGGAAGCCTGAGCCCTCTGGCTTCCCACAAGCTCCAGGTTACAATTTGAATGTCTTGCATCCCTGGCTACTTCTGGTTATTCCAAAAGCTACATAACCTCAGCTGTATAAAAGAGCCCAGAGATAGGAAACACCTGTTCTGCTCCCCACTATATCCTTTTCATAAAGATTGTTCCAAATTCAGTTTCTGTTCCAACCCTATCCAGTTTCACAGTCCTCTTATAAGAACCAACAGTCTCATTATCTGATTGACTTCTAAAAATTGGAGAGAGCTTAGGCCAAGCAATCCCTCACTGAGCTGTACTGGATGAAATGATTTCTGGCTTCTCCCATCTCATGTAAATGGTTTTGCTTGTTTAAAAATAACTATCTACGGCTGTTAATAAGCTTCCATTTCATTAAGCTCAGAGAAAAATTAGGTTTCATAAAAGAAACTCTATTATTCTGGGGAAAAGATAGAAGATTGTTTTTAAAAATTAGAAGGAAAAGCACTCCTTATTAGTGGCTCTAAAATTATGACTTGGAATGTTGGATATAATTATACTCAGTTTTCTGTAGGAAATTCAGAGATGTCCATCCTCTGCTATCAGTTTTCACAAGCTTTTACAGAAAATCCTCTCTTTAAACTAAGCCTTTCATTTATGCATGTCCCTCCAAGCCCACTCTGCAGTGGGATAACTGCTGGGAATTGAAAACAACAGATAAAAGCCAAGATTAAAAGATTAAGTAATGTCTCTACCTTTGCTGAATTATTTTGCCAGAGGCCTTCCTCCACGGAGGTACCCATAACCTTATCCAATGTAATCACTTTGCAACTCTTGTCCTTTTCTTTAATGGTAGCAAGCCATCCAGTGGCTGGTGATTTAATATATTAAAAAAGCATTAATGAAAAATGTGAGGATGTCAAAGTATTCAGAAATTATTGGCTCCTTGAGATGACCCTTTCTGTGTGTTTTTTTTAAGGTGGATGAGCAGATGACTTTGGTATCCAGTCTGTAGGATTAGTTTCAAGTCTCATTAGGTGTGCTTTGGGATCCACCACGCTGTAGCAACTCATGAAGTTCCAGTACTCAGACCTACTAGTCTGTGATTTACATACAAACAGCTGGAAGACTCTAAGGAGTGGCACAGGTTCATTAACTCTTCTGCTGCATCTTGTTTGCATAAAAGTCTCTGCAGGTCTGGCAGCAGCGCTGGTACCACCGCATGTCCTGGCACAGGTTCTTCTCACGGATCACCCTGCAGTACACTGTCCACTGGTCCCCCGTGCACTTGTAGGTCAGGGCAGCTTGGGAGGAGACAAGAAAGGAGAAACTGCCAGATTAGCCAGGGAACAGCACTGCAGGTGTGACCAAGAGCCCTGCAGCTGAGGGGAGCAGGGCCACACTCACTGCTGGCACTGGAGAGCAGGGGATGTTCTCTCTACCAAAATATCGGGGGTCTTGGAAGTGCTTCCTTCCTTCCCTGGGCATGAATGGGGAGTGCAAACCTCCTCATGTTGCACCTATTTTATCTCAGAGGCAAACGGGCCTGGATGAACAAAACATCCAAAGATTCAGCCCAGATTTAAGGTCATGAACTCCAGACTGCAGTCAATGGGATGGAGATGAATAAATCACACACACCTGGCAAGAACACCTGAGACAGACCTTATCAGATGGGAGAGCTCACATAACAGGAACTAAGATACAAACAAGGCCAGGACTAATATTTCAGAGGTCCAATGTCCCTCACAGGTTGTGAAGGAAGACAGGAAAGAAATGACAGAAAAAATTCCTCTGAGTGTGTCGTCAATGAGAGACACTGAACACAGACATAGAAGTCAGGTGAGGTGAACTCCACACTTAGATATTTTTGGAAATGTTATCCAAGACAAAAAACCATTCTGAAGTAGGGACAAGGCAGCATGGGGTCTGTAGGCTACTAGAATTGTTCTCTCTTTTTTTTTCTTTGTTTTGTTTTTTGCTGATGCTCCCATTGCAGAAAACAGAAAATTCTGTTTAAAGATAATCAAATTAGAATTGTTTATAAGCAAAAAGAGCAAAACACTCAATGATATGTCTTTCTACTAATATCAAATATCATTGTTTCTGGCCCTGGTGATTCCAAGCCTGGTTTAGAAACAAAAGCATCCCAAATTGCTTGCAGATTACTTTCAGCAGGGACTTGAGCCTCCTCAGTCTTCTAAACACATGAGCATTTTATTGCTTTGTCCTAAAACGTGAATTAGGATGGATTTCTTGTCTCATCAGTGTATCAAGGGCTTACTTCTCAAATGAAATGTTTTTCTTTCACTCTGCTCTTAGTGCTAAAATATCTGGGAAGTACTCTCATACTAAAAGAGGTTAGAAGCCCCTCAGCATGAGTGCATTTGCAAGAATGAAAGTCCCCATCTTCTCTTAAAACATTTGGTAAACTTTCGGAGAACAAATTTCATTTCAGAAGCTTCAAGTCCAGTCCTAGTTAAAGTGATATTTAATACTGGACAGCACTATTGGACAGTACTATTCTCTGTTATTTAGCACCTCTGTGTTTTCATGTGTGTTTGAGGTTTCTTAGCCTGTAAGATCAGCTGTGACAGAGGAGGCTGCTCCTTCTGGTAACCTCTTCTTGATTAGAACCCAGCCTCTCGTACCAAAAGGGGACAGGAGGCATCCATGAGGCAGTGCCAGTGTAGCTGATGCCTTAATTTAGCTTCATCTTACTGGTGATGATGTGTGAAATGTAAAGAAACCAACTTGGCTCTTGGAGCTGTGGTGGAACACACAGGGCTGAAGTCTGGAAAAATATATTTTTAGTGTATTTATATTTTTATCCCCTTATAAACCAAGGAAATACAATGTGGAAAATCATGAGATCCCCACAAATTTGTATTAACAGAGGCATTCTTGACTAGGGGCATGTCTTAAATACAGCGTTAAGGTGTTTCAGGAAACAGATGGTTATCACCATACTCCCATCTTAGCCAGGGACACAAGGAATGCAGGAAAGGTGAGGAGGAGGACAGTGACAGAAAATAAAAGGGTTTACAGGAAGAGGCTGGATGCTCTCTTGTCCCCCTGGGTAAATCAATTCATCAAACCACCTGTCAGGGTCATGTATTTTCTTGGGGCATAATGAATTAATGATCTTACTTCACACTCACTGCAGCACGGGCAGTGTGAGGAAGGGTTTGTGATGGAGCAAGAGGCACCTGCCAGCTCCCCCACCTCTGTGATCAATCAATCAATAAATCAATCAGCCAGCCAATCAATGCCATCAGTCACCCACCATTTGTGTGCTCCTGCTGCTCTCTCAGCTCCATCCTCTGCCAAGCACTCCACTGGGCCCAGCCTGAGGCAGGGGTCAGGCAGGACGTGCCCACACCACACCTTCAGTCCGGAGTCTGCCTCAGCCTCTCCCAGTTTCTGGCCCCGCACAATCCCCGCAGCCCCCACTGGGCACCCTGGGCAGCTGGCACCTTCCCCCCAGGCCCCTGACTCACCGAGCCTGGGTGAGGTGATGGTGTTGACGTTGATCCTGTCGTTGCAGACCTCCTGGTGGCACTGCCTGTAGGCCGGGGGCTTGGCCAGGGCCGGGCACTCGCTGCCGTGCCGCCCGGTCACTTTGTGCATGCACTGCACCACCCGCGACTGCAGCCCCTTGCCGCACGTGGAGGAGCACTGCAGGAGAGAGCACACAGCGTTCCTGCCATGGCACATGCACAGAAACAGCACTGACACAGCAGAGGGTGCGGCCACTGCGGTGCTGAGGGCTCATCCTGGCAGCCAGGGACCCTCCATGTGGCTGCTGTGCTGTCCAGGGTGGTTCTGCACCTTCCGTGAGCAGAGGAACTCTCCGGGCACAAGGAAGGAACCTGTTGTGTTACTGCTCTGAGGTCACCTGCTCTGACTGTCCCTTGTGGATGCCCATGGGGTTTTAGCAGACAAAAATGCAATTTCCCCCACCAGTCATGAAGAGGCAAAGCTGAAAAATGTGAAATGCTTAATTATGGACCAGCAGCTTCCACCTCCTTCACTGTGAGGGATCTGGTGGTACTTGGTTTAAAAGCCCTCTCCAAGACTTGGATGGTCTAGCAAGGCTTGCTCCACAGCCAGGATAGCCACAGCCAGGCATGGACACAGGGTAAATCTCAGGGTTACAGCAGAGGCTGGCAGCTCCTGCGTGCCCAGACCTCTGGAAAGCTCTGCTCGGGAGAGAACACATCAGGTATTCCAGTACTCACTCCCATCTATCCCTGCTAACTGTCTGGCACTTGCCTGTCCTCCTGGGAGCAATTGCAAATTGTACTCATGAGTTTTGGCTGCTATTAGCCAGGAGGCCCAGCCTGTTCATATGCTCTCTTTGTTGTCATACAATCAGAGTCCCTCCCTCTCCCTCCCTCTTCCTCTGGCCCAGTCACTTGTGATTTACAATGTCCTACTTGCACGCTGTTCAATTTTAATAAAGCAAACACAGTGAGCACAGGGAGGTGCAGCAGCTGGAGTCAATAAAAGAACCTTGTATTTAACATAAAGAAACAATGGTTTGCAAGACTTGGGTAAGATTCCTGTTTCTGCTAAAGCCACACACAAGCAAATGATGGGGAGTGGAGGAGGTGAGGGAAAGCCCATGAGGTATCAATAGAATGATGTAAAAAAGGTCATGTTTTCTGTCCTCTGTTGTTTCTCACCAAATCAGGGCACTGGAGCTTTATGAAAAATACCATCACCTCAGGGAGGTAATTCTCAAAAGACAGATGCCAAATATTGGAGAGGTTTAGAAGATGGGCACCAGTGAGGCTGGACTGAAGTCCAGGTACAAATCCTGTGTGTGCAGTGTGGATGCTTGTGAGACCTGGATCCAAGGGCAGAACATGTGGATGCACACAGGGCTCCACCTCTACATCCAAAGGTGGTAAATACAGCAAAGCCATGGTCATTGTGGTCTGGAAGTATCACAAGAAACCCCTGCTGTTTGGGTTTTTTCCTTTACAGTCTTCTTGTTCCCATTAAGGTTCAACATACCAGTTTATGACAGATATTTTTACACTTAGATTTTTCACGTGTTCAATTTACATAAAAAATTGATCACTGTCAAGTAATACCTCAGCACTAGTTTTAATATTTAGGATTATGCTGAATGAACCCTTCTCCTGCCCTATAGTGAGCTCTTCCAAAAATCAGCAATTAAAGTCCCTGATTTAAATCCCCTTCACAATCTGAATTTATGCAGTGAGATCACACATTAGTTTTGTGTGTCCCTCAGCTCTTTCCCAGCACTGAGTGCCCTCAGTGACTTCCACCAGCCTGGAAGCCAGTCAGGCACGGCCACTGGATTTAAAGTGCACTATTTTCATCCTGATAAATGCAACTATTAGGCCCTTCCACTTCACCAGTCAAATGCAACCTTTAATCCTCAGGATTTCAGTGCTTTTAGTCTTTACAGTGCTTTACTAACCTTAATCCTCCACAAATTCTTTGCTTTGGGAGGGGAACTGTACATCCATTTTGCAAACAGAATTGGTGTTATCACACAGGCATTAAATGACTCAGGCCATGGGCTTCCTTGACATGATTGTGAGTCTGAAACCTCTGTCTCTGGCTTTTAAGCACTCCCTGTGCTCTTAACAGGGAGGACATGGAGAGAAAGAAGGGAAAAGAGGACAAAACCAGCATTTTTTCCTAAGGTGAATTAGGTTTTCAGATACCAACACACAAACACTCACCTACCTTTGTCTGTGCTCCTGTCTCTGCATTTGTTAACCAGCAAGGAGGGCAAGCAATGAAACTTTTTTCCACAGACATTGCCAATTTCAATCCTCAGACAAATAACAGCAGAGCTTTTGCCTGAAGCAGTTTTATTCCTTCTCCTGGGAGACTGGGATCATCACCTATGCTATGCAATTAATTTTTCACAGCCAGCAAGACAGATTTTAACATCTTTCTTGAACTCTTTAGGGCTTGGCAGCTAAAGGAAGGTTGGACATCTGGCTTATTTTAAGACGAAATTTTCAACTCAGTACTTGGATAGTCTCTTTCCTAGGAATTTCAATAGGAAATAGGAATAGATACGAAATACATACAAAGGGGGGATTGTTACTCATGCTGCACTATGAGAAGAGGACATCATTAAAAAAGGCATAAAAATCCAACTCCAACTGCACAGCAAATTCTCATAAATACCTCCTCTCCTTCTCTGGATAGCTAAATGCACTGCTATGGACTCTGTGTTCCCAGATGTTTGTGGAGCAAGGAACCATATCATACAGAATAATTTTCAGGGCTGGATTCACCAGAGAAGACCCATCAGCAATGTGCCTCCTCTGGGAAGCTGGGGCTGGGACAAGGGGCTGAGCAGAGGTGCTGGTGCCAAAGAAAGAAGTGGATCTTCCCCTTCCACCAGTGCCAGTGGTGTCACTCTCACAAAAATGCATGTGCAAAATGCACAGAGTTTAACCATAATGCCCTAAACTGACAATACCAGCACTGTAAACTGGAAATTCACCCCCATGCAAAGATCAAAGGGTTGCTCAGCACTGTAAAATAGAGGTGGTTAATAAACAGCTACAAAAAGTGAAGCTAATGAGAGCCCCTGTAACTCCCAGTTCAAACACTGCTTAGGAAGGCAGAGGCAAGACAAAAATGCCTCCATTCACATTCCTTGGCAGTAACATGCAAGCCAGTGGGGATATCCAGAAGGAAATAAACTCACAAATTGTCAAGGCAGCAGCTGCATTCAACAGCTTAAAGAAGATTTACTCACTGAAAAACTCTAACCTTAGGAGCTATGATTTTTCAACTGGAATGCTATTTCCACCTTAGGATACTGATATGAAAGCTTGAAATCTAGCAAAGGTGCTGACAGATGTCTAATTGCTTTGAAAGCAAATGCCTCAGGAGAATATTAGGTATTAAAATAGAACAAATTTACAGAAAGTGCTGAGATCTGTCAGGGCCTTCATCAACTCCTGGTCTACAACAGATAGCCAGAGAAAGAGAGGGGAATGAGAATGACTTAAGCCAGGGCAGCACAGCAGAGAGTCCAAAGAATCCCTCTGTTGAGGCTTAATGGGGACAGAAAAGGTACAGATTTACCAGCACTGAGACAGGTTCAGGACTGAATGGGATAATGGATCATTGCTGAGGGCTCCTGGGAGGCTGAGATACATTTCAGACCCCAGGACACCTTCAGAAATGTCACTTTTCTAACCTCCAAGGGATAGATGGAAATCTTTTTTTTTTTTTTTTTTTTTTTTTTTTTTTTTTGGTAAGAGACTTTTCCCAGCAGAAGCAGGAGGTCACAGCATCCCTGCAGCCAATCCTGAGCACACTCCAGCATGGAGAGGGCTGATCTGTCAGAGGGAGATCCAGATCTACATGACTGTCATAACTAAGCTGCAGGCAAGAGGGGCTTTTCTCTTTATTCGTCAGTCTGCAGTCATGTGATGTTTAAAGATACTGGTTTGTCCCCAGTTTGCTGGTAGGTGCTGAAGCCAAGGATAACACCATGGCTAAAGCTCCAATATTGAGAGATAGAGTCATGCTTTACTGACTTCAGAGTTCAAGTATTCAGGGCGTTAGGGTAGAGTGTTTTTCCCCTCGGGGGTCTTATTTCTTGCCTCTATGAAAGTCAGAAAGAAAGCAAGACAAGTTCCTATTAAAAACATTCTAACACAGCATCTGAGATGAATGACAAAGGTCCTGTAATTGCTCCCTTCCCGGGACCTTAATAGCACACACATGTGTGCTCTGAAAGCCAGTGCTCCACACACCTTCACATCAGGCTTTTTATGAGGATCACTAATTTAAACCCCATAGTTCTAGCAGCGTGCAATGTTCTTTCATAGTGTAATACTCTTTCATAAACACCGGGTCAACTTTCACCACGGCATCATGCTAAAGAAAGAAATATCTGTCTTTTCACTGATAAGATCTAATTAGCCCAAAGCAAACTGTAAGCTGTTTTTCAAGCTTCCTTGTTCTTTTCTTCTTTTTGAACCCCAGATCTGTAAAAGAACATATCTGGTCTTGCTTACAACAATCTTTCATTTGGAAACTTCTGTGAAATGACTGATTTGTTTAATTTAACCAAGAAGAAAAAAATGCATACCCTTCTGACTCAGTATGGGAAGAAACAATAAATTATGGCAGCAAATGCTCGTGGCTGATGTGACAGTATCTTAGCAGGAAAAGAGAAGCAATTTTTACAAACTGCCTACAGCTGTACTTTCAAACTGCACGACCCCAAGGAACAAGACCTGACCAGCACATCCAGCATGTTTCACTGCATAATTAAGCTTGGCTTTGCTATTCTGAAAAGTTCCATTGTGTACAGAGTTCAGAGATTAAAGGCTGAACACATGAATATTCTGGGTAGTGACAGTGCCCCTAAAGTATTTGTGCAGTGGAGCCCAGGTGGATGCTGATGAGAAAATGCCATTTAATCCAATATTCCAATCAGATAGAATTTACTTCTCACAAGGTTTCAAACTGGATTTCAAGACCAGGCTCAAGCAGAGCTGTGGGGTGATACAGTGCTGTCCACAAGGGACCATTTTCTAGCAGGTCACCTACTGCACTTGTGTCGTGCTTGGATCTGTGACAGAAAGTGGAAATACTCTAGAGCTTATTCCACAAGGACCTGATGGTAAAAAACACCTAATGCAAAAGGCATAATCAAGGTAATTTTAAATATCCTCAGTAGTAATGGACAGCTATGGGATGACAGAACTCAGACTGGATGCTGGAGAATCCCCCCTGCTCCTGTGAGCACTGTGAGCTGCTCATGCTGAGGGCAGGCTCTCAGGGCTCACACGAGCTCTACTCCCACCCTGGCTCCTGCCCCAGGTGAGAGAATATCCTGGGAGCTGAAACCCCACTGAATGCATTATTAGCTACTATTAGTTACTCAGTTAAGGATCAATGCTCCCCCAATGCAATTTATTAAAGAAAGTAATTAGAAACTAAGGACTCTTTGGGATTTTTTAATTTCAGCAAGAGGCTGCTCATCTCTCTTTCAGTCCTGCCTGAGCATTTTCTGGACATGGAGCTACCCAGCTCTGACATGTGTGATGCTGGCTAACACTGTTTCATCTCTTTGCACAGTCAGTCAGACTGGTACTCATTGCTCCTTAAAAGTGTTCTGGGAGATTGTCACCTTAATGCCTTGGTAGTCATTATAAATCTCAAAAGGTTATTGAAAAGACTGCAAAATTACAGCAGTCCCTGCTAGCAGTACATACTGTGTGCTGTAAGTATTCAAGGGGAAAATCCTCTTTAGACAGGTACTACAGAGTTTAAATGGTGAATTACTACTCCCCATATTCTCAAAACCATGATCCTGGACACTGTAACATCTCAGGGTAACTCAGAGAAAATTAATGCCAATACTTGAACAGGCTTGTCTTTCACTCTTTCTTCTTTTTCACTTTAAAAAACAAGAGTAAAAAAATCACAAGTAATTTCATTTCCAATTCACTGGTCTTGGTGGAAGGCTTTAACTCTCCATCAAAAAAAAAAATGCACTTAATGGATCAAGCTTTTAAATAAAAATATCAAAAAAGAGAAGTTACTCTTCCAGTTAATAGGATCACTGGAGGCTGTATTGGAATATGAGACAATAACACTGTGGCAGAGCCTGCCCCACTTCAAACAAAACACTGATTAATCTGATCTTTTTGCAGCACATTCTCCATTACTACAGAAACTTCACAATAATTTGTACCATGGATGTTCCCAGAAACTCCAGTGGAGATGAGCTGTGCAATCTGTTGTGCAAACAAGGAGCAGTTTGAAAGGCACAAACAGGACTTGGTTTCTGGAGCCTGCAGAGCCCAGGGGAAGGACATGGCCAGCACTGCAGTCAGCATCTCTTGCCCTTCCATGCCCAGTTCCCAACCAGAGCTGCATCCACTGGGGCTGGCTCTTAGCCCAAGCCTAGGCACAGGCTCGACCTTGTTTAAATGCCATTATGCAACATTTCCACCTCTGCCCACAGCTAAAGACATTCCACAGATGTGGGGACAGGCACAGAGCAAAAGGGTGGGGTTCATCTTACTGAACCAGCCCCTTCAAATTCAAGTGTCCCTGGCTGGTAAAACCAATTTTGGGCCATTTGATCTCATCTCCTGTAGGGAGGGGTGTTTTGAGATCTAGCTGTTGGCAAGAAAGGCTGTGGTTTGCACATCAGTGATCATGTGCCAGAGCCACAAATCCCAGGGAACCACAGAAGCAGGGTATTTAACTACCAAAGCTTGTTAGATCCTCTCCTGTCCCACCCAGCTCCATCACCTTCTGGACAACAACTGAGATGCACCAGTAAGGCCTGTGGACAACCTTCCAGTGCTGCTGAAGGCTCGTGGGCAGCCATAAATCACAAAGTTGTTCAGTGGCAGGGAAAGGTCTGTCAGCTCTGATGTGCCACTGCAGTTTTAAGTTACCAGTCCTCCTGCAGAGTTTTGTCTCATTCCAACAAGAAAAGTAATTTTTTCCGAGGTAGAAGAAGATGAACTTAGTTCTGACCTTTATGAAGAATAACCAAGTTGTCCATACCTTATCATAAACAGATGTCAGGTCAAGCCATGAATTTGTAATGAATGTTAGAACAAAGGGCAGTTTTGCTTCTATATTTATAACAGCTTTGAATACACCTCTCAAACCACAGCTGTCGTTGATTTACTCTTCTTATTATGTAATATGAATTAATCATTAAAAGTGAGGCACATAGAGGATTTTGTTGATGTTCCCAATCATTTGGACCTTGGAAAATATGCCTTCCTGGCACTGGGAGATTGTAGAGTATTTTTGAAAAAGAAAAAGCCCCAAAACCCAACACGTTTTTTGGTGTACTGCAAGGCTGGGGGTTTATCTCTCAGAGAATGAGACCTCCTGTAATCCTGCCAAAACAATTAATTTGCAATTACAAATCCTTGTTACCACCCACTGTGATGAATGACTGCTGATCTTCAGCGTGAAGCACCTCAATGTCTGGCACAAAGCCAGTATTTTTCTTATGGGAAATTAGATTCTTTTTTTCTCTCCCTACTGTTAATGTCCTCCTGGGATGAGAACCCATCTCCAGCATTTCACAGGCTCAGCAAGTTCTGTAAAGGAATTGGCAACTCTGGATGCCCAGGGAGGGCAGGTGGCTATGGAGGATTTTCCAGATGTGCTTTATCACTATTGACACTATTTGGCAACAAGAATATTGTTTAACATTACACTTTGCCAAGCTTATCATTACTGGTGCTTTCCAGTTTCTGGAGTGTACAATCTCTCTGAATCCAGTGAAAGTTGTGCCAGGTGGTTATACAAGATGTGAAGTGGTAGAAATAAATTTTTTCTCTACTTTCTCTGCTAGCTGAAGCCCAGCTTGGTGTGTCATAGATCTGCTTTCTCCTGAGAGCACAAACCTGTGATGGTTCCTACCCAAACCCCAAAGATTCTGCAGAGCCCACCAGGTCAGATCCTTCTCTGCATGGCATTGGCACAAACCTGCATTAACTCAAGTGCCTGAATTAGTCTGGGTTTACCCTCATGTAAGAGACACTGATACCTGACCCAGTGTGCTGAGTGAGATCCCTGGCCCGTGGCCAGTGGGTTGTAGGGAAGAATGAAAGACAGTTACCCTGGATTTACACTGGGTTATCTGAGATTAATACAGGCCTTACTATTTACAGAGCACCTACTGTAACTGCAAAGAAAAGAATATGGCAAAGCCAACATGCTACAAGGCTTCTATGGGTCTTTCTTCTTCTAAAATTCTTTTCATTGGGCTAGGTAATATAATAGGTTAATGAGCTAAATTGTTGCCTGAGGGACAGAAGTTGCATGTTTAAACTTCCACCCACAGAGCTGAAAATGCCCCTTGTGAAAGTCAGAGGTAATGATGGAGCTTGTGTGTCTGGCTTATAATTCCACCTTTCTTGATACAACTCCAGTGAAATGGAGAATAGTCAAAAAAATGAAACTGGGAGCCCTGAACCATTCTATGCTATTGGCTCCAAATACAGAACTTTAGTCAGGACAGAATTTAAGGCATGTGAAATAGAGAAAAAATTAAGTAAAACTGGAAATAAAGAAAAATCCATAAAAATCTTGTGGAGAATTTCTCCTGCTATATAACCTTGCCTCCTCAACTACACTTTAGAAGAGTCCAAAGGACAACTGGATGAAAGGAACTAAAAAAATACAGCCTCGACCTGTACAGAACTAAAGAATTACTAAGGCTGGGAAAGACCTCCAAGGTCAAGTCCAACCTTTGTCCAAACACCACCTTGCCCACTAACCCCTAGCACTGAGTGCCACCTCCACTTGGTTTTTTGAGCACTTCCAGGGATGGTGACTTCACCACACCCCTGGGGAGCCTGTTCCAATGCTTAACCACTCTTTCCAGTGATGAACATCTTCCTAATATCCAACCTGAATTTGTGCTATCTCTGGTTGTCTGGGAGAAGAGCCTGACCGCACCTCAACACAAGCTGCTTTGAGGTGGTTGTGGAGAGCAGTGAGCTCTCCCCTGGGCCATCCTTTCCTGCCACATCACTGCTGGAGCAGCAGAGGAGAGAGCTGAGGACAGGAGGCAGCCTTGGGTGGCTAAAAAGCAGCCCCTGGTGCTGCTCTCACCTTCAAGCACAAGATCTGTGTCACCACCACAGCTCACCAACACCTCCAGATCCCTGCATCATCTGGGACACATTTCCATAGACTCCAATGCCAAGTGCAAGTCCTGCAGCTGCTCCTTCCAGCACAGCCTGGGGCAGGGAATGGTGTGGAGCTGGGCTGTGTGTCCTGCTCAGCTGCCCAGAGAGCCACACACATAAAGACACACTCTGTTCTTGCAGGAATGTAATCCTCGATGTAAAGTTTGTCAGCAAAAATATAATTCACCATGAAAGAATGAACTACTGTCTTGCTAAAGCATCAAGAGCAGTCTGGGAGTCTGAGGCAAGTGTTGGGAAACTGAGCAACCTGTGTTTGTTCCTCTGACCAGCACAACTACAACAAAAATGTAAAAACGCTTCCAGTGCTAGAACATTTAACAGCTCGGATTTCAAACAAGAAGGAACTATTTCAAAGCTGAACGAGTGTATGAGATGTTTGTTTCTCTAACTGAATGCAAACTGGATGTGGAATTTCCTCTTGGAAGAAACGACTGAATGGGAGATGGCTTGGACTCCCTTTTGTATATTGCATCATGTACAAAAAAGGATGATATGATGAATTGCAATTCTGAAGAATCCGGGCAAAAACAAAATAATTATTTCAGGTTAACACCTTCAGTGGGTCTTGCATTGTGCAATTCATGTTTCTGTTAGGTTTGAAGACTCTGGGGCCAGGGACAGTTTAGTTATGAAACTTGTATCACCAATGCTGAGTAAAATGCCAAAAATAATACTTATATCCCTTTAAGTTAATGGGTTTAAAAGAGAAGTGGCATCAGTGGAGAGAAGCTGCAAGTTCAGTAGCAGTGGTAACAGAAGTCTAGTAACAGAACAACTCTCTGTCTTTAGATTTCCAGTACAGTCTGTTAATCTCAAGCACTGGGCTAACAAAGGCAAACTCAGAGCTATTTAAAAGAACTTTACAAACCTGGCCTTATGTGTTTGCAAAGTGAACTGGATATATCAGTTCCTTGTGCAACACTTGAAACATGCTGCCAAAATATTAAGAATATACAAACATGACAATCAGCTCCAAATGCTTTCCACAGCTACAGGACACAGCAAGGACCAGCTGCAAGTACACCTGACAGAAGATGGGATAAAATCCTTCTTCTTTCAGGCATAGATAATGGCAACAGAGATGTTGCTAAGGCCAGTGGATGAGGTTTGGCTGGTGGGTGCAGGTCTCAGATCAGCATGGCCTCGTCTCCAGCCCTCACCTCTCCTACATGGGAACTGAGAACATAAAATCCCAATTTGTCTGGGGTAGGGGTGCAGGTTTTACTGCTGCTGGGAGCTCCTTAGGGAGCTGATCCATCTCCTCATGCACAGAGTCCTTGTAGTCTACAAATACTGTCACTACTAACACAAAAATAACATTCTGTCATACCACCCAAACAGCCTGCTCTATTTACAAGTTGTATCTGGACTTGACTTTTTAAATGAGGTTTTCCCTCTCTCTTACATGACTTCCCAGCATCTTCAAAGAGGATCTAGGTTTGGGAAATTAAGGATCAGAGGCCAAGTCACCAGGCAAGCTGTTTGCACATGAAGCATCAAAGCCCATTATTTTAATCTGTGGTAATTACCACTGTTAGTTAAATCGTGCTTCCCTGATGGTTCTCAACAATAAGCAACAAACGCACAACACATTAATTGCACAAAGTTGTTGCTTGTTCTGAGATCAATTTGTATTAACAGTAAAAGTTTCCATCTTAGTCAGCAAAGCTCTCTCACAGTGACTTTTACAGGGCTGGGAACAAATGTTTTACAGTGGAATTTTGCCTGGGAAGGATGAATTTTAAGGAGTTCACTATAAGCTAATGACTACAGACTTTGTGTTTCTCCTTAAAGGAGGAACTGTTTTGAGCCAGAGTTGCTGATAGCTGTAAAGGCTCCCCTCCTAAGTTCAAGCCCTCTATTAAATCTTCTGGATCCTCATGATGAAAATCCTTCACTCAGGATTTGTGAAGAATTGAATTCCACACCAAACATTTCAGCTATCTGGGTTTCTGGAACAATATATTTTCTTCTAAGAATTGTACCTACCCTTTTCTAGCAAACTCTACCCATCTACTCAGAGAATAAGAATCTAATTGTGTGACCTAAGTGTCCGGTCAGAATTAACCAATATGTCTAGAATTTTAAATGCTCATTACAAACCAAATCTAAGTCCAAGAACATCCTGCTGGACTCACACAGGGTGAAATTCCTGGGAAGCAGAGCACTGGCACAAGCTCCCTGCAGACAGAAGCAGGTCACTTATGCAGCACACAAGCTTTTGTGCCCTCCTGCACAGGGATGATCCTGATCCTGAGTTAAGAATCACAAATAACAAGTGATTTTGCACTGATCCTGCCCTGCTCACATGCAGACATTAAACCCATCAAACAACACTGTTTACTGTGACCCATGTAAGATTGCAGCCATCCCAGCAGTGAGCCAACGTCTTTATCAGATTGGAACTGTTCACACAACACTGAACTTTCAATCCATGTCATCAGTGAATACACAATTATTTCATATTCCTCCCTATCAAGAGAATCCGGGTCCATTTGTATGCCAAGATGTTTTAGTGATCCACAAACAAACAAACAAACAAATACATAAATAAACAATGTTATTACACCTGTTAACACATGGAGACTGTTTGTTTTGGCCATCTTGCATGGACTCTGAGTGCCAGGTTATGAATAAAATAGTGTTCAATACTGTAAACATCTTGTGACATAAATTCCTGGCTCAGCATAAATACTCTGTATGTGGCAGGTTCTTCCTGCATTCTCCAGCACTGACACCATTACATTCATGTATCTATGACAGAATATATTCATAATTGTAATTCCTAAAAAAAAATGCAATCACAGATAAGCCAATTTGCCCATCCTGGGCCTCTGCTTCACTGGATTTTGCTTGCTGGAGTTTGGGTTTTTGGAAAGCCAAGTGCAACTACTGTATCCCAGTGGTTTCTGCACATGCCGTACATTCCAGAACAGAAAGCAGGTTTTCTGTTTAAAGAACAGCACAGTTAGAAAGATAAGATAAAACCAAACTGGAATATAATATTGCTGGGAAATTGTAGTCCTTTATGCAAACACAAAGTCAGCAATGTAAAGGATGCTTTCTGAACAACACTGGCAAGGGTTGAGTTTCTCACACTGCCAGGCTTCCTTCCCAAGCAAAACCTTGTATTACTTTAAGATCAGAATGCAAATACAGAGCAGACTCTGCTCTGGTTTAATCCACTGCATACAGGAATTAATTTCACTGATGTCACTGGAGAAACAAAGCTCAGACAGGCCTAAATGAAGGTAGGCTCCAGCCCTGAGGAAGGGACTGATGGTTTTGGCTCAAGCCTTTCTTTCATTTCAGGTGGCTGCAATGAGTCTAGGACTGGACTACGTGTGTAGGTCCTAGGTACCCTGAAAACCAGTTAAACCTTTGCTTCCTAAATATTTAAACTACAAATTAATGCAGACAGCATGTAGGAGCTCAGCAACCTGAACATCTTTGCTCTCAGAAAGAAAACACCACAAAGTGTTTGCTGTTACCTTGGACCAGTCTCCCGTTTTCCACTCGTAACAGCCCGTGTGATCCTCGCACTCCTCCTCATCTCTCGGCCTGGTGGCTGCATCACATTTGCCTTGGGAGTTTGTGCACGTCACTGTTCTTTTCTGAATTCCCCTGCCACAGTCTGCTGAGCACTGCAAAACACCAAGGGTTTGGTTTTTGTTACATGGTGCTTAGAAATGATGGCTTTTATGTTGGTAACACAGCTCAGAGGGAAAGCTTGGGTTATGAACACTGAGGAAAATGATAATCCGTAAGATTTTATTACAATCATCTAAGCCACTCATACATGAGTAATTTGAAGAGCATGATGACTGCTTGTGAAATATTTTACTTATGAGAAATGGCAATTCTGAAAATCAACCTTCTTTAAAAAACCTCAGCTGGCTTTTTGCTAGAATTGATGCCACTAAATCTTCTGCTGAGGAGCTCCTCATTCATACTGAAGGACACAATGAGATTCATTACTCAGAACTGCCACATCCCTTGATGTATCATGGGATACATCAAGGGTGATAAATGGTGGTGTTAAATGTAATTTTAAATCACAGTAGCAGGAGACCACTGTTATAAACACGTTTCTGTAGTACAGTTTGTGCATATCATGGCAAAGTCACAATTCTCACACGTTCTCATGTGGAACACACACATCACGTTCACATTTTGATTTGCCATCTCTGCCTTAATGCTGAAAACTCTAACAAACATTTCCTGAGTGAGCACAAATTATCCACAAATGTTCTTGTGCCTGGGCTCTATGGAATTAGTATCTAAAGAGCAGGGATATCTGGTCACTCACTTGTTATCTTTGCCAGTGGTTGGAAATTCTTGTTTAATGAAGAATTTGTCTTGATTTTCTTGGCTGTATGAGGTGGGTAAAGGACACTGGCACGAAATGAACCCAAATATCTGTTTTCAATAAGCAGTTTGGTAATAGAGCACCTGCTGTCACAGCCAGTCCTTGTCACCACCCCTGAGCACAGCCAGTCTGCCTGCTCCTCATTCTCATGCCACTGCAGTGGTTAAGAGTGAGAAATTGTCTTGCAGAGCCACTGGGGACAGGTGGGTGGAGAAATGATCTATGTACCAGCTGAGATAAAAACTAACCTCCTCTGGCATGTCAAGTTCTCCCCTTCGGGGGGCCAGCAGGGAAAAGACAGTTGATTTGACACTGAATAAATAGTGAAGATATGAGATATTCTGTGAGGTCTTTTGAACATGTTCCAAGAAGCTTCTCCATCCAGGGGGTCTATGCTGGAAACAAGCATCAGCTTGATATAAATTACATCAAATGGACAAATCTCAGCATGCCTGTCTAACCGTCTTAAAAACACAATCCAGGCAGCTCTGACCTGCTGGCCTTGTTAAGGACATGAGTGACAAGCGTTTATGAGCTGGCAAGCAAACAGACATGCCTTTAAATACTTCACAGCACTACAAAGTGACTCCTTGAAAATCTGGGAAACCTTCCACTTAATTTACTGTGTGCTGCTCACGGCGTGACCCCCTCACGGATGTAACATCTTTGTAAGGAGCACAATGTAAAGTTCTAAGACAGGGGGATGAATTCTTCCCAGCTTTGCAGAATTCCACAAAATGCTTTGCTGGACTGCTCAGAGCACAAGGCTTGCCAGAGATCCCAGGCTGGAGCTCCCTAAATGGTACCTTAAAGCCATGAATTTGGCCCAAGTTGGGTAGACTTTCCCAAATTATATATCATTTTCCTCAGGCCCCAGGGTGGACTCCTCAGGGTTGCACTCGTTCATCTCAAACTACAAAGCTCAATATATAAAAATCTTTGGAACGGTCCAAATTACTCGAAGTAAATCAAGCTGAAGTGGGAGTATTTTTCACAGTAGGAGAAATCTCTAGGTGGGTTTTACAAGCAAGTCTGGGAAAAACACCAACTGTTTGTTCTTCCCACAGCTTTTAAGTCATTTACAGATTAATACTGCATATACTTTCCTAGACAAAACAGCATGAGCAAGGAGGTTTCCAACAGATCTTTGGTGGTCACATATAAATCACCCTCTTTAAGAGGTTTTTTTCCTTTCCTCAAGTCATCTGTTTTCATGAAGAATTTCCTAATACATAGATTTTACAAAGAGTCTACAAATTAATAGACACAGTTTCTGTGTGTCTACTCAAGATCATTAAGTCTTATTTTATTAACAAAATACTTTGTCAGATGCCATGAGGCTTTGCAAAGGAGCAACACAACTTTGCAGTTAAGACACAACTCCTTTATCTGAAGGAAATCCATATTTTTTTCCACTTTAGTTCTCTAGCAGTAGAAACATTCACCTTCTCCTGACAGTCTCTATTTTTATCATTAAAAATGGGTTGAGCAGTACTTTGTCCAAAACAATCTCAAGTGTTTGGCAATACAAGGGGAACTTAATTTTTTCCACAATGAAGATTGCATTGGAATTTGCTGTGAAAACACACATTTTTGACCAGGGACCAGACATCAGTGCGGTCAACTGTGTTGTATAAGCAAGAAGTTGAAAAAAAAATAGATCAGAAAATTGATTTATAAAAATCATACAATTACAGTGATATTTATTCCCCAACATCAGATTAACATGCTAAGGAATAAAGTGATTACCACTGAAGAAAGTCCTAGGTGTGAGAAGAGTTCACACTGGCAGAGCATCAAATGTGTCCTGGAGTCAACTGTGCTACATAACAGCAGAAATGGGCCAGAATAACAAATTCAAAATTACAAGTGCACAGTTACAGACCCAACAAAAGTAAATAAATGTATCAAAGGATAAGTAAATCAGCTATTGAAAAAATGATCTAAAAATGCTGTGTGTTTGCAAAGGAGTTACGTGGTCATGGATATGGAAGATTTCCACTGATCTGTTACTTGACTTACTCTATTCCATAATAGGGAGACAGAAGTACCTGGGATTGTTAACAAAAGACTCAAGTAAAAAATCCACACGTAAACCAGATAGGAACTGCACCCTAATCTCAGCTATAAACAGTTCAGCTGGTTTAGCTATAAGAAATAAAGAGGGCATCATCTGAAAGGGGAACGTCTACAACACACAAAAGACCCATCAGACAACTTACTAAAACCTTGGTGTGTTTCTGCACATCTTTTGTAATGAAAGAACTCAGACAGAACACGGATCTCATGCACCAGTGAATGGATCCAGCACCCCACTGAAAGGGAACACTGCTCTCACTAAACCATCACCTCTCTTGCCAAACTAAGATTTCCTGTCCAGGAGGTGCACAATGAAATCCCATTGTGCTTGTGAGGAGACAGTTCCTCAGGATCCCTTCTATCCTGAGCTTCTGTGACTTTTAAGCACATTTCTAACAATAATATTTAGCAAAAGCTCTTTCACAATGTTTTAAACAGGAGCTCCCTGTTCCAAATAGAGGTGAATAATGAGTCCTTCCCATAGGAAGTGCTGTAGCTGGACAGCCAGGCTGGAATGAGGCTGGCAGAGCTGCAACCCTGCACCCAGAGTGGAAAGAGCTCATCACTCAGGTGAGCCTAGCAAATACAAAATCAGAGTGAACTTGGGCGTCCTGTAAGGATTGTTACTCACAGGGTACAGACAAAGTTGCCCTGCACTAGCTGAGCCCTGGTCATGAACTGCAGGCACACTCCCAGATCACTCTGCTGCTAAACAAAACCCAGGGCAACTGTCTAGATCTCCCATGCATTCGTAACACTTGGGAAAAATTTCTTTACTCTGCAACTACTCTGAGATGCACCTTTTATACAAAATATCACCAGCTTTTTCTTGTTCCTGGAATTACACAAAAGAAGGCTGGATAGGGCCCAAAGACTGTGCATTCTCTGTAACATGCAGATACCTGATAAGCCTGGTATTTCTTCATACCACATTTAAATGGAGCTAAAAGCCCTGGGTTACTGCACTTCTGGCCTTAGGTCAGTGAAACGTTTTTCCTTCCAGTTTTCAGATGGAAAGATACAGTCACTAGAGCCCATCTAAACTCTGCCTTTCTAACCCATCTGGTCTGTAAACCAAATCTCAGCTCCTCACTGCTCACAGATGAAAGTCCTGCCCAGCACTCCAGTGCTGTGAGGGTGCTGACCATGAGAACCATGGATTAGGGCCAGTGTATCCGGAGCTCTAAGCAGTCTGGCTCCTTTCTGGAGTGAAGTTCCTACCTTTGACCACTCTGATGCTTCCCAGATGGACAGGCAGTCCCTTCCCTCACAGCTCTGCACCGTGGCTGGTTTGCTGCCCAGGCAGTAGAGATCCCTGGTGTTGACGTAGGTGCCGTTCTGCAGCTGATAAACACAAGTGACCTCCCGGTGCTGCACACCCTTCTCACAAGTGGCAGAGCAGGGACTCCAGTGGCCAGTCACCCACCTGGGAAGGAGCCAGAGGATAAATGTTAGCAAACTGTTGGAATAAAACATTATGCTTCACTTCAAACCAGTGAGAAATGGGTCTTCCTGGATTTGTGGGTGCTTTGATGGTGCTGTGCTTTCGTCACCCTGAGCTCACTGGTCCCCTCTGGGAGCTGAAGTGTGTAAAGCAGGAGTGTCAGCATCCAAGGGAATATTCCTTCCCGACTCCACACCAGGCAAAACCCCAAACTCTGCACCACTCCCTTTAACCCCACTGTCTGCAGTGGGGCTGTTTTATTCCCTCAGATAAAGACAGACTTGCTGCAGACCATCCTGCAAGACCATTCCTTGAAAGGGAAAGGAGACATCCTTCCCCCTCTGTCTTCAGCTCCACTGACTCCAGCAAGTGCTGAAGCACCACAGTGGGGCTACAAGGCAGTGAATAAAGTGTCTAAGAAGGATCTGAAGGAGGATGGATGGAGGGAAGGACAATTTTTTTCTAAAAGAAAAGCAGCATCGATCTTTAGCTTCCTGCAATCTGTCAGTGAGGAGCATGTGCTCTGTAATTACAGGCATTTCTGGGTGGAGAGAGGGACTGCAGCAATAACTGTGCAGGCACTGAGCATGCCTTTCTCACCAGGCAGCTGACCTTCTAGCCTCTTATTCAGGACTGTCATCCAGATCAGCATCCCTACACCATGAATCTTTTACTTGTCACCCAATCCTGGGCTGTCTATTATGGTAAGTGGCTCAAACAAGACTTCTCAAAAATAGGTCTGCTGAGAAATACTATTTCATTCTGCTGCAGGCTCCTGTAATCTAGGTAGAGCAACTTATTCACCACATTTCTTTTGAAGCTGTTGTGTGTTACTTCTTTGAAGTATTTCCCATCTTCCCATTCCAGAAGGGGGGAAAATCAGTTCAGCACCATATGCAGAAACATCTTCACCTGCTGCAATTGTCATGAATTAATTTGTAAATGCCATGACTGGCGTGACAGCACTGATGACTGTGCTGACAGTGAAGGCAGAAGCCATTTGGTTTGGGCAGGACTGGGCAGACTGGCCACCTGTCTTTTGTGGAACAGGGCCCTGCTCAAATGTTCCCGTGCATTAAAGCAGTTGACTGACACATCTGTGAATTTCTGTTGGCTAAAACAGCTGGCAAGACACCAAACCTGTTTCTCCAGACCGCAGTTTTGGTGCATCTCTGCAGCCCAGAGCTTGGTATTTCTCTTATGGAATGGGAAAGTGTCAGCTGGGAAATTGAATACTGGGGCTGAAAGACTGACAAAAATAGCCCTGAAGTGCAGAAATCAATGGTCATGAAAATTAATAGCCAGGCCCCCTTGGTATCAGCTGGGCTCTGCCCTGTTGGAGCCAAAGTGAGGGAATTCTCCACCTGGGGGAAGGAACCTCTTGACAAAGGCCTGGAGGGGATGAAATGACTGTGCTTTATGAGCTGAACGTGAGTCACAAGGCTGGGAAAGGGCTCTGTCCAGGCTCCACTCAGCTAATATTCACTTCAGCACTGTACTCTCACTGTGATCTACAGCTACTGGCAAAAGAAAAAGGGAAAGGGGCTGAAAGCAAAGGAGAAAGATAAAAATACATTCTTGGCAGAGGCTGTCTGTGAACTTGCATTCAGGATGGGCAGCACTCAGCATGCCAACTATTTCCAAGATGCTTTAAGAAGAAAGGTTATGGCTTTCCTTTTAGGAAGGAAAATTCCTTATTAATTTTTTGTTTGTTGCTCTTCTGGAGGGGTTTCTACCTGGTTTCTACCCTGTTTGCTGGTCTCTAGTCTGTACCAGCACAGACATGACAGAGTGTAACTAGAAAATCAGCACAGAAAAAACAAGTATTACCATCATCATGAGAAGAATGATTGCATAGAGAACGAGCTGAAACCCAGGGTACCAATACAAATATGTGTCTGTGATGAAAACAGTCTCCAGCTTTTTCCTTGGAGAGGTCAGCTTCAGCCACCATCCACAACATCCACTCCTGATCCCAACCCCATGGCTATGAATCAGTTGGGGCAATGCTGTAAGGGATCTCTGAAACCTCACAGGCCACTCTGCCCTGGCAAGACAGGCAAAATACTTAGAAATTAAAGGCTATTTTAAAATGGTAGTTTTACTTTCACATCCAGGAAACAAGTGACATTAAATGTCTGAATAATACTAATATGTATAATAGGTTATTTTCAAAAGGGGATGATCACTTTGACCACTAAACTTCAAGCTCTCAATGAAATCTATGCTTGAATCAATGGCTTGTAAAAGCAGTCTGGTAAACAAGTAAAGGTGAGTCCTATTTACAGTCCTGGCAGTGCCCTGAATCCCCCCAGTTCTCCTTCACAGGCAGCTGAAAATATTGTTTTAGTGCTTGTAACACAGGAGCACTGTAACTATATTTCAACAATGTTCACAACCAACATGGAAAGAGAAGCGATTTATGGAAAAAGTGATTAAAGATGAAAATTCCTGCCAGTTTCAAATTTTTGAAAGGAATTTGCAGTAAGATATCAGCAGGATTACTATCTGCAAGTAATATAAACACAGGGGAGAAAAACATGATGTTCAAATAGTATCACATCATGGGAACTATTACATTGCACCACAGGTAGATTTTTGTCTCTACACTCATTACACATTCTGAACACACCTGAGTGTGTTTAACAGCAAGACCTACTGAGAGGGTAATTTTCTTTAAAAAAGCATAGGTATTTTTCTTATGACAATGTCAAAAATAACTCCAGTGTTCTAACTCCAAACCCAGGCTGGCCCTGTATTATTAACTAAGCCAATTAACTCTGTACACTAAGCTCTGTGTATATCACATAAAGCATCTGGCTTCCAGTTACACTTTAAGCCTGTAAACTGATCTTAGGGATTGCTTGACACCAGAGCTCTTTTCAGTTTGGTCTTTCCCTCCTAGGTTATAACCTATCTTGTGTGGGACCATGGGAGTGCTCCAGCTGGGGTCCCAGCAGAGCCTCTCATTTTGCCAACAAGCACTGATTAATGTGACAAACACACTCATCTTTCTCACAACCACAGGGATGGCTTCATCCCTGGTATTATTTTTTGTCATCTTACCTCTACAGAAGATTCAAAAGCTAAGTGATCCCTGCTGCTGGTTGGATTCAGGAAGAAAGTGATGAGCTTTTAAGCAGAGATTTTTACCCCAGTCAGTGGCTGTCTTTCTAGCTAAAATATGCCCAGAAGAGTGTGATTTTCAAAAGCTTAAAAAACTGGGATGGGCAGGACATGCAATCTGAGAGGGCTGCTCTGAATCTTTGTCTTCTGAGTCTTCCTCAACCTCTGACCTCTCAGTATCTCTTCTGAGGAATTGGGAGTTCTTCTTCTAATCTGCTTTGGCAACACTCATCTGGCAGGCCCCTGGAGCAAACTTGAAATATCATTTGGAGATTCAGCTCATCATTTGATCTTTCTATGGTCTGGATTAGTTATGAACCTTGAATTATCTACTCTACCTACTTGCCTAAGACTCCCACATTTTCTAGGAAAAAGAATTGCCTGCAGCATAATGTACATAAACCCAGGGGAGATGAATATCTGCAAATGAGGGCTTGTAGCTAAAGATTTGGGGAAAAAAATGTTAGGAAGATAAAATGGATCAAGGCTGAAGCATAGGGGTGAGGGAGTGCAATCAAAAGACATGAGGTCATTTTTCAGAGATTTGCAGCCTCTTACAGCATAAAGCCATTACATCTTCTGGGGTAAATATTGCAGCCCATTAAATTTCTTCTGTTTTTTTATGCCCTGAGCTGTGCAGAAGAACAGTGTGATGTCTTCCACTAACTACACACCCATGCCATGTTCACACATCCCCTCACTACCTGCAGGGTACTTTTGTTGCCTTCTCAATGCTACAGTGACATTTATTTCCCTGCTTTCACAGCAATAGCTTGGATATAACCAAAGACATGTTTGCAATAACACATTTTTTGGTTATTAAACCTCTTCTTTTAGAGCTGGCTCTTACCTACAACCAGTTTAGAGCCTGTACTGCTGCTGAGTAAAGCATCAGAGGAAACTTCCTACAAAACATGTCTGAAAAAGTCCTGTGACAGAAAATATCAAAAGCCCTGTAACCCACGGGTTCTATTTCTAATAGATTTTATTGAAAACCTTTTGGTTTAATGCACAGGTGAGGATAACTCCATGCCCAGTTAGCACTGGTCATCTTTAGCACCAGTTTGTGATGCAAAACCATGTCAAAGTCACTCAGTTTTCTGAGGCACCTGGATGAAACTGTGGCTTTATTGATTTAGGCAAAAGTCAGACCAACATTCAGCAGGGCCAGGATTTCACATTGGATAATTTTAGCAAGGAGAATTGAAAAAGATTTCTGAGAATCAGTCATGTGGAACTGACAGATATACTTTGCTTACAGCTGTCAAACCAAGCTCATGCTCGACTATGTAGAAGAAAAGTCTCTTTGCAAATGGAATTGTGTTTTCCATGAAACACACACACACACACACACTGCAATTGGACTGTCCTCTCCCCATATTCTCCTGAAGCTCTTCACCACCCCTCTGCTGCACTGGGCTCAAAACAATCAGGTGAATCTTTTCTTTTGGGAACAGGTTGTGCCACACCCAGTCACTAGAAGGCTTTTTTTTTTTTTTTTTTGAGAGAAGTACAAGGAATCTAGTAGAATAATACAGCTGCTGATGTTGAAAGTAGGACTCCAAGACTAACATTCCTGTCTGATTGCCTTTATAAACAGTGCTCAGTAATTTTCCAGTACAGTAGTCATTCTGCTAACAGACTTGCCAACTTTCACTCACACAAGTTTCTTTTTTTCTTTAGTGATCATCATTTTGACAGCTTTTTAGTTTTTTTTCCCAATTTCCCACCAATAAGATCAGCCATGGAACAATGTTTTATAATTTACATACACCCTGGGAAGTTCTTTTTTCAAATGGAAGCCATTGTATTCCCTGTCCTCCTCAGTGTGGGGTCAGTGTGAGGAGGTGTCCTGCTGGCTGCCACTAAGGGACAGAATTTTAGCACTCTCAGAGCTCCTCTGCAGTGAGTTTCACCTGCCCACCTCCATGGCAGGTGTAGCTTTAATGGGACAATTGGTTTCCAGCTCCATTCCCTGCCTTTCCAGGAAGGCAGTTCTTTCTTCTCAGCTCCCACCACACAATGCAAACCGTGAAGATCATTACAGTAGGCAACAGGAGGAGTGAATTTCACAATTAAATATTTTGCTAGATTATCCTGCTAATCCTTTTCTGTGGGTTAGAACTGCACTTGGCCTGAAGAGCCTCAAAACAAAGCAGCACAGATCATGTAACATTTTAAAACAAGGCAATGGTCAACCACAAGGGCTGGTGAGTCAAACATTGCACTGGGAAAGAATGGAAGCCAGCCTGGGTGTTTACAATAAAGCTAAGGGACCTGTCTCCTGACTCCATGTGAAAATTAATGTCAAATTAACTCCTACTCTAGCAAGTCATCTTGGATTGTTTGATGTAAATGCATTTAGCATTAGCTAACAAGCACTTTTCATTCTACACTGTCTGTCCCCCAGTCTTCTCTGCCAGAATTGCTCCACTGAGTTGTTGGATTTGCTGGAAGACACAAGCAAATTGTCTCAGTGGCCAATTAGCCACTGACTGGTACTAGATGACCTGCCTACAGCCCGGAACACAGGAGTTTTTGTCTCCTTTTGGTGGGTGGGGATCACCATCCACTGACCCGGCCCCCAGATGTGCCTACAGCAGGACATCAGCCACCCCTCACGAAGGTGCCCAGGAGTGTCTCAGGCTTTCTGGTCTGCAGAACTTTGGCTTTTGCTGCTGCAAGGCCCAGGGGAGCCCTGCTGCAGGCAGTGTCCCCGAGGAGCTGCCACCAGAGCGCAGCATTCCCTGCTCCAGCCGGTCCAGCACAGTCCTGGCAAATTCATTAAGCTCAAGCTGATTCTGGAGATCCCAACTCCAGCTTTGGGAAGTACTTCAAAATGAGCTCTTACGTGGTGCCTCCTTGGATCAGAGGGTGCTAACATTACTCCTGATGCCAGATTTCCAGGCTAAAATGAAACCCTCCCCACGGCTGTTCCTTCTTTTCTTTTTTTTTTCATGTAACCAAATCCAATGCACATCAAAGATGTTTCTCAGCACAAGGCACAGACAAGGCTTTGGACCTGCTGGCACTGAACCTTATGGATGATAAACATTTGCAGAGGTTCCAGAAGAGCCTGACTGCATTAATGAAAGGACTGAACCATTTGGAGTCATTAAATGCCCAGCTCAACCCCTTCAGTTAATGAACACCCACATCCCTCCAGTTTAATGCAATTTCTATACAGCCCTGTGAGTAATTTGCTGACATTCTCAGAGTTCTCAATTTTATTTTTTCCCCAAAATTCTATTATTTGCAAGGCTATCACCTCACAAAATAAATCTGAAATTGTTTTTCTCTCCATCTACCTGTGATGAGAACACACATAAATGGGGTGCAAACAGCCCAGAATCAGGGAGACAGACTGAATTCTGTATTATTCTGATTTCTGTACTCCTGGGCTGTTTAACAGAGCACTGTCACAAGGATATGGTGGACTCTCAGTCAGCACACAGATACACACCCTGAGCCTAAATCAGACCAAGAATCAAAGCAATGGGCACCATCAACCATCACACACTGAGGCACCATTATTTTGGAACTCTCTGGCCTTTGGACAGGATTTTGAGGTGCTGAGCCAACTGGGGCCTTGACTGACTCTTAGAACTGGCTTCATTTTCCCCCAGTGGGCACTGTTGTGATGTGTGAGCCCTTGGAGAGCCTGGTGCTGGATTCCAGCCCATGGATGGAAAAGTGAAAGGGAAAGAGAAGAAAGAAAGAAGGAAATGATCCATGTAACCACAGAGCTGACCTCAGCAGCGTGCCAGCTTTTAGAGCTGATTTGGAGGGCAACAATAATCAAGGACACAGTGGTAAAAGGATGTAAGATATACTTCCTCCAGGTAAAACTCATTGGCTGCATTTCTCTGACTAAAATACCTGGTTTTCCAGACAAAGGAAATGTAGATTTAATCTGTTTGGTGAAGAACTCCTTTTGCTGCATGGGAAATGCTTTCTGGTGACATGCTGGGAAACATAGGTATAATTGTGTAATTCATACAGAGGTGACAGCTGGCCTCCCATCTACCTTTAGTGCTGCAAAGGAGTATCAGGTATGAAAGGAATTTAGATCAGTTACTAGTGGGCTTCCTGAAAGGTCTGTCTTGCATTTGATCTAATTTAGTATGCTCATTAATGACCTTGGCACAAAAAGAAGAAAACTGCTGAAAAATTGGGTAAAAATGCTGACAATACAAAGCCTAGAAGCAGTGTCAATGCCTCAAAGGATTAGGATGTCATACAGGAAGAACTGAATAACCTTGAGTACTGCAATAACAAAGCTAGGATGGAAATAAACAGCACACAGTGCAAGGCTGAGTGCTCAGGGACCAGTAACAAGCATTTCTGTATTAAAGCAGGGTTCATACAATGAAACAAATGAGGAGGAAAACATCTCAAATGACTGTAAGCCACAAATATGATGCAGCCATGAAAAAAGCAATAAGAAGTTAAAGTAATGGATTTAGCCCAGAAAAATGATGGAAGGAGGAGATACAAAGGTTTGTTGTATCCTGTGGCAAACAGCCCAAGGCAGAGAGGGAGGGAGGGAAAATACTGTATAAGAAAAGGAACAGAGCTGATACACAAAAAAAGGACTGAAAAATGACCATGAGTAACTTAGGCTGGAAATAAAAGGTTGTGACCCACATGAAGAGCAAGGTCAAAGTGAGGGAAGGAGCCTGTGGAAAAAGCTCAGCTTATAGAAAGGAGTCTAAGATATGCTGCTGGCAGTAGGAGAAAACTAACCCTTGGGCTCAGGAGACATTTTCAAGTCCTAAGCAGTGAAAATAAGGTCTCAGGATCTCCTGTGGTTTTCTGTAGATGCAGCCAGGGATTTCTGGCATTTATGCTGCTATTTAGCATCCATGTAAGAACACCAAATATTCAGCAGGCCCCTGAAAGGACTCAACCTCTCCTAAAATCTCTTACAGCAAAGAGGAGAAAAATTACCAGCGTTTGCACACAGTCCATTACAAGTCCAACAGTTGGGGAATTTCATGTGGTTTTTGGTGCTTTTCCTGCGTTGGAGGGGAGCAGTTTCATAGCCACAGACCCAGCCATGCATGTAGAAGTGTGTGGCCACTGGCCGAGCTGTGTTTTCAGTGAAAACAGCTGATGTGATCTGTGATTTGTGAGCGTGGTGCCAGCCCCAGGGCTGGCCCTGCCGGTGTATTTGGGTTGGTGCTCGGCGTGCTGGAAGCGACCCATACGTGCTGCATGCAGGAATCCAGATTCCATCTGGTTACAGCAGGGTTTTGTAAAAAATATCTAAAGAGCTAGGCAAAGGATTAGAATAAAGAGGTGCTAATAGGGTGCAGTTGGGACAGGAAAGGAAGCTGTAAAGAATTTAATGGAAAAAGAGGGTCAAGGAACATAAAAAATAAAATAGGAAGAAAAAGAGGCATTTTTTTTAAAAGGTGAAAGAGTAACAATAATAAAGAATGAAAGATTCTTTTATTTTTGCCAGTTTCAACAAAACCCTTAAGAAAATTCTCTTCTCTGACGTTTAATTTTAAAACATGTCAGTGTATCCAATCAAGTTTTAAATCCTGCTTTGTTTTTCTCAGATGCTGGGTTGCAGTTGGAGAATTCCAATCTTCTCCTTGGCCTCATGAAAGTACTGTCCCCTGCCCTACATTATTTGGCTCTCCTGAGAGGTGGCTGAAGTTCAAAGGGATATATAATTTACAAAGCACTTTGGGATCGTGCTGGAAGAAAGACACTGTTATTAATAACATACCCTTTTTTCCTCCTGATCACTTTATAAATGTGGGTAACTATTTTTTTTTATTTTTATTACAATCTCAACAGCAACAGCCTCTTCTTCTACTTAAACAATATGATCTCACTCCTTCCCAAAGAGTTTGCAATCTAGCTTATACATGGGTTGAGAGAAGAAACAAAGGGACAGTGTGGGATAGAAAATTAAAGTCACACAGCCCATCCAAAAGTGAAACAGAGACTGAGTGTCCTCTGACCCAGTCCTATGCTGGCCAAAAGACCCCTCTCTAGAGATAAATACTCTGAAAGGTGATTCTCCTAAATTTTGAGTGAAAGTGCAAATGCAATTGAAAATGCACAAAACAGAGCAGGTTTACTAGAGAAAGGAGAGCATTGTTCCTTCTTCTGAACTCAGGTGAAGGGCTTAGGTCTGAGTGGAAACGGGAAAGGACCTTATTGTAACAAGATGCTACAATAATTTTACTTGAAACCCTAAAACAAATTCAGGGCTCATAAAAAAAGCATTGACATGGTGAAAGAGAATGGTTTCTTTAAGATGTTCTTGGTCAGAGAATATGCTAAGCATGCATTTCTAATGTCTGGGTGGGCAAACGCAAGTGGAAATTTAAATTCTACAGAGGCACAGAGAATGTGCTCCTGAAAAAGTTTCCAGTTAAAAGCATGTTAAGTGTGAAAGTGTAGTCTACACGGAGGGAGTGAGGGAGTGTGGTCTATCAGATCATCAGCAAGGATTCTGTGGCCTTTCCAGCTTCTAAGCACATTCAGTGTCTGCTGTCATTGCTCTGAAAAAAATGGGCCAAGGGGAGTGTCCCTGTGCCAGAGCTCACTGCAGCTGGGCAGAACTGTGCTAAGCTGTGCCCACAAACTGCCTGGTGACTCACACAGAAGAAGAGAGAGCTTGGAATAACATTAAGGGCTGGAGCCAATTCCCCAAAGGAACACAGGCTGGATACAGGAGCAGAGGAATCCTTTCTCAGGATGTTTTGTGTGATTTAACCTCACCCACTGTCACTGCCCTGGACGGGCAATGCCATGGTGGGAGGGCACCAGAAAGACTTCCCTAGGGGCTCAGGGCCATGGAGACCCCTCAGAGCACACTGGGGGTCTCAGGGCTGTGACAGACCTCATGGCCAGGACCTGCCATCCTTGCTCTCAGCTGGTAGAGGAAGAAGCTGCCCACGTCTTCCAGAATTTTTAAAGTTACTTTTTTTCATCTCTACAGCCTGGAACCCGTCCTATATCTTCCTGGGCTCACTCCACTCTACTCCCAACAGCTTTCCAAAAAGTCTGGGAGAAATACTTCATGCCAGGGCAGCCACACAAGCAGATGATCCTTCTTTGTGATAGTGACATGACAGAAATCCCAGCCTCACTGCACCTCCTCATGGACATGACAGTTGTTTCCTTGAAGCAATTGGGATTTTGGCTCTCCTTTCACCTGGGTATCTCATTACACCTTTCAGAACTGCAAGTTGTACAGCCACAATATTGTACAGCAGCAATAACAGGCAGTGCAGACAGGAACTGAAACCTGAACCAGCCTTACTGATGGATGACCTGACACTGCATTTCCCTGCTCCAGGGCACCTTAATCACAGTGCAGGTCTAATTAGAAGAAAGTTTTTTGGTTTTTGCTGGTTGTTGTTTCCCCCATTGTTTCTGCTAGCAGGATTAGCTTTGTAGGTGCATTTCCTTGACTTGTCTGATTACCCAAGGTGCAGGGGCCAGTAGCTTGCTTGAAGATGCTTTTTTAGGTTTGGTTCAGCTTTATCTGAAATTGATTTTATCACAGAATAATATGAGTTGGAAGGAGCCCACAAGGATCACTCAGTCCACCTCTGAAGTGAATGGCCCATACATGGATCAAACCCCTGATCCTGGTGTTATTCTAACTACTATCAAAACTGGAATTTCTACACTACTCTACGATTCTAAACATCACTGCAGAACAAGAGTGAACCTTTTTGTTAGCAAAGAAACCAAACAAATTAATTTACCTTCCTGTCTTTTGTCATTTTGGCCAGAAATGTCTTTTTTTAATATAACACAGATCAAAATTAATTCAGCTAAAAGTGCTTGCCAAATTTAAAAAAATGCATATTTATTATTTTTAGAGATCTCTAATAACTAATGAGAAGAAAAGTACTCTTACTGAGGAAAGCATCTAAAATGTGTTTCATCATAATTTAATTTCTTGACTTCAGGGTTTTTGTAGTACTGTTTGACAGTAAATCAGACCCCATTCTGTGCTGATTCAAAAAAAGAAAAGTTAGATATGCAGTCACTGTACTCTTGTCTATACTGTAAGTTGTTCTGTCTCCCAGGAGGCAACCAAGGGGAAAAGAAAACCATCCCCAAACAATGCATTTAAGGCAGCCTGCATGAAATCTGGCCTTGCTGACCACAAATTAAATGGGCTTTGTCTGAGGTAATGAAAATCTGACCTGCTCAACAAAAGGAAATGAATATTACAGCTGCTTACTGTGGCTAACAATGTGTCCCAATACTTGGAGACATTTTCACTGTGTTCACCAGATGGAGGCTTTGGAAAGGGGCACTTTCTGAAGGAAAAGGATATTGGTTTTTAGTGTTTTTGAACTCCTTACCGTGACTGGCAGGGGTGTGTATTACATTTCCTGACCTGGGGCTCGGGGCGGGTCACTCGCTGGCAGTCACTGTCATTCACCAGTGTCATTGTCTTGTTAATGATCCGAGTGCAGGACACGATGGTTTTCCTCTCACCTGAAAGCCAAGTCAAAAAGAACTGAACAAAACCATGTCCACTCATCAACCAAAACTCCAAAGCTTGGAGTTCCCTGCTCCCTCTACCAGATGTACTCTACCACCTCTGCAAGAAATCTTATTCTCCACTTCTGCCTGACTTTTGTACTGGCATGCTTTGGGTTGGTTTTTTTTCAGAAAAGCTACAAATCTTTCCCCAGTAATTAAGCAATTGACTGTTACATTGGAGCAGCAAGTTGGGCTTTCTCCTTCTAGTGTCTAACGTGGAAAGGAGCTTTAAAATAATTTGTTTTCATTTCTGGTTCCTCCTCCACAGGTAGCTGTGCCCTGTCATCACCTCGGGCAGATGTGCTGAAGTCACACAAGCTGCCACCCCCTGGTAATGTGACTGATAATGACAGGACAGCTGCCTCCTGCTGCTCCCCAGGCAGGAAGTCAGGGTGAAAAGGAGTGACCGAGTTTCAAGAGTCATTAACTGGGCTTGTTTGTATTTCACAGAGAGAAAATAAAGCCACCAAAAGAAATTATTTCTCATCTTCTGCTCCTCCAGATACACTGCTTTAAAATCCTTGTGGCAGGAGGCACCTCAGGAGGAGTCAGCATTTCTCACATAAACTGTGCATTAGGAGTTTTTCATCCAGCGTGGCCCTCAGGGTTCAGCCTTCCACTGAGTGGCATCAGGAAAGCTGTGCCACAGGGCTGAGCCACAGTGACCAGATGTGACAAGGAAAGTGCCACTCCTGCACTTGGTGACTTTGCCTTACTGCTAATTAATTTGGTTTTTCAGGTTCACTTTCTAACCCTGAGTCTGCATCAGTTTGAGTTTCTTCACCATCTGCAGCTGATAATAAAAAATAACTCATGTTCTGTTAATAAAAAATATATAAACATCTGTATGGAAAGGAAGAAGGCTTTCTGAGCTTGGATAAGTAGCAGAAGCATTGGACAACTAAAATAAAAGACCAATTATTAAGCTGGTGGAAGCCATGCTGGCATACAATGATTTGATTCAAATTTGTAGCAGGCTTACAACAAAAATCAGAAGAGCCACAAATAAATTTCCTTCTCACTCATGTGAGGGTTTAATGGCTTAAAAATTACTATTTTAATGCACATCTAAAAGTGTCTATTCTAAAGTGAGTCTTATTTACAGAAAAAAATCAGTAATTTTGGTGCACTGAGGGCAGTGAGCCTGCAAATGTGAAGATGAGCTCTTTCCTTCTGTCATGTCACATCATAAATAACTGAGTCTGCTGGTGAAGACAGGCTGCCCAGAATGCTTGGAAACGATCTGTTTTCCTCAGGGAACAACCTACTTCTTCCAGCTCTGAAAATGCAATGGACAGTGTCTGACAAACCAGGCTCTGGTTTCACAGCATCAACTGCCCCCAGGGCTCCAGTGGATCTGTCTGGGCACATCCAGGGATGCTCTGGGCAGGGAGCTGTGCCATGTGCTCCTGGACTCCCAGCACGGCAGTGTCTGGTGCAAATCTCCAGGAGCTGTCACAGCAGCACTGCCCCACTCCATCCCTGGGGAGGGAAGTGCCTTTCCCTGAGCGTGCCTGGACACCTGCAGAGACAGAGACGCTGCTCCAGGAATGTGATGGGGGCTGCCTGCAGCCATCCGTGCAACAGGAATCCAGGTGCAGCTCCAGCCTGCGGTGACAGAGCAGTGTCCCTGCCAAAAGGCTGGCTGGAAATTAACTCTGGGGACAGGGATCAGAGCTGGCTGAGCTGGTGAGAACGAGCTGTCATTGAATTCATTATGGTGAAGTTCATTTTCATGGCCAATTTCCACCTCTCCTGTGGCTGGAGCCTGCAAACACCACACAAAGATTCCCACCAAGCGTCCTGGTGTCCCTACCTCCTCCACACTGCACACTGCATCCTTCCCATCCACTGTGTGTCCAGATGTACAAGGAATCCTGTTGCTTTTCTGGCTCACTTCTGTTTTCAGCAGTATAGTTTACAGGGATGGTGTATTCATAATGAATTCCATAATTCTGGTCATGGAATAACAGCACCTGGTTCGGCAGGAAAAGAGAGGCTGTTGCAACACACTGCTGTGGGAGCCAACAGGCTGTGAGATAACACTGCTGGAAATGCTGGCTCGGGAAAAAATTCCTAAAATATAAATACCTTGGGAAAGGAAACCAAATCTTTATCTAGAAAAGTTAAGTTACAATGGTACTGGTAAAACAGGGCAACTGCAGGAGCAAGAACTGCTTGTGATTTGTGAATGTTTAAAGCAATCACAGGGATGTCTAAACCTGGAATTCGAGGCATAACTTTCAGCCTCACATGTGATCAGCAGGACACTGGCTGTTCAAAGAGAAAGACAACAGGAAGCATTAAATCAGCACTTTTCATATAACAACTATTTTAAAGAGTCAAAGATCTGAAAGAACAAGGTGATGCTTCTCAGAGAAAAAACAACTACTGCACAAAAAGTCCCTTGTGTCCTGGTGAATGTGGCACTCAAGGCAAGCATGACTATTCCTGCTGACAAGCTGCAGCAGTAGGGTTTTATGTGTCAGAAAACTGTGGATGACAAGCAAAAGCCATATCATACAGCTGCTGGCAACATATATTTTCATCCCTGCATATTGCTAGAGGAAGGTGAAACCTGCTTCCAACAGCAAGGTATTTCCTATGGACCACTTGTGATGACTCCACTGTTAAGTGCTCCAAAATTGTCTGACTATTAACAAAGGAACAGAGAAAAATGTTTGTATTTTCACCATAGGCAGATGAGAGTACTGGTCCTGTTCTGATTTACATGTTGGACTTCATTTGGCTCTCATTTTCCCTGGCTTGATTCAGAACTGATTGGAAGATATCCCATCGAGGATGGGGTCCATGGAACCCGAGTTACCAGAGTTTTAACAAATGCCATAGAAGTACTACTGCAATGTCCATGCTGTGGCTTTTAACCTACTTATACTTATTATCCCATGATCTGAGCAGCATTAGACAGGTGAATTGTGCTGGCTTTTGTCACCTACTGAAATAGGAGCAATGCCCTATCAAATAAGGTATTTTAAGCAGGGCTCTCCTAAGTGGAGCAAGCAGCTGCCCATCTGAAAAAAGACCAATTTGCAAACGCTCTTTTCTCCCAACAATAATTGTTTCCCCTTCAGATTTCCTCCAATCATTCCTGCTTAACTAATAATCTCACTAAAGACGTCAGGACCTCGTTTAACCAAACAAACGTGCTGAAAGAAGAGGTCCTGGCAGCCTGTGCTGTGAACCCAGGGGGGGCTCCACAAACTCAGCACCCATGAGCTGCTGTGCACAGGGCAGAACCCTGGGCAGATGAGGCTCTTCCAGAGAATGTCAGAAACAAAGACATGATTTTGCTTCAGCTACAGAGGGAGCCTTACTACCAGGACTGAAGACCAGGGTTGAAACCAGCCAGCCATCATTACCATTTCAAAGGTGAATGTTGGGCTTTTTAAACATAATTCAAACACCAGGCAGTCAGAGGCAGAGAGCTCGAGTCCTGCTTTGGCTTTCTTGAAGTGCAGGAGACACAAACTCCTGTTCTACAGAACTGATCAGCCAGCCTTGTCTAAAGCCCCCTTCTGCTCTGGGAGTGTTTGGTTGTCCTCTGTTGCACAAGGAGGACCAGCACAGGCCTACTTACACAAACATCAGTTTCTCCAAGAAATACACGCACAGCAATGCACTTGGAGAAATGCCTCAAGTATTAAAAACCAGCTCCTAAAAAGAAATCCTTATTATCTCAATATGGGTGCGAGACTAGTGAATCTAAAGGCCCATATGAAACCAATTTCATGCAATTTCGTAGCCATATATAATTGGGGGGTGTGTGTATGTGTGTATAATTGGTTTCAAATGCAGGTCACAATGGACTGACTGAAGCTTCTGGCTCTTTGTCAGTCCAGTGTATTCCACCACTGTTTGAACAACAGTTTTCTATTTAGAGGGAACTGGTAACCATCCTGCCTTTCTTGTGTTGAAAGAATGAAACACACCACCCTGTATCAAGGAAAAGATTTGCATCTGATTTGAAGCAAAGACTTCATGTGTGCTTTGTTTATCATTGGCAGTGATTTAAAACCACATGTTTTTTAATGGTCTGGTAATTTTTACATTCCTCATTTTTAATCATTTCTGTGAAGGAAGGTGAAGAAGGAACATTTCCTCTGCTTATGTCTGCTGAAAGGGTCTGTCTCTATCTGGACAGGACACTCATGGAGAAGCTCAAAATCACTCCTTTTCTATGTTAGCTACTTACTCCTTAATGAAGGGGAACTGAGCATTTCTTCAAAACCAAAGCTCTGCTGATGCTGAGGTTCACAAAATGTCAATAACCAGATTTTACTGCAGTGGACCTCAACCAAGTAATGCCCTAGAAGGTTCCAAGAGCTGCCAAAGAATCTCTGCACAGCATCTTCCCAAACGGTACCTGTGCAACTCCTGTTTCTCACATGAGGGTGGGAAGACCTTGGCAGTACAAGATACTTTGTCAGAGTCCTGGTTTCAGGAGGGAAGGCTTGTGTTAAGGCCAAAGTCAAGCAGCAGCTGATGTTTCTGATGCTGAAGAAGGTGCCTGTAATACACTCCCCTGGAGTGGGCACATCCTGGATTACACAGGTGAGCCAGGAAGGTGCTGGTGCCCAACCCTGCACCCCTGACTATTCCAGCTGTAACCTCTTTGAATCCAGCATTACACTGGTCTGTGAGCCTGTAAACTCACTCATCTGTCTGAGAAAGCAAAGACAAAACCCCTGATGCTCCTGTGCAGCAGATTTTGACACCAAGAAGATACTGACAAAGTGGAGTTTTACTGTCAGCTTTTTGTGCGTGTGTGAGAAGCTCAAGCATCTTTGGAGCTTTTCAAACTGGATCAGGAAGTGTTGGACAATGAACACCTGCAAGCCAAAAAATCAGGTGAGGGAAGGGAGAGAATGCTGATTTTTAGCAGTGCTTACAGATAGCCTTCAGAGAACAAACATGGCAAAAAAGTCACAAGGAGAAGAAACAGCACAGAAAAAAAATGGAATAGAATAAAAAAGTTACAGGAAACAATGAAAAAACTAATATACTTTCTATGCAATCCTTGCTACAGAACCTGTAAAGCTTTCTGCAGACTTCTAAACAGGAACAGATATATGAGACAGGCATTATTACAGCTGTCTCACAGATACAAATGTTAAGGTAATGTTAGACATTAAGGAACTGGCCCATGGGTCACCCCATCCCCCACCAGGGACAGCTCTGGGACCACTGTCCTGCTCTTCTCACCCCTGTGGACTTCTCATTCATCTTCAGCCACACGGCTGCTCATAAAATACCAAGCTGGGTTAACAGAAGGGCTATGTGGAACATTAGGAAGAAATGTCAAAAAACACCTTAAACTACATACAATTGAAAAAACAATATAGAGAAAACAAAGAACATTTCTGTGTGTAATTAAGTCATTACTTAGATTTAAATTCACATAAATCATCTGTGCATGCTAGATCTGCACCTCTTCTGTTAGAGAACAAAGTACTTAAGCACAGAATACATTCTGGCATAAGATAAAAAGATATTTCAGCAAATATGCTTTTATGTGTGTGATCAGGTATGTCCAAGAAATAAGAAAGGTCCTTGGGAACCTCCATCATCTAGAATGGACCTGTCTGTTACACATTACAGGGACAGCCTGCACTGGACATGAGCTGAATGGGACAGTGCCTGTTCTCCCAGAATGGAGCATCACTTTTTGAGTGGGGAGCTGGGCTTCTCCAGCCCCTGCAACGCTGCAAAAGAACACTGTGGTGAGGAAGCAAACAATCAAAATTTAACTTTCAGCTAGGATATAAACCCTTTCTGTTGCATCACTTAAGAAACACAAACAAAGGATATAAAGTTACCATCAAGTGCAGTGGTATTTTAGTTGGTCCTTTGGCAGAGATTTTCTCCCACAGCCCCCTTCGCACGTACCGGACAGTGGTGCCTGCGATCTGAAACTCACCAGGAAGCTCAATTTTCCAGTCGCTGTTAATGGATCTCTTACTGGAATCTTTTAAAGCTGGAATGAATCAAACACCACAGAATGAAATGCAAGCAAATTTGTAATTACAATACAGACTACTGAGCCTTTGTCTTAAGCTACCTCAAGCACAAGATGCAGAAACCTTGTAATGGATGTGAGTTTAAAAGAATAAAACCCCCCATTTTTAGATGGCCCATTGTAATGTTTCTAACTTGGATATATTCTGTACTTCAGCTGATGAAGGCATTTTGAAGAATTACCATAAAATTCATAGATCATTTATCTCTAACCTCTCCTTTTACATGCAACAAGATAACTGCAATTTAGTTTCCAAGCAGAATTTTCTTTCAGTTTCCAGATTTTGAGACCACATTTTCCTAAACTCTCCTTGAGAAAAAGATCAATCAAATCTTTGTTGATACACATGCGAAGATTTGCAAGTGCAAAATACAATTGATGCTGTGTTTGTGTATGCTCCATAACCAAACATTGAACAAATTAACATTCAGCTGTCACAGCTGTAAAGAGAAGTCAAGTCACAAAGCAGGGGCTGGTCACTGGGCAGAATGTGAATTTGGGCACCCTCTTTTCAGAGTCCGAGTGCCAGACATAAATGCATGAGGTCAGGTGCTGTAGGGTCACACCCATCCTGCTCCTCTGTGCCTCAGTAAGGCCAACATGGAAAGCTCAACTGCAGAAGGAAGATGAATACTGAGAAGATACTTGGAGTTGTATGTCCTTTCTTCCAGTATAACTATTGCACGAGGATCATTGCTGGCCTTCAAACACTCAAAGACAACTCCAGCCATAAGGGCATCACATTACTGTTGACTCATCAGCGGAAGCTCATTTAGGGATTGATGTGTTTTCTGTGTTAGAACGGAAGCAGAGTTATCCAGATGTTGGTGTGATGCATGAGGGAAGAGAAAATTGGCAAACTCTGCTGCAGCAGAAAGTGCCAGGCTCCTTTGTGGAGATCCATTCACCATGATCAAATCTGCCCTGACAGCAGACAGACAGAATATCCCACGTGTTACTGGGCTTCCTTAGTTCAAGGTTAACTGTGTCTTTTGGCTAAGCCTTTAACAAGATGTTTTTCTAACCTCTAGCATCTCACGCCTATTTTATTCTCTTCTAATAAAGAACACAACTTTGTTCTCACTTATCTGAATGTGTTGCAAGAAGGTAAGAGAAGCTTTTTAAAGCCTTTGAAAGTCAATAGGAAATCTACTGTCATCCCTTTGGATCAAACCCTCCTGGGTGTGCTTAGGACATTCTATCTATCTATCTATCTATCTATCTATCTATCTATCTATCTATCTATGTAATTTGCAATGTCTAAACTGGGGGAATCTGGAGCAAGAGGAGGTCACAATGTTCTCTGCATCTGCATGTGCCTTTGTGAGGACCTGTACACTGGGAATCCCTGGAAAAAGGTGGGTGTCTGTCCTGCTGCACACAACCTTCCTGACAGCTCTCAGAGTCAGTCCCACCAGAGGCTCCAATATCAGGGTGAAGGGGAACTGAAGTGGGAGAATATTTTTTCTGAGCAAAGTTTCCTCTGGCACACAGCCCAGGGCTATGATGGTGTCCTGGCATTTGCATTCTGCAGCAATGTGTCTCTCCCTGCGGCTCACTTCTCTTTCTGCTTTGTTCCTCAGTCTACAAAGTACCCTCTGCAATCTCCAGAGACAATTCTGAAGCAGGATTGCTTTCCTCTGCCAAGGCCTAGTGGCTTCCAGGCAGATCAAAGCAGCCACCATGCCGGCCCTGAGGAGCCATGGACATGACTAATCAAAGCTGTGGATGAGATAAAACCATCTCCAAGCAGCATGGCTGACTGGGAAAGATAGCTCAGCACGTGCTCAAAACTGTCTAGGAGGTTGAGTGACTTAAGTCATGTCTTGGTTCCAGCTCACTATCAAAGGGAGATAATTTGCTGATGAAAACCAACGTTTCATCTTTGTGAATATCTTTTCTGGGCAGGGTTTGATTTTGATTGCTGCAGGCACTGCTCCCTTAGTGGATGAGGAGATGGAGAGTTTGAAATAGACCTTTTCTCAAAGGTGCTCCTCGAGGACTGCAGGAATTGCACTGGAGACTCAACAGAGTATTTGGGTCAAAGTGTTTTCACTGCAGTTTGCCTCCATTGCCTCATCAACAAGATCACTGCTGCAGCTACAAAACCTTCCATGTCTCAGACACAGACAACTCCAATGGCTTTTGTCACACACAACCATTGGCTGGCTCTGCCCAAGAGGTGACAGAACTCAAACTTGTCCAGCAGAAGAGTGGGAGGAATAGGAACCCCAGCAACAACCTGTAACTTCTGTTTTTCTTGTTGGCTGGAAGACAGGAACTGACAGTCAACTTCTAAACCTGGCATCTAGTCAGATCTTTATTTCCACCTTGGGTCCCTCCAGCTTGCCTCCCAGCCTGTGGACACAAACTGCCCAGGCATTTCCTGTTCAAGGAGGTTTTTAAGAGTTACAGCCAGCCAAGGCAGCCAGCGTGGGTTGCCTGTAGGTGGAGGGAAATTCTTCAGGCACTGCTCCCAGCACATGGAATAATGATTCCAAATTATGCTGGGCTTCTTTCCAAAATGTTGTACCTGGTTCTGAGTAGAAATAGGACCTGATTGGACTCAGCTTTGTCAGTGCTATTGAAATAGAAAATCTTTCCACACTCAGACCTGAATTTAAGAGTGATTGAGGGTTTTCTCCTTGGTCATCTTTATTGTCTTACTAGAATCCCCCTGCTGCTATTCTTCATCTCAGTTCAGCAAGACACTGGGTATCTTTTCTTTGTGTTGAGTGTTCCTTGAAAGAGAAAACCCTGGAAAACTTAGAGAGGTTCTCCTGGCTCCTGACCATGAACCAAAG